>NC_033798.1:76555751-76574576 GCF_001876935.1 Asparagus officinalis | reverse complement strand
TTCAATCATGCAGGTGAGGAGAAGGGAGAACAATTCTTTCAAAAAAAAAAAACTGCAGAAAAAAGAGTTCAAATGGGATAACAGACTCTGCCACACCCATACACCACACCCACGGTCCGCCACACCCCTGGTTCACTGAATTTTTTTTTTTCCAGAGTCTACCACACCCGTCCACCACACCTGTGGTTCGCTGGGTTAAAAAGAAAAAAAAAACGGAAAATCTCTCAAAAACCCCACCCCTCTTCTTCGACCTAACCCAAATCTCCACTACCCCCATCCTTCGTTCTGATCACCATCGCAACCACCATCACCACCAGCGCGGCCACCGCCATCAACCAGAACCGCCGCCGCTACCTCCACTCTTCGACCCCCAAACTCCTTCCGCAAATCACCGCCATCTTCGTCATCAACGTCGGCCCCTCACCGACCAAGCATCCGCCGCCGCCATCCTTCGAAATCACCCCCATCCTTCGTTCCACATCACCTCCGACCCATCTCCACTCTTCATCACCGCGCCAGATCGCAGCCGCCCCTTTCGAATCTCCAACCCGCCGCTCCCCTGACCACCTCCATAACCGCCTCTCTCCATCGTCATCAGCGAACCGCCGCCCTGACTCCCTCTTCGACCACCAGCGAACCGCCCTCGTCCTTCACCATCTCCAGACCAAATCATCACCGCGACCCAACAACAACCGCCCCTCTTCTCTCATCTTCATCGCCGGCATCCACCCATTCTTCCCCTCCGACCAAAATCCCCCACCACTGTTTCGAGTTCGCCACTGCACCGCCAATTCGATTTCACAACAGCGAGCGGCTGCTTTCAACACCTACTGTTAATTCCTGTTCGAAAGCCCAAATGGGACCTAAGCGCAGACGGATTAGCCAGGGAGCCTCAAGTTCTAAGTCCCGACGACAAAAAGGTAACCCTCCCCCTCCCCAAAATCCTCATGATATAGAATTTGTCAATGAACAGCAACAAAATAGGTATAATACACTGGTTAAGCGGGGAATTTTGAGTACCCGCTATTTGGATGAGAATTGTTTGCGTAAGTTAGGGCTGTGGGATGATGTTTCATACCTCCTAAGACGGGTTGGTTGGTTAAATTTTGTTGAGGCTAAACACCACACGTATGAGCGTATTACTCTCGAATTTTTGAGCTCTCTTGATGCTGTTTTATTTAATGGTGAGGGTGTAAAGGAAGGAAAAATCACTTTCAGGCTATTTAACCAGTCTCACACACTTACATTAGCACAATTAAATCAGATATTTGGTTTTCCGGAGGGTGGGGCTAGAATTGTTCCCAAAAACTTTAACTTGACCCCATTTTGGACTTCAATCGCACGCTCTACCACTCAAAGACCTTATGATCCCTCCTTGTCACGAGCCTCTGCTGTTTATAACCCATGCTTTAGATATTTACAGAGGTTCATGGCTTTTACCATTTTCGGTCGAGGCGAGAGTGATGGAATCATGTGTCAGAGGGAACTTTACTTTTTATGTGCCATGGTTGAAGAACATAAGATTGACACAGGAGCTTTTATGATTCATCATATGTGTCGTGCAGCGAGAGCAACGAGCGGAAAAATTGTTTTTGGTGGCTTGATTACCACTTTAGCTTACGGGATGGGTTTAGGAGAATTTGTAGAAGGACTTCATCCTTTAAATCCTAGCACCTCATTTGACCTCGATGCTTGTGTTCATATGAAATTGATTAGTAATAAGGGCAATAGGTTATGGTTATGTTTTCAAGACAATTATCTTTTCCCACTCCTATTGAGACAAGAGGGGAATTAAATTTGGTAGACAAATAAAACCCGTGAGATTTTGAGCCTGAAAATTGGATGCATTGCATATCCAATCATTATTTTCTTTGCTTGTGTGATATTCTCCAATGGTGTAGGATACTAGAACTTGCATTGAATCTCTTCAAGGCCACATATAACTTTTGTATGCATAAAAGGTGATTGAGGCACATTTTTGTTTATAGTCCACATTAGCCAAATAGCCTACCATGCACTATTGTTTCCTTTGATTAGCCCCCTTGATCCTATGAGCCTAATTTTTGTTGATTAAACCCACATATGTAACCTTCAAAATCCGATTGTATCCCTTACCCATTGTCTAAGCTAGTGGAGCACAATTTATGATATAATGGGTTATGTGAGCAATGAAATGTAAGATTGGGGGTGTGAAAGTAGGTGTTTGCTTCTTTTATACAAAAAAAAAGGAAAAAAAAAGAAATGAAATTGAGAAAAAAAAGATGAATAAAGTGTCCTCTTTATGGTGTATGTAATTGCGGGTGTCGAAAGAATTCATTATGGCATACTAAAAGGAGTAGTTGGAAGAAGTTCTTTAATAGATGATGGAGTTTGTTTGAATTTCATTGATCTTATTTTGAGATCAAATATTTTACAAGTATCGCTCCACTAGTGATAGGCTTTCAACTACAATCCCAAATATATATCCTACCTTTTGACCCTAGCCCCGTTACAACCAATAAAAGACCTCATGATTTTGTTGCATGCATTAGTTTTCGAAGTGGTGGAGAATTGAGATGAAATGCAAGCTTATGGATTGAATACATCCATTCGGAAGAATTTTGAGCGATACAATCCCATCCTTAAATACATGAGAGATTGAGAGTCCACTTATCCTAAAGTGAGGTCTACCAATTTAGCTACCTGAAGGCCTCAATTTTAGTTCTTTGGGATTGAAGCTAGTTACATGAATTTCTTTTTCCTACTTTGACTTGAGAATTGGATAGGATGGCTATCCTTGACTTGTGACGCTTGTGATCGTAAATAAATTTTGAAATGTGATTTTGTTGAGAGTTTTGGAAATTAATTTGTTAAGTCCCGATGAAAAGTATTTGTTTTGTGATATGTTTGATATTGGTTAAAGGATTGATGAGGGGGTGATCCCTACTCTATTTGGCTTCCACTCCTCCTATTTTCTTTATTGTCTATTTGCTTGAGGACAAGCAAAAGTCTAAGCTTGGGGGAGTTGATAAACACGTAAAATATGCATTATCTTAGTGTGTTTTAAGCATGATTTACGAGTGTTTAATGCATATTTCGTGTTTAGATCGAGGATACTGCTGTTGTTTGTGTTCTTATATGTAGGTATTGGCTCAAGATTGAAAGATTTGATGATCATTGGAAGTTTTACAAGAGTTTGAAGTAACAACAACATTTCGAAGGCATGGTTCGTGAAGAAAATGGATGCACGAGTATGAAGAACTGGAATTTCGACCATGATGCAGTTTGAATCAAGAAAAACTCAAAAGATGAAAGTTGTAGATCTCTTCAACAGGATTCCAATGCAACTTGAATTACCGAAGACTGTACAGACAAGCACGAAATCAGCAAAACAGCCCCTACCACACCCTGGTGTGGTGCAGACCACACCGGTGGCGCGGGAATTAGTTATTTTCCAGATTTTTGGAGACATATAAATAGATGTTTTGACTTAGGGTTTTGGATATCTTTTGTTATGTTCTTTTAGTCATCAACTAGCAACTATTTTGGAGTTCAAGTATTGAAGAAAGACACTAATTTCTTGTGCAAGATTGAATTGCAAGTTTTGATTTTGAAGATCTCAATTGAAAGAAGGGTTAATTCTTTCTTCTCTTTGATTTATTTCTTCTTATGATTGATTTGCATAATTATTGGATGTATTCTCTTATTCCAATCATGTGTGAGTAGATTTCTTGTCTAGGGTTGGGAAAGAACCCAACTTTTTGGTGATTGATGATGAATTAATATATGTTCTTGGTGAAAGTTTAGATCTTTAAACTTAATTTCTAGTGTTTTAATTTTGTTGATTCGCTTGATCACCGTATTAGCAATCATAGGTAATTAATTGAAGGACTGAAAGGTGAAGATTAATACCGGATCTCTAGAAATTAAGCAGGGAGCTCGAACCACGAAAGTAGGCTAGATTCCTTGGGGATTTGATTTGGATTAGCATAAAGCTTAATGGGTTTAATTTAATCTTGATTCCACGAAAGTAGGTTAATTGAGATTGATTAAGCACGATCTTTAGACCTTGAAAGAGGCTTTAGATTAATTTAGGCTAATTCACCCTTTCTAGATTAAACCAACACCAAGAATTGAAATAATTCATCATTGAACACCTAAGTTGTGGTGATAACCCAATCCTAGTCCTTCATTATATTGAATTCCATCCGATTAGTTGTTTATTTTATTTCTTTTATTAAATCTCTTCTAATTTACTCATTAGTTTAGCTAGTCTAATAACGTAAAATTTGGTAATTAACCCTAGTCCCTGTGGGATCGACCTTGATAGCTACTCGTGTACACCCACTTGCACCCAATCGCCTTCCGCCCCTTTGGAAGCTCTACAAGCTCCCATGTATCGTTCTTGTGAAGAGACTCCATCTCCTCCTGCATAGCCACCTGCCACGAATCAGCCTCCGAACTCTGCTCGGCCTCTCTGAATGTAGTAGGCACCATCTCATCGATACTCTCCACCGGAAGTGCATATGCAACTGTGTCGGCATACCGTGCTGGCACCCGTATGTCTCTCCTCTGTCTCCGTGCCGCAATAGAATCCTGAACCTGAGCCGTCGGTCCCTGATCCTGCTCATGAGTACCCGTATCCTCCGCATCACCGTCGTGCTCGCCTGGCGTCACCTCAGTCGGCACTCTCATGGATACTGCACTATCTGGACTCTGTGGAGCTGCATCAATCTCCACCACCTGCGAAATCTCCTCTGTCGGGTTGCTCTCCACCTGATGAGAGCTGGGAAGCTTCAAGATAGAAGCCTCATCGAATGTGACGTCCCTACTCAGCACAATCTTCTTATCAACTGGATCCCAAAGCTTGTATCCCTTGACACCACGCTTGAATCCTACAAATATGGCCTTCCTAGCTCGAGGTTCCAACTTATCAGTTCTAACATGATAATATGCAGGGCAACCAAATACCTTAAGCTGGTCATAGTCATGTGCTGTCTCTCCCGACCACATCTCCATAGGGGTCTTCCCCTCAATCGCAGATGAAGGCAGCCTGTTAATGAGGTGGCTCGCATAAGAAAGTGCCTCAGCCCAAAAGATCTTCTCCAAACCACTATGCGCCAATAAACATCGAATCTTCTCCAGCAAAGACCGATTCAATCTCTCTGCCACCCCATTCTGCTGCGGTGTATGACTAACTGTGAAGTGCCTCTCTATGCCCTCGTCTCGACATAGCTGCAGAAAGGGGTCTGAGGTATACTCGCCGCCGTTGTCGGATCGCAACGTCTTGATCTTTCTCCCAGTCTGCAGTTCCAATCTCTTCTTCCACTCCACAAACAAATCTAGGACTTCACTCTTATGCTTCATGGTGTACACCCAACATCGCCTAGAATAGTCATCAACGAACGTGACGAACCAATGTCGACCACCAAGTGATGCCGTCTTAGTGGGACCCCAAACATCTGTGTGCACGTAGTCCAAGATGCCCCTCGTCCTATGAATGGCCGTCCCGAACTTCACCTTCGTCTTCTTGCCAAGTACACAGTGCTCACAGAATTCTACTTTACCACTCTTGGCTCCCTTCAAAAGCCCCTGCTTGCACAATGCCTGCAGTGACTTTTCACCTGTATGCCCTAGCCTGTAGTGCCAAAGTCTGCTCATGTCCGCCTCTGAAATCGCCGAAGCAACCTGGCCAATCTCGGTGCTCCCCTTCAGATAATATAAATTATGATTTCGGACTCCCTTCATCACCACCAAAGATCCCTTAGTAACCTTTGCTACAGCATCCTCAAAGGTCACCCTGAATCCCTTCGCCTCCAAAGCCCCCACTGAGATAAGATTCTTCTTAAGTTGAGGAACGAATCTCACCTCCTTCAGCTCACGGACTACTCCATCGTGCATCCGAATCCTCACAGTACCTATCCCACGAACGCCACAGGATTGATCATTTCCCATGACCACAACACCCCCATCGAGTCTCTCAAATGATGAGAACCAATCTCGCCTAGGAGTCACATGATAAGTAGCGCCAGAATCAAGCATCCACTCCGATGCATCCAAATGGTTCACCTCCGGAGTAATCAAAAGAGAAAAGCTCGAATCATCGGAATCATCGCCTTTCGCAACATTCACCTCATTGGCCTTCGGGCCCTTATTCTTGCTATTCTCCTTTTCTTTGACTTTCGGGCAATCTCTTTTCCAATGTCCCTGCTCCTTGCAGAATGCACATTGATTCTTTCCAAGCTGGTGACGACCTCTTGACTTTGACCTCCCTCTGTTTCCACCTTTCTGATATGAGCTTCTACCTCTCGCCGACAAGGCCTCTCCTGAAGTACTAGCGCGGGAAGTCTCCTTATCCTTCCTCCTCAAATCATAGTTCGTCAATGCGTTAGTCACTTCACTATAAGTGATAGAAGATCTCCCGTTCAGCAACGTAAGCACGAAGGTATCATACTCCTCATCCGGTAAGGAGCCCAAAAGAATAATAGCCTTGTACTCATCTGTGATCTTCTCATCCACGTTCGCCAAGTCCGACAACAACTTAGTGTAGTTGTTCACATGAGCCGCAAGCGAGGTACCTCTGGACATCTGGAATCTGAATAACCTTCGCAGCAAGTGCAACCGGTTCTCAACACTCTTCGTAAGGTACTTATTGTTGAGAATTTCCCACATCTTCATCGCAGACGTCACCCCAATCACATCGTATTTCAGCTCCTGTTCCAAACAGGACCTGATCACCCCGCAAGCATTTCGATTCATCTTTTCCCATATCGCCTCTTCATATTTAGGTGGCCTCACATCGACCATGATGGTCTCCTCCAGATTTTGAGCATTGAGCGCATCCTGTACGTCGCTCATCCACAAACCAAAATTGATCTTGCCGTCATATTTCACAACACTAATCTTAGTGTTCTGAAAACCCACTTAAACTGTGCCTGTCATCTTGCTGCTTTCACCAATTACTTCACCCATAATCACAACTTCCA
This sequence comes from Asparagus officinalis, assembly GCF_001876935.1. Classification (NCBI taxonomy): domain Eukaryota; kingdom Viridiplantae; phylum Streptophyta; class Magnoliopsida; order Asparagales; family Asparagaceae; genus Asparagus; species Asparagus officinalis. The sequence continues at coordinate 76,567,611 of NC_033798.1, read as the reverse complement.
AATTGTAGAGAAAGATCCAAACTTTGAAAGAATAAGAAATTACCCAACTGAACCCTAGATTGGATTCCAAATAGAACTCCTAACCACACGAGGAAAGCGAGATCTTCAACGGCAACTTCAAACCCTAACTCCACCAAAGCCTAGAACTCCAAGAGCCAAGCTTCAAACTGAATCTTCCTCCACCTAATCCAAAACCCTAGATCTGAATCTGGGCTCTGATACCACTTGTCGCGCGCCTTTGCGGAAGCCTTGCACGAACTCACAACGAACCTGTGATCACGAGTCGAAGAAAGCCAAACTCTTGCACAAATCCAACCAATAACGCCAAATCAATCCAAACACAGAGATATACGTGGTTTGGTAATTTGCCTACGTCCACGGGGAGAGGATGGGGAGATTTCACTAAATCAAAGAGAGTACAAAGGGTTACAATCACACAAATTCCCTCAACCAAAGATCTCACCTTGCTCACAATATCTCCCTCTCACAATGCTCAAAAGATTCCTCAATCTCTGATATAAAACCCTCACAAATCGTTTCCCTATTTATACCAAAACAAAACCCCAATCAGAGTGCAAACAGGAAACCTGAATATGCAAAATACCCATCGTAAGTCGACTTAACAGAGTGCGTAAGTCGACTTGGCAGAGAAAAAAACAGCAACTGGAGAACACTTTATAAGTCGACTTATCAGGTTTTATAAGTCGACTTGGTAGAGCGAAAATTCACAATTCCAACACAGATCGTAAGTCGACTCGTGCACACTGGCAAGTCGACTTACCATAAGTCGACTTAGCCTTGTGCATGAGTCGACTTATGCCAGTTTTTCTGGTTTTTCTGATTTTTCCACACTTTGATTTCCTAATTATTTTTGCGAAACGAACAGCCCCTGAAAGGAAAATGATAACCGTACTATTCTGAAGGTTCGTAATTCTGACGGGTCGTAATTCTATACTATTCTTATACTACCGCTGACAAATACGTGGGATTTCTTCTTACAAATTGCGAGTCATTATGAATCCTACTTTTTTATTTGTGAGAGTTGAAAAATACTGTAAGTTTTTTTGTACAGTTATCACCACTCTAGTTGAAAGCAAGATACAAAAGTAAATAGTTGGCAAAATAAGAGTGAAAATGAACCAAATAATTTGTCTTCTTGCCCCTGAATATTTGGTCATAAGGTTGAGGACCTGTCTGGTCCATTTTCTTAAAATTTATAAAATAGAATCTGATGCTAAATACCCATTTTCATGGATTTGGATCCTCTCCACTACAAAAAAGTAGTGGAGAGACCACTACTTTTAATTTCAAGCGTTGATTATTTAGTAGGCGGTTATGATACAATCTAAATCTAACACTTACCATACCCCCGTGTATTGCACTCATTCCTAATTTGCAATAAAAGAAAAAATCATAACCATCAACTAGATAATCAATGGCTGTGATTATGTAGTGGTCCCTCCACTATTTTTTTTTTAGTGGAGAGGATCCGAATCCCATTTTCATAGGCTTCCATGCATGTCTCGGGAGTATTATTTTTGTGTTTGTTTCGGCATAAAATAAAGAGTGAAAGCTGAATTTTATTATGATCTATTGTTTGTTTCAAACCCAAACAAATAAGAACGCAAAAGCGGGGGGGAAAAACATTTGCAGCAATTCTCCAATAATGTCACATTATTTTAGCATTAAATTTCATCTTTCTAGGTCAGCTCTGGGCAAACATATCAAAAAACGATTTCCAGCAAAAAAGGTGACAGTTTATGACGTTGCAAAAATAATTAAAATGAAAATAAAAAAATAAAAAACTTATATTAATTGGATGTTGAGAGAAACACAACAATAGAAAAAGAAGAAAACAAAAAAAAAATTCCGTCTTGACATCATCAGACGGTTTCCAAATGCTCCGTGAGGCTTCCCCGTGAAACAAGCCGGCTCTTGTAGCAGCAAATAACTAACCTTTTTGCATTTCGGTACGCACACGGAGAGAATTACTCAGCAAGCAATTACAATTAACATTTCTTGTAACTTTTCCACTGGATTTTTCAACACAGATCAGTTTATAGCATGTAGCAACATCTAATTACCACATTTTTTCTCTGCCAAGCAAGATGATCGCATTCCTTGCAAGAGAGATTTCACAGCCAGCAGGAGGAGATTTTTCAGCAAGAAACAAGGGGGAACAGCAGCTATTCTGAACATACACAGAATGCTTCAAGGTTTTTTATTTTTATTTTTTAATTTCAAGCAAAGAACGAATAAAAATATAAATGTATTACATACAAAATCTCCTACTTATAGTCTGCATTCTTTTACCTTCTCAAGGAATAACAAGTAATGTACACACTCCCTCTTTGAAGGGCTTAAGCTTCCCGCGAAGAGATTAGCAACATTCTTAACAACTAGTAAATAACATTTAAAATCCAGATTGCCACTTGAAGGGTCTCATAGGACAAATAAAGCAAGCAAACAGACTGCGATTGCTTTGATTCAAGATGCAACCAAAATAAATTCAGGCAACTGGTAAAGTACCTGTTCCAAAAAGATTAAAGAGTAATGTTAGGTTCACAGGAGAAAATGAGGGTTTGAACTTGTAGCAGTTATGCAGCTGTAAAGACCTTCCTTGTGAAAATTAGGAATACAATAGAAACAAGTATATTACTACACAAATTCTAATAATACTATTTCACCATGGATTAGGAGAATACAAAAGAGAAAAAAAAATTTTCCCTTCTCCGCAGATCATAACAAACCTAAAAGATGTATAATATCTCAGAAGTTAGAAGCATCAGACAGGTAAAAGGTAATTGTAACTTGGGATAGTTTCTTCATCAAGTTGAGTTTATAGCAATGACAGTTGTAATCACTACACCACATGCTGAGTAAATCAACATGGACATCAAATAAAACAAAAACAGAGAACGAGAAATAAATTCGAAGTAAGTCGATCATAAAGTGATGAGCATGAAGCATTCTTTCTGAGGGAAACAAAGTTCAAAGTTCTGCCACCCTTAATAGAACCTATTACGGGCAAATTCTGCCACCCTTAATAGAATCAATAATGAGCAGAAGGATACAATACAATCTAGCAAGGTATAAATCTCTCAATAAACTTCAGAATTGGAGTTAGACACAGAATCTACAAAGAAAAATTATAATTTTTCAAACCACAAGAACCGATTGAAACTTTTGCCGTGTAAGCTCTTGCCCTAGTGTAACATCACATCTTTAATCGCTCAAATCCCTTTGAACAAGACTCAAGCATGAGCTTTGTCACGACCCCAAATTCCGAACCCAAAAAGAATATTGGAGCCGGACTAAACCTGTAAAAAAAATCCTCCAAAATATGCATTCATTAAAAGACCATCAAAATAAACTCTTCATCGAACTAAAACCAACAATAAATATTCTTTATAATCCCAAAAGTCAAAACTAATCCAATTAACTTAATAAAAACAATTATTCCTCAAATTGAAATAATACTCGACCTAAAGGAAATAATCTCATTATTACAAAACTCTCAATTCATCAACTAAACATCAAAGACTTTATTTAACCTTCGTCTAGAAGACAATTACAATCTCGAATTATATTCCTTGCTCCGTTCTAAAAATTTGACAAATCCTCAATTCCACCTAATCCCGAGTCTCTGAAAAGAATGAAAACAACACAATGAGTTCACAACTCAATAAGTGCATAAATTCATACATTAGACACTGGTTTTGCAAAACTAAAATAAATTGACTTGATAAACAAAATACTAAAATAGTAAAAATTATAATGCAACATTTTCAAAATATATACATGCAATGGAAATAAATAGATCACGTCTCAATGTGGTCAACACTTCGATACTCCGGTTGACTTGGCAAACCCCACTATTATATAGCCCGTGATCGGGACGGTGAGACCCAAACTTGGGCTATTAGCGCTAAAATAAAAACCTCATAGAGGCACATTGAGCCATGTTTTAATAACTTACTTATATCCGACATATACTGGTATATTGACCTGAGATGCATATGCTTTAAGAAAAATCGAATAAAGTTTGTAAAACTAAATGAGTTATACAAAAATGCCAAAGGCCAACCAGTAGTGAAATCAATCAACCACAAATGCATCTCAGCTTACTGCTATGTGAAAAGACATAACAATTGACAAAGAAAATAAGCATAGGCTTATACCAAATAACCACGTGCATTTATCCAAACATTTAGTATGCGCGTAAATCACACAACAAGATATAATCCATCAAAAATAAATATGCACATACGTAATAAAATATTATATGAAAAATACGCAGTGCACAATGCATAAATTCACCACTTACCTTAATTCGAAAGACAAACCAAAATTTTAACGCTCACAGTGTTTCTCAGGAGCCTGTAGGAACCCCTCATTTCTGCTCACGTTGACAATCCTTTCCTCAAGGTTATCTGTGTCGCTAATTCCTAGCTTCTGAAGCAAAGAAATTATCAATGTTGAAAATAGCGATAACGCATAGCGTAACGCTTACCTCCGGTTAGGTTACAATAGCGATAACGCATAGCGTAACGTAGGTTAAATAATTTATTATTATTTAAATAATTTATAGATATATAACATTCAAAGTAAAAAATATGAATAATCATCGCAATTCTTAATTTCACAAATCAATATATGATCACAATTTCACAACAAAATCAACCGTGTTTGCCTTAACGATCAATCCAAAGGCGAAATTCGACGATAGATCAATAACTAACCGAAACCTAACATCGTGTGTTCCAGCCAAATAGATCAAATTTCTCACGCTAATCACGTTAAAGAGTAAAACAATGGCAACTTCAGGGAACAAGTCAAGCTCACCCTTCCACACATATTAATTTTTATGGCTTTAAGCGTGAAACATAGTCTGATTATCAGTATTCAAGATTGTATTATGTATTTACCTTGCTAATTTCAGAAGTTGAATGGCGGGAGAGGACGACGATGTCGAAAGGGGCGGCGGGAGACGACGATGATAGCAAGAGTTAGGGTTTTGTTAGAATTTAATAACTTATGAGAAGTGAGAGAGTCAATCACAGCCGTTGAATTATTTTAAAAGCAATCCAAGCTATTAAACAAAATAACCTACGTTACAAAACGCCACGACGCTACGTTACGTAGCTTACGCTATGGCTAAAATAGCGCACGTTATTTTGTCCGTGCGCTATTTGAAAACGCTATGTAGCGTTAGGTTAACGCTACGTTACGTTAAGCGCTATTTTGCGCTACGAAACGCGCTATTTTCTACACTGGAAATTATAGCCATGATGGTAGCAGGTCTTACGTGCAAGTCATCTGTAATCACATATCTTGTACTTTTTCTTTTTTAGAAACACATTGCTCTTTGAATTATTTCTATTCTTTATCCAATGAAAATATTGATCCATTGCCTTTCCGCAGAGGCAGGAAGAACCACAAAACGAACTATAAAGCCTATTCTTGGTAAAATAATCAAATATTGGGCACCTGTAGAGTCGTCGGGGCTTTAAATCGTCAGCATTGACCTGTAAATCTTCACATAGCATTTCTGCTTCACTTCTGGGCTGGAGCAACATTGTCTTACAAGCTTCAGTCTCCAGATACTTGAATCTAGATTCTCCACGCTCACGTACAGTTTGTTCAAGCATCCAACCGACGACCGCTTATTGAGAAGTCTAGTAATGGTTCCCATTGGCAACGTCAAGAAGCTAAAAAGAATGTTGGCTTAATCATTTTCCGATTCAACAAACACCACCTTGTTGTTTGATGTCAACATGGAGCATCAATCTGACAGTGGACATGATACTCAAGGATTTTGAGATTACAAGCTCCTCATAAAACTAATTCATCGTTTTTTTTTCTAGCAGCGGCTTGGAGGAAAGGCAATGCCTAGGGTTTAGTTTATTAGGTGCACATTCACAAAAAGAACCCCTAACAAACTTCCATTAGCAAAAATACCCACTTAACAAACATATTGGATATATTATCCTAGTCACAATTAAATAACTTGAATAATTATTATAGAATTTTATAAAATATAATATTTATTATCAATTCAAAAATTTTGGGTTATTACCTAGTATCTCTCTTGATGGAAGTTTTGTCCTCAAAACTTGTACATACTTGAATTGTCCATAGATCATGTAATTATTTTCTTTAAACTCCTTAATCTGACTATGATTGTATTATGATACTAATGTTAGCATCAGCATATACTCAAATCTCCTCCAATAATTTCATGAGCATATTAGCTAATAATGGTCAGTTCAATAATTTGAATAAGTACTAAAATAATTTATAGTATAATTATTGTCAATTGAGAAATTTGGGATAGTATAAGCTTATTGCTTGTTAATATTTTAGAATGGGAGAAAATAGTTCAAAGATTTCACCAGCATAATCAAAGTTCTTATTGGAATTCCTTCAGAAGAAGAAACTAGTTTCTCAACAAGCTCGGTAATGGTGGGTAATTAATCAACATCATTCTCGAGAGAAAATGAACCTTAGACTTATCAGCTCTTATTCCCTTTTCTTAAAGGAAGCAGGATCTGTACACTTTGTGTTTGATAGACCATCTTGTGATAACTAGCAAAGAAACAAATACAAAAGCAGAAAAGATTATGCTACATGTTAGAGATTTTATGGAGATTTAACCTGCAGAATTAAACACTAAACAAATAACGACACCAATGAAAATACCACAAGCAAGCAAACACCAAGATTTAACGTGGTTCGACAAATCGTGCCTATATCCACGAGGCAATCCAGAGAGAAATATTTCACTATGAATCAAGAGTACAATCCCTCCAAGTTACACCTGAACTTGAGGATTAAATAACAAGAGAAAGATACAGTGTTATCTCTAGGGCACCAAAACCCTAAAACATGTCTCACCGAAAATCTCCAACACCCGCGGAGAAACCAACACCGTACCCTCGACAGCGTCGTCGTTCTGAAGACAACGGCTTTTAAATCACTGCAATCGGACAACCGATCTACCCAAAATCTGAACTTTTCTCTCTCCCCTATTTTCTTCTCTCGGGTTATTATTGTTGGGAAATTACCCGGATTCCCCTATTGTCAGATTTGAGAGAAAGCGAAAATAAATGCGCAAAAAGGGGACACGTAAGATTTACGTGGTTCGGCACAAATTTGCCTACGTCCACGGGCTGCTGCAGATCTTTCACTATTTGGGAGAAATATTACAAGTGTTTTTCACACTCAAACTCACAACCCTCTTCACTCTGAAAATTGCTCTCAATTTTCTCTCTTGGATTTTTTCACTCACAGAGTTTTCTTTCTTCTCTCTTAATCACTCTCTAAGCTTATGCTCTTTTCTGTGATTTTTGGAGTACGTTCACCAGAGGAAGAGAGGGGGGATTTTATAGGCTTCAATGTTCCCTTTTTTCTTCCTGACGTCTCTCTTTTGTCAACACACACCAACCCTTCCTGATGTCTTCGTCTGCTTTTGTCAAAAACTTTTAGGTGGCATGATCTTTTTGACAAAAAAAGAGCCACATGCTCTTTTGCATTTTTTTTTTATCAAAAGGGCTGCCCCCCTTGCTTTCGGTGGCAGCATTGACTAACAATTATTCACGGTTTACTGTAGCACCAAAAAATTATAGGTTTATCATGAATATAATTCCTTTATAAAGGAATTTTATTTTCAGGTCATCCAAACATATTCCTATTACAACTAGATCCTCCAAATCCTTTTATAGATAGAATTTTAATTGATGTGGGCATTATCTTGGGCTGGACCCACAACACTACAACTAATAAAATACCAAAAGAAAGTTAACCAGATCTTTTAATTTTAAAACGGCAGCAATTTTTTGGTATTTCCTAGGAGATTCAGGAAGAGGTTAGGAATGCAACTTCACTCTCTCATGGAGTCAACAATGGGAAGGGGGAAAAAGAGAAGACACTCATCCACCCAAAAAGCGCTAAAAGTTTGAAATTGCTAGTCCATTCTACTATTCAGGTTGCTTTTTCATACATGCGAAACCTTTTTTTTTTTTTAGTATAAAATCCTACACCCCCAAGCTTTTTGAATTTTACGGACACTGATATCATATGCTTGAAAGATGTAACTGTGAAACTACAATTTGCTAAGCGTGAACGTGAAATCACGGACGGAATATGTGAATTTGTGATGATATATTTGAATGTTTAATTGTGAGTATAGCTTGTACTAATCAAATGTTTCAAATTATTTTTAGATTATCTATAGTTTGGAATCATATTCCTGTTTGTTAAATTTAAAATTATTGCAGACAGTTGAATTATCTATTTTTAATTAACAACACTAAAGGCCAAGGAAGAAGACTAATCTAACTGAAATCTTTGTGGGTAGACACATTTATCCATATCTTCCTTTTTTTCTGTTAATACTTTAATTATTGTTGTGCGAACAGCTTTTCCGAAAACCTGACCGTCATTATGCTTCAACAGGTAGCAGATAGAATTCTCTTACGCTTGGAAAAGTCATAGCAACAATCTAAATAAAAGAATTCAAAGAAAAACATTTTAAGCTATTAATTTAACAACTTAAAAATGAAAGTAATAAAACTCTTACTGGTTGATCAGAAACCATGCATGCTTGCAGCAACAGACAAATAAATAGTTTCAGGAAAAAATGGATGCTACCTGAAGAACCAATGAGTAATTAATCAGCCTACAAGTTCGCCGTCGTCTTTGTCAGATATCTCATTTCGTAAAGGACCCTTCATCCCATGATCATTAGAGCCAAGAAGTTCACGAGCTGCTTTCTCAAGAAACTCCTGTGCAGCAGCACGGACAGACTGTTTCTCAGATGGTGAGTGTTTTCTTTTGTTATTAAATCTACTCCTGGTGTCCTCTTGTCTACTAATTTCCCTCATACTATGCCTTTGTCCTGAAAAAAATTCAATGCCTTTTGACAAGGGAAAACATAAGGAAGTGATGGAATACAAGAAATTATTGTCTTATACCTGGTGTTAAATCAGGCAGAGAATGCTCAATGAATCGGGTTGCTGCCTGCCGATTTATAGTAGTTGAGGGTCTCAATGGTGCTATAGGAGACATCAGGACATGAAAGAAACATGAGCAGCGTCTCAAATAAATAATTAGGTAATTCAACTGCTAGGAAAAGTTGAGATCAAACTTAAAAAGAAAACCAGTTGTGAAACTCTTCAAAGGAACTGAAGAAAATTATTTTCCTACTGAAGGAAAGCCTGCATTGCAATGCATTGATATCAAAAGATACAATCATGTCTTGCACATATGAAGCGGAAGACAACAAAGTTGGTCAAAACATTAATTTTTAAGTAATTTATTCATTAGAAAGCAAGTGTTCGTATTTTAAAATATAACCAAAATTTATCAGCGGACAGGCTCTATTTAGACAAGGTTACAAAGAGAAAATATTCGTACTATGAAAATACAGTATCTCGGCCAGCTTTGTATAGAGCCTCAAAACCTGACGACGGACTTCATTTCTGCAGAAGTGACAGTAGATCTATCAAAACGATACAGATGGCAAAATCCTAGTTTGTTAAGTAGCTTCAGATAAACTTAAGTTGTTGAAACTAAGTTAACAAGTCATTGGTCTATAATTGCTCAAATCTCCTGTGCCTTCCGACTTGCAAATAACATAGAGAACATGAAACATAGAACATAACAGGGTCAAGGTCAAGTTGGTGTAGTATACCTGAATTACAAATAAAAGTAGACATATGGTCAAGTACCATAAGGTCCATAACCAAAATTAAAAAACCGAAAGACCAATGGATCAAGCATGGATCTACCAAACTTTGTTCCAAGTAAACTGAAGCCAACTGAAACCGGTAATACCAATAACAATTGGTTCAAAAAAGTGGTCCACTGCATAAAAATACAACTCTTATAAATCTGTTACCACCCAACCTCAAGAAGACACAACCACAACCTATCGGCTACGCCAGATTTCCCATCAATGACAAAACCTGATGCAGGTCAGACTCAGTTTAAACTTGACAACACACAAGCTGCCAGAAACTACCAACCTAGCAAAATTTTGACTGACATGCAATCTTCTACAAGTAGAACTAGGAAGATTAAAAACCCTGTCTAACATCTACAATTGGGAAAATATGAGAATTGAAGACTCAAAAGTTAGTGATTTCTTTCTTGTTTACACCCATGGACATAAGTCAATCTCAACCGAACCACGTAAATGAAAGTGGGTTGTCCTCCTTGTGTCATGTAATTTTTATCAGGTATCCCAGGACGGAAATTTCAAAGAATGTAAACATGATGCAGTCATATTAGGAAGGAAGCAGAAAAGGAATACTGCTCTACAACCTAGCTTCGGAGTTGGATATTCAATTATTAATGTTGGGCATATCAAAAGACTTACACTATGTACAAGAAAAGAAGCATCCATATGCACATCAATAGCACTATTTTGTTGACAGTAAGACAAGGCATGATTCTCAGCCAAACTCTATAAAAAATATGAAACTATATACTATGTCCATCAGTAGCTTGAGAGAATGCCATAATACCGCCCAAGTGGCTGTGCCCCAAGGAAATAGAGGTCCACCCACACTCAATGATGATGACAGTGAAATAAGACATGATTCTAAGACTCTATAAAGGATGTGTAACTATATCTTATGTGCTTCACTACCTGAGAGAATGCCACCATAACTCTAAAGATCAAACTGCCAAGGTATCCCATTCTTCCAAATCCGTATTGTTGAAACTCACAAGGAACTATGTTTCATGTGTCCAAAGTATTAACATCTTAATAATGGTACACCAATGTCCGAAAAACACCATGTTTGCAAAAAATTCCATGTTTGAGCTTTACTATATTTATTTATAGAGTAATTTGCTTTCTTGAAAGCACATCATGCAAAAAATACTATGTTTGCAAGTAAAGAAAAGCTCAATTGACATTGGAAAGACAAAGATGAATGTGCTTTCATTGATATATAGAGTCCAACCAGCGATTCTATGAGAAGACCACAAACACTTAAGCCAAATTTGGATGATTTGGACTAAAATCATTTGGATCTCATTTGGAAAGAAAATCCGTTGTAACGCACATACAATCTCTTAATGGTATTGAGCATTGATTGGATGAACCAGTTAAACCATTGGAACCACCCCATTTTTTAGCGGTTTCATTACTTTCAAGTTGGTCCGAGTTGAAATCTTTGTCAACCTGATTGGACTGTACTTGAATCTTGCATCAAGAACTCGTGACCTCAGCCTTTTTGTATCTCACTCTCTGTTTCACGCTAGTCCCGATCAACCCAACCCAACTCATTTCTCAACCATACTTAAAACCTATTTATCTCCCCTCACTCTGCCCTTTCCTCTCTTTCTCTCTCCCCTTTTTAAATCTTCTACCAAGAAGCTCCAAGTGACTGAAGGTAACCGAGCACCAAACTTGAAAAACCATAGATATGCTCCCTCTCGCTAGGATTTTCTCTTTTGATCTCCCTCGGCATATTTGACATCAAAGCATTGTGCATCAGCTCAAGCAGTCTCTAACGTCACCACCAAGGGCCTCTGTGATTCTATCAAGTTCCTCGAGGTTGATGGTGTGCTTAGGAAGTAAGGTTGGATGGAGAGTTCCTCGATGTTGTATTATTTTTGGGCATAAGCTACAATGATGGTTTTGTTCGATTTTGACAAAGATGACCAAAACTGACCCTTTGCTCTCCCGTCTCTCTTTAATAGGACTAATTAGGATTCCTTCCTTAATGGTTGTAGGAACTAATATGGATATTCATTATCAAGTTTTATGTCATTATGTTAAAATCAATAATATTTTAAATTTATCCCTAAACCTATGCATTTGCTAATTTACCCCCTCAACTTTACC
>NC_033798.1:76522077-76555741 GCF_001876935.1 Asparagus officinalis | reverse complement strand
AGAACTCATCATTGCTTAGTTTTTGAATGGTTGAAGGGAAACTTTGCAAAAACAACTAAAGAAATTCCCAATATCATTGGGATAATCCTTAATTCTTCAAAATAACCTTTTTTTGTTAGGGGGAGGGGGGTGTTATACAAAGTCAATTTGGTAGAATTAGGGAGTAAATTAGCAAATATATAAATTTGCAGGGTAAGTTCGCAAATTAGGTTGATATTGGGTTATATATGTAAAACCTCTAAATTTTTAATGTTATTTATAACAAAGGCTCCTATTTAGGAAGATAGTAAAGCTCAATAATGCCAAGTCTATGGTCATAATGCGAATTGTAAAAATCTTAATTCTTTGGTTTGAAAATTCTTTACAGGAGTGGTTGGTAATAAAATCACAGGTCTTAAAAATTATTGGCGGAACTCATGTTGGCGAAAAGGGTATTGTTTGATTTGGAATCAAAGTTGGAGTTAATGAAATCATGCTAGTAAGCCCTCAAGAAAAGAAATTGGAGATCAGACTTCATTTTTAGAATTCTGCAATTAAGAGGAATTCAAGGATAGAAATTTTGACTATTTGAGTCAAAATCTACCATCCAAGCATGAGTAAATTCGGGATTTTACCACCCTTGGCGTATAGAGTATCTTGGATTAAAACTTGTAGGATTAGTCCAATACATACAACACCTTACTGAAAATATCAAATAACAGAATTCGCTCTTAGGAGAGGTTCATAATGCATATCTTGGTTTCTAGTTCTCCTCGCACATTATCTCACTTGAGAGGGATAAATAATGTCATGATTCTCTTTTAGAGAAGTTTTACATGATAATCCACCCCGATTGAGGGCTATACAAGATTTAAAGGATGGATTTCCGCTCTGGTTGAGACTTCAGGACTATAAAAGATTTAAAGGATGGATGTCCACTCTGGTTGAGGGCTACACAATATTTAAAGGATGGATTTTAATGATATTTCATAACCTGCTTAAATGCTATTGTCACATGAAATTTGCTTCCAACCAATAACATATCAAAAAGAGGATGAGCCTGGTATTCTCAACTTGAAAGCTCAGCTATGGAAGGAGATACGCCCATGTAGTGGCGGATCTACATTGATTGTTAGGGTGGCAGTTGCAGCCCTAACAATTCTAAATTTACACCAATGTTATCAACGTGCGGTGCGCAATTCATGGTGCAAGTCCCTATACGCGTACATGAGCAAGACGCAATGCGATGCATGACCACCAAGTGAAGCGATGTGCACACCACATACATAATTTTCAAGATAGATAATCAAGCATGAAAGAACACATTCATGAATTTTCACATAAAAAACATGTCAAGATAAATAATATCTACTACCAAATAACAAAATAAGGTATTAATTCATAATGTTAACATGCCCAACATAGTAGTAAAGTTCGTAAGTCTTCAAAGCAAAAGTCAAATCAAGACTCATATTGAAGAAAAATCAAATAGCAAACGAGAACGAGTTAGGTCCTCAATCTCGCTAGTTTAATGGCCTAATGAGTTTATTTTTCTTTTCGAATATGGATTATCGGGTATAAAGTGCCGATTGTAATATTAAAGACCAAGAATATATAAGACTATCTTTTGGAGTGCTTATGAGGTGCAAAAAGGTATTGTCGCATCACATGCTGGGTGCTTTGCCATTGCCCTGCATCGTAGGGCGAATGAGACGCACGCCTTTGATAACACTGATTTACATTTTAAAGACCTTCTAAAATTGCAATTGCCCCATAATTTTAAAGAAATTACAACCCCATCCCTACTTATATAACCACTAAAAAACATATACCTGTTGTCCGGCCCCCTAAGAAAGAATTTTGGGATCCACAATTGAGCCAATGAAACTACCAGACTTGTGTTTGCTTAGAATTATGGGCTTCCAGCATACCATCCCTAGTTGGGGAACTTTACCAAATATAAGAATGGTGGCAAAGTTCTCCCTAGCATCATCTCTTGATGAAAAGAGGCAGGCTTCCGACAATTCATACTTCACTAGTCACAATAATAGGTACTTAATTAGATAATAATATAAATAGAAAGAAATCATTGCCACGATGAAGGACTTGACAGTTCCCTTCACAGCCTACCCATTCTTCACAGCTTCTATGAGACTGTGGTGAAGAGTCATCTCCGATCATTATCTAATCAGGAACTACATCACTATGTCTCCACATTCTTCTGTTCAGACTATTTATAGGCACACAATGCAAGCTTGTAAAAACTTTCTTACAAACCCGTCTGTAAGTATATACACAACGTACTCAGCAGGATAGCAGTTGTTGGCGACTGGTCAGTGCCCCATAAGTTAAGCGACTCAGTGATTGAATATATTTGGAAAGCATTCAAAATCAATTATGAGTAGTTCTTGACTATTTCATGACATTCACGAATACTTCATGATTGGAATATATTAATAGTTTTGAGAATAATGACAACCATTAACGAGCAACCAAAGCTTTTTAAAAAAAAAACACTGTCATGACATCAAATGCAAACAGAACCAGCAAATAACTAACATCAAAGGACACTATAGATTGTTCCAAATTCCCTTAAAGCGACGATGCACTACCTTTGTTCCAGTCACTAAAGTTCTCCAATTTTCCCTCGCACAAGCTCAACCTCTCCTGCGAACAAAACCCAGATGCCAAATTATCAATCTAAACAAACCCAAAAATTTTCTTTAAAAAATAGAGAATAATCAAACTACAAATTGACATAAAATCCTACAATCTCCGTCTTGATAGGATGATCATCTGGCCGGAGTCCGCTGCATCTCAGTTTCACTGCTCAAAGAAATTCCAACTACGCAATCAAAATCCACCACCAACAGGAGGGGAAAAAAAATCTTTTTTATAAAAAAAGAAAGGCCTAAGCTCTACCCGCTAAGAGAGCAGAAGCGGACTGGGAGAGCACGAGGTAAGCACGTGCCCGTTCGAGCGGCGGGAGAGCGGCGAGGACGTCAGGCTCCGCCGCCGACAGGAAGTTGAGGAGATTTGTTTCGAGATCGTCGACGCAAGCTAGGGTTTCTTTCATTGAATCCAGTACTGATTCTGGCACCGCCATTTTCTTGGAAATTGAAAGAGAAAGAAGGAAGCGTCCCTTCGGAATAGAAAGATTGGGGGCGCTGGGGGCGGGGGGAGAGAACGTGTCAGTGTTGGGAGAAATGAATTTGGAGCTTTTATACGTTGAGCGTGATGAATACGATTCACCCCCTTAAGACATATTTCCCTTTCGAGTTGAAATTTTAAAAGATGGAAACCTCTCTATTATTTTTTCTAGATTCCTTTCTTTCTTGTTTTCCTCTCCTAGATACATAGCACATAAGGGAATTTTTTTAAAATAGACCATTTTTGCTAAATATTTAGTAAAATAGATTATTTTACTAAATATTTAGTAAAATAGACCTTTTTTTGGCCAATAGGCAAAAAAGATGTCGATTTTAAAAAACAAGACTCAGAAAACATACGGGACTACTAGTCCCGTATATTTTCTGAGCCTTGTTTTTCAAAATGGCGGTGATTAAGTTGACTCTTGTCCCGTATGTTTTCTGACCCTTGTTTTTCAAAATCGACCTTTTTTTGGTCTATTGACAAAATAGATGCCTATTTTGCTAAATATTTAGCAAAGTGATCTATTTTGCTAAATATTTAGCAAAAGTGGTCTATTTTAAAAAATTCCCCTAGCACATAATTATTGTTTAAATTTACCTTTTTTCTGTCCTTGTTTTGTCTTGCTAACTTTGTTGATAGCATATCTCAAACAACATTAATATTTTTATCTGTGATTTTAATCCTAAATCGAATATAAAACTGAATCAAATGCTAACTTTTCAAAGTAGATTTTGAAGTCCAACATGTGGAATGAAAATAATGTAATATTTATATTTAAAATTAATCTAATAGGCTAACTAATCAGTTAATAATAATAAAATGACTAATTATCGTCTGTTTAGCAAAAACAATATTGTATTTGAACTTATAAATGAATTTTAATTAGGTTAGGTATAAAGTTAATTAGAACATGTTCAGATTACTATAGAATAAAAACAGAATTGTAATAATAATTGTATTTCTCTTCTAAGTTTTTTGCCCTGTTTTTTTCCTTTGAGAATTAAGTTTTTTCCAATTTGATTTAATCTTTTTTTCCCAATACTATCCATATTATTATATAAAAAACTTAGTGACGGTAGCGATTTTTTTTTAAGGAATGGAGGACATTTTCCCTTTCTATTGTTATCCTGAGCTTAGAATTGTAATTTTACAAGAAAGATATTTTTTCATTCCTTTTCTTTTTGTTTCTTATTTCTAGAACATTGTAAATTGTGGTATATGAATAAAATCTGAAACTCAAATAATTATATCATATCATACTCTCTATAAAGTTATGAGTTTGGGAAAAAAATTATTGACAAAAATATCCTTGATCCTTTTAAATATTACATTGTTATCCTACCCTAATTAAAACATATAACAATAATGAGAAGTTAAGGTAAAAATATTGAAATATGTGGTAATTTTATCTTAATGAGAAATTACGGTAGAAATATTTAAATATGTAGTAATTTAAGACAAAAGATAGAGAATTAATAAGAATTTATTTTTTATCTTTAAATTTAATTATTTATTGTAATTAGTGAAGAGATAAATAGTTGTTATTCAATCCTAATATCTTTAAGTTAGGAGATATTAGTTTTTGCCTTTAAATTTAATTATCTATAATAATTAGCAAAGCCAAGAAAAATTGTAATCCTATCGTTATATTTTTAAACTACAACATCATGTTAAAAGATAAGGATTTGATAATTAGAAGTTATTTTTATCTTTCAATTTTATTGTCTATAATAATCAGTAAAGAGACAAAAAAAATTCAAATATTAAAGGTCTGAGGGGTATGTATGTAAAAATCCTAAATTTATTTTTTTATTCAACCCAAACAACTTTTATTTGGAAGAAAACTCTGTTATGGGCATGCACAAATCAAAACTTTAAACTAAACAAAATTCCCATCGCAAGCTAATATTTAATTACATTTAAGCTCATCTAGAATTATAAGTCTTTACAAACATCCATTTTTAATATCTACTCTTTTAAAAACTCAAATTTTATCAATGATACAATTGTCTTGCCCATGTTCGCACGTGGATGTTTATAATTTTTAGGTTTTTGTATGTATTTTTCAGACTTCTGAGGTGCTTGTTTGTATTGTTCAAATTTCAAAAGAGGTTGTCTGTAAATTTCGTCTTTTGCATGGAGCTACTTGTAACATTCAAACTTTTAAGATCATTATTTGTAACTTCTGAATTTTATGGTTCGGTTACAATTTTCAATTTTTTAAGAGGGCTTGTTTGTATTTTAGATTTTAAGGGGTGGTTTGTAAAGTTTATATTTTTAGGGGCTTATTTGTAGGCTTTAGCTTTTTTTGGTTTGTCTATTATTTCATGGATTAATTTATAAATAGGAATGATTTTAGAGGTATCATACTCCTTTAAAGAGTTTGAGTTTGAGAAAAGTTTTCCAGGATTAACACCACCCCTAACTTTTTTAGATATTACATTTTGGAATCCTAATATATCCTAATTATCCTAATACTATGTAAATGTAGGTCGAAAAATGTGATCTCAAATTTGTATTGATTGATTGTGTGTTACAAATTAGAAATCTCTTTTACGCAGAAGAAGAGAGAATTGATTCGATCTCTCTTTTGTTTAATGTGGGATCTTTTGGGGCGAAAGGATGATTCGCTCGATGCTTGAGTCGAGTTTGCTTCCCGTTGACGATTCGAACAAGGTTGTGGACAAACTTCCTCGCATGATAGAAGTTTTGTTTGTTTGAGTTCGAACACCCGAGCTAGACTTTAAAGGCCGAGTGCAAAATGCTTGATTGCCGAGTGTGCCAAGATCTCAATCTTCGGTTTGTCCAATGCTAGGTCCCCTTTTTGGTAGCCATTAGGGGCTATTTATAGAGGAAAACGACATGTAACCACCTCCCAGGAACGTGGGAAGTGGGTGTAACCGCTTCCACAATTTAAGTTTTAGTGACTGACTTGGTCAAGCCGTGCAGGCAAACTTGACGTTCAGGCGAGCTTGACCATTCGGGCAAGCTTGATGAACTTGCAGGCGAACCTCCTAGGCGAAGTTAAGTGTTCAGGCGAACTTAACTTAGTTCAGGTGAACTTGGCCTTGTCCGCAAAGTCAAGTATTCAAGTGAGCTTGAATATGCATGGTTAATTCATGCGAAGCAACGTTTATTAGACGAACTTGGCTTGGTCAGTGAAGTCAAGTATTCAAGCAAACTTGACCTTGTCAACGGAGTCAAGTAATCAGGCAAACTTGACTCTGCCTAGTTGACTCAGGCGAAGTCACGTTATCAGGCGAACTTGCCTCTGCCTATTTGATTCAGGCGTACTTGGCTTGAATGTTCAGGCGGACAAGCAAACTTGGCTTTGTTCATGCGCACTTGGATATTTAGGCGAACTCCAGTCTTGCAGGCGGACCTTTGAATTTCTTTATTAGGGATAAAGACAATTTTATTTGCCTACAATAAACTACAACTTTAAAATATTCATATTACCCCACATGAACAGTTCAGCCCTGAAACCTAATCATCCCAATCTCACATGAACAAATATACAAACTTGCAAAATCACCCCTAATAATTTAAAATTTATTAAGACTTCCAAAAAATTACAAACATACAAACAAACACTAAAAATCTAGAAGTCACAAATAGTCCGTTGGAAAATTATAGAATTTATAAAAAAAATACCCTAAAAGCTTTGTAAATTGCAAAAAAACTTAAATATTCAAAATATACAAAAAATACCCTCAGAATTTCAAAACTAATAGCATATTGATCCGAATTACAAACAACCCCATATGTAATTTGTAATATGTAGAAAATATTTGAAAAGTTCTAAAATTTGTAGAGACACCCTCAAAATTAACTATTGATGAAGAGCACCCAAAGAATTTTGAACCTAACAGTACATTAAAACTATAGGAATTACAAATAGCCCCTAAACAATTCATGATCAGCAACAAACACCCCGAGAGTTTCAAAAAATACAAAAAACCCCTCAAAAATCAAAATTTAATAAGAACCACTCTACTAATTTTAAACCTAACAAAAGTACACTAAAAATATAGAAATTACAAATAACCCCCTAAAATGGTACTTTGAAAATCTATAAATTTAAATTTTTTTTTAAAAAATACCCTAAAAGTTTAGAGAATTACAAAAGACACCTTAAGAATTAAAAAATCAGAGGGAATTTTGCATTTCTTTGATTTTCAATATAATGTTTGAAAGTTTTGAAATTTTCAGCGTATATTTGTGAAGTTTTTAATTTCTAGGGCATTTCTACAATTTTTGAAAATTTTGACGGTTTTTTTGTAGTTTTCTAAACTTTCAATGTGTTTTCAACGTACTGCATAGATATGTCAAGCAATGATGAAGATCTTTAAGAAGAAATGGTTCTTAAGCGGCCACGATTATGAAAATATGCACATCAATTATTCTAGACAATAGTTTATGTAAACAAAAAGTTTCAGACAATAGAGATAGTAGCTTTGTCTTATGTGGAGATAGATTCAGTTAACACATTTAAAGAAGTAAATCAATTAAACAATTCACAATCTATAGAAAACATTTTGAAAGTTTTAAAAATTGCAAAAAGAATACTCAAAACTTAAATTAAAAAATACCGTGAGAATTTCAAACCTACAATCAGTACACTGAATATACAGAAATTACAAACAACCCCTGAAATATTTAGAATTTTAAACATCATAATTTTTTTAAATTTTACCAAAACACACCCAAAATTTTGAACTTTTTTGTGGGAATTTTTGTAATACCTTGATTTTTAGTGTAATGTTCGAAAGTTTTTGAAAATTTCAAATTGTATTTGTAATTATTTTCCTTTAAATTTATAGGGTATTTTTTAAAATTTTCAAAACTCTTGAGGGTTTTTTTTTTTGTAGATTTATAAAATTTTAGGGTGGTTTCAGTGTAATGCATAGATACATCAAACAATCATCAAAATCTCCAAGTGGATGTGCTTCTTAAGATGTATGTACATCCATAACCATGTCGAGTTCCTCATATATAGATAAATAATCTTGCAACCGACTTATGATAAGCATATAAACTCAAGAGTAATAATCAAAATATTTACCCACATACTATATACGTGCATCTTAACTAGTTATTATAATATTTAAATATGTGAGTTTTAAATCCTATTAATATACCATGATTTAGATTAATGTTCTAGAAACAAATAAAAGAAAAAAAATTGGATAATCTCTCTTGCAAAATTACAACAAGAGATATTATTATAAATGTTATAAGAGATATGAATATAAACTAGTGAGTTTATTTTATAAGAAATTATGAGATATATGTCAATGCAAAATATAACAATTGAAACTTTTGACTATGATAAATTTTAAAAGTTTTTTTTATTCTAAATGGTAGAGTTTTTTGAAACAATTCCTTATATTTTTTTATTTTTATGAAAAAGTATTATCTACATTGATTTTGATTTAATAAAGAAAAACCAACCTTCGATCTCTTGCACCAAAATAGCTTCATTCTCAGATCTAATATTTATACGAATACTACCTTATTACATTTTTAAAAAAAGCTATATCTTAGAAATATTGGTGTATTTTTTTAGCAAATTCAAGCTTTAGGACATAAAACTTAAAAAAGATGAAACCTTGGGATATTTAAAGCAGAGTTAACCGTTTTTACATAAGATTTAGAATAAGTAGGTTTAATATTTACTGCACATGCATTTGCACATGTTGCAATGCTAGTGTTTATAAAGTAAGAATTTCTTGTCAATAACAGTAGTCATACAATAGTTCAAGAGGGAGTTAAAATTATCCAGGAAGTGATCGAGGTCTTGAGTAAAAATATAGAAAGATATACTAAAGAAGATGCCTGTTATCGAGAAAAAATTATACATTACCTTCTTTTCTATTTGCCTCGCTATGGAAGAATTAAATTTAATGGCTCAGAAAACTATGAAAAAGGCGGAGTCAAAATTACTTAGGGCCCGTTTGGATAATGGAAGTATTAGAAGTAAGAAGTAGGTTATAGAAGTAACTTTCAAAGCTATGAAGTAGGAAGTAGTGGAAATAACATTTTTTTTGTTTGTTTTATATATTTTTAGAAGTAATGGAAGTAGAACTTCTTCCTCTTCATTTGCTTTTTTTTTGTTTGGATAACATTTGAAAATATTATTAGGAAGTAATTTTATCAATGAAAAGTTGTTAGAAGTAACTAATAAAGGAAATATTAATAAAAAAATTATTTATGTCATAATTAATATGCATTTCAACTACTTCCGAGCTACTTCTGAGTATTAAGGATTGGAAAAATATTTTGGAAGTAAGGATGACACGTATGCGCCACATAAGCATTTAGGGAAGTATTGGAAGTAAGTTTTTCAGAAAACCAAACACACTTTTTTGCTTGGAAGTAACAGAAGTAGCCTCTACTTCTTTTACTTCAGCTACTTCACAATTACTTCCGTGCAAACAAACAGGCCCTTAGGGAGTGAAGTCTTGAAGGGAAATATAGAAATATATACTAGAGATGATGCTTGTTATAATCAAGACAAAATTTCAAGTTGTGAACATTACCTTCGTTTCTATTCGTCTCACCATGGAAGAATTAAATTTAATGGCTCAAAAAACTATGAAAAAAAGGGTTTTCAAGTGGATAAAGGCCAAAAGAGCAGCTTCATCTCACATTTATTATACACAGATAATAATACTCTTTTGGCACATTTTCAAGTGATATTTGGTGTAAAGATTAATGCGTGGGGAGAAGTGAGCTCATTCTTATTGAGGAAATCCAAATTTAAATGGAGTAGTTGTTAGTCGGATGTAAGGTTGGTAGGTTTTTCATTACCTAATCTTCGATTGCCTCTTGCTGCAAAAGTACATAGTCAAACCCTTTAGCACACTGTTTATATCAAGAATGGAAAGAAGACTTGCATGTTGAAATTAAGACCAAGTTGTTACCTAACAGAGGGAGACAAACTCTCCTCAAGAGTTGCCTATCTATGAGCATATCCAACAGTTTCTCCAAAATTTTCTTCAAAATGGAGAAGCAAAAGTCATATTCTTCAACTAATTTTTGCACCAACTCCAACAGCTTCCCTATTTTGAAGAATCCATTTTTTCCTCCAAAAATTTGGAGAATGCTGCAGATTTGGGGAAGCTTCCTTATTTTTTCTCCTCCATCCCTATTTTGGGGAATGAGATGGGGAATCTGTTGGGCAAAAAACCTAACTAAATTCTCTAAAAATGAGAAATGAGGAAGCTGTTGGAGATGCTCTAACCATCCAGTTTATTACTTGTCAACCCTACCGTACCCCGAAAGTAGATGAATGAAAATAGAAAATAGAAAATAGAAAATAGAAAAAATATGGCGCAGGAATAATAGCAAAAAAAAAAAACTCACTTAATTGGCTGGCAAAAGATGATCGCAAGTAGGGAGGGGGAGGGTCTTTGTGACGCCCCAGCTAGTAATCCCATATCGCTTGTGTGGGGACATATTGATATGTTTAAACGGTAAGTCTTACGATTCAAATGCAAAATTGCTAGCCATTTTAAATGCAATATTGCTAACCATTTTTTATAATGGATTAGCTAAACAATTTTTTTAGTTAATCGAATGCTTGTGCGAGAATAGTACCAGAATGGATCCCTAGGAAATTATGTATTGCACTCAGCGGGTCCAACGTGTTGACGGGTTCGTGGGCTTGAAGCGTGACATAATGGTATCGAAAGCGTGACATAATGGTATCAGAGCCATCAGCCAACGAGAAGTGTGGAACTAAGCTGTGCATCACGCGGGTTATCTGCAAAACAGAAAAGCTTTTAGGAAGTTCTCCTCAATTCCAATAGTCGTTGGAGACCCCGAGAGAAAGGATGGACTACTGTTAATCATAACAGTAGTCCAGCCAGCTAAATTAATCAAAAAATTGGCTGATACAAGAAGATACGCATTCCCAACCAATAAGAATGTGTACTTGAGTTCAAACAGAAATTACAAACCAAAAGAAAAACTCTTGTTCCCCCACAAAAAGAAGCCAAACCATGCTCCAGCTCTGCCACTGCAGAGTAACCCATCTCCAGCATGAATAAAGAAGCTGTCAACTACTACTACTACCAGATAGTAGACTATCTTAACTACGAATAGAGTTTTAACCATCTGAAAACAAAACAAGTTTATAGAACTGAAAGCAGAAATCATTCCAGCTGAATCACAGCGCTCGCAAGCATTCCAGCTGTAGATTGCCCAACAACAGCTTTCTTCTTTCTCCTCTCTTGAAGTCTGGCAGTTCGAGCTGATAAATGCTTAGAACCTAACCAAAATGATGAAAAGATCAGAACTTTGTTCAAAACCTCCAGAGCTCTCTTCTTCTTGTTTGAGAAAATTCTATCATTTAGCTCCTGCCAAATACACCAAATAAGAGAACATAGAGTAACATCTCTTTCCTCATTCCATTTAGCTCCCTTATCCATACTCCAATTGATCCAAATATCTTTTAAAGAATTCAACTTAAAACTCTTATCAATATTCAATTTATATTGAATAGATCTCCATGTAGAATATACAAACTCATAGTCCACAAATAAATGGAAGTGATTTTCCTCCTATTGAATAGATCTCCATGTAGAATATACAAACTCATAGTCCACAAATAAATGGAAGTGATTTTCCTCCTCTTTTGAACATAGACAACACATTGAATCCAAGTGAATACCCTTCTTTTCTAGCTTATCTTTTGTATTCAGCCCCTGTCTTAAAGCCAGCCATACAAGAAATTTCACTTTTAAGGGAACATGAATTTTCCAGAGATTTAAACAATCAAATCTTAAACCCCCATCAATAAGAAAATGATAGTAGGATTTAACTGTAAATTTAGTATCCCAAATCCATTTTCTCCTGTCCTCCCTTTGATCAAAATTAAAATCACTAATATCATTCATCAATTTAAGATATTGGAGAACATAATTCCCAGTTAGTTGTCTACTAAATTGAATATTCCAAATCCATTCATTATTAACCTTTTTTCTCACACTACTAATGGGTGCAAAAGGAAAAGAAGTGATATTAAAAAGAGAGGGATAAACCGCAGCCAAGGTATAGGATCCTACCCATTTATCCAGGAAAAGAAGTGATATTAAAAAGAGAGGGATAAACCGCAGCCAAGGTATAGGATCCTACCCATTTATCCCGCCAAAATAAAGTTCGATCACATTTTCCCACATCCACAAGAGTGCTGCATAAAAAGCTACCAATATTATCAAAACAATTCCTCCAAAATTGAGTTAACATGTTTCTGCCGGAATGAAAAAATTCTGTCTAACTTTTCCTCTCAAATTATTTGCAAAAACTGATTTGTTTCCATATTTCCAATTTATTATCAAACCATTTCCACCACCATTTTCCCAACAAAGCTTTATTCATGATTTTTAAATTTACAATCCCCAAACCCCCAAACTGCTTAGGTCTACAAACCTCCTCCCAATTGACCAAATTAGAGGAACCTTTATGGTCAAGAGAACCAGTCCACAAAAACCTTCTCCTCGTCTTGTCAATTTTTTCTATGAGCCACTTAGGAAATAAAAAGAAAGAAAGCCAAAAAATTGGCATAGAAGACAAGGGCAATGAGTATACTCTTGTTAAAACTTATTTTAAGGCCAGAAGCAAGTTCAAAACAATATAGAATCAGTTTTAGCACTGTCAACTGCTCTTTTTTGTTTTTGCAAAAGATCAATGTATCATCTGCATATTGTAAGCAACAGATTTTATGAGGCATATTAATCGGACCTAAACCTTCAATAAGAAGAGAATCTACAGCTAAACTCATCATCCTAGTAAAGGAATCAGCTGCCAAAACAAATAAAAGAGGAGATAATGGGTCTCCTTGACGAACCCCTCTCTTAGACATAATCCAGCTCCGAATTTTACCATTTATATCAATGGCAAACATACCCCCTCTTAAACACATTTTAATCCAATTTAGCCACTTAGCTCCAAAATTTTTGGCTCTCATAACTTCCAAGATAAAATCCCAGTCTAACATATCATATGCCTTAACAAAGTCCAACTTTAATAAAATCCATCCTTTTCTGTCATTCTGAAAACAGTCATTAATGATTTCCTGAGCTGCTAACACCCCATCCATCAAAAATCTGTTTTTAATAAAACCAGATTGGATAGGATCAATAAGCTTTTCAAGCTTAGGATTCAACCTATTAGTCAAGACTTTAGTAATCAATTTGTAAATCACATTTAAAAGACTGATAGGTCTGTAATCATTAACCATGGAAGCTTCATTTTTCTTTGGAATAAGCACAATATGAGCATAATTGAGCCTGTTTATTTCCAATTTACCTTCGTAAAACTCCACAAACAGCTTCATAACATCACTTTTCACTGTTTCCCAAAATACTTGATAAAACAAGGCAGAAAATCCATCTGGGCCAGGAGATTTATCACCATTCATATCACAAATAGCTTTATAAACTTCATCCTCTGAAAAAGGATTTTCTAATTCTTTAGAACCCCAATCTTCCAAGGGAAACAGCTTCTTCCAATCCAGCTGACATCTAAAAGGTTCTTTCTGACCAAAAATCTGGTTATAATGATTAGAAAAAATCTGAGCAATACCTTCTTCAGAACTGACCTCTACATCATTCACTGTAATTGAAGAAATCAGATTATTTCTTTTCCTGCCATTAGCTATTTTATGAAAATAAGCAATATTATTATCACCTTCCTCAGAACTGACCCCGTGCGATTTTATAAGTTATTAGTGGTGTACTGCAAAACTTTAGAAGCTCTTGCAAGTTTAGAGCGATTTACTTGATGAAGATTTGATGGGATTCATTTATCTAGTTTATATGACTTTGAATGAGATGATAGAGAAGTTTTTAGGAGAAGGTATCCAATTTACGGTGCTTCACCACTAATAAGATTTCGGTGAATTTGCACGCATCGTGGAGACGTTGGCGCGATGGTTGACAAATTGACACCATCCATATACTTGTCGCAATAGTATGTGCGGCATAATAATTCGATTGTGAGCTTGCACTAAAATCTCATTTGTTCAACGAGAACAACCCCACAGCCCGGTTTGGGGGGGAAAAAAAAAAAAAAAAAACCCCGCGGAGTCGCTTCCAGATAATTCCCGAGCCAACATTAAAGGCCCATTTCCGGCCGGTTGGGCCGTTCCCGTAAAATCTCCACCTCTCTCCTCTATCCTCGCCCGGGTCTCTCCGCGTCTCTCTGCTTCTCTCTGCGCGGAGTCAAATGGCCGCAATCCTCAGAACCCCGGCGCTTCCTCTTTCCTCTTCGCTCTTTGGCGTCTCCTCTGCTGAGAGCCCAAGAGCTCTTGTTAGCTTCTCCTCCCCTGGGCGAAGGCCAGCGAGGCCTCTTCAGCTCAAGCTCTCTCGCTCGCCTTCGAAACCGTCTCCTCGGTTTCCAGCGTTCACGACCTCTGCTGCTGCTTCTGGAGACACCGCGGAGACGAAGGAGATTGATGAAGTGGCAGTAGAGGTATTAATATCTTCATTCGTTTATTGATTATTCTGGGTTATTTGGAGTTGGATTCCCTAAAAGCTTCGTTCTTTTCTTTTTTTTAGCTTTGGTAAGCATTGGTATCTTGAATTTGTGGTTTGGGAATTTCATGCTCCATATTTGATGTTAGTTTTGTTCAAAGATGTGATGAACGTAGAAAAGTGAATGGGAAAGAAAGGAGTTTTCTTTTGGGGAAAAGTGGGGAACGAAGTTAGGGCTTTGGGTATTGAATTGTGAAATTAAAGGTCAATTTGAAATATCTGGAAAATCAAATCGTCAAACTAGATCTTCGGGGTCTTAAAGTTTAAATAAAGGGGAAAACTTTGTGGGGGGATCAAAGTGCAAATAAGCCTCCTCTTGACGTTGTTGAAGACCCATTTGTCAGTAAGATGTTTGTTGTTCCTTCCTCATTTTGCGTCTTTAGGTTTTCAATATTCTCTGATTAAACAATTGATGGTATCGGGTGGGATTATTGTTGCTTTAAACAAATGCTTATCTCACAGTTTGGGTATTTGAAGTTCATGATGCTTTGTTGAATTACCGATTGAATTCAGTACTTGGGTTGTGTTTTCTTATTATTTTTTCTGAGTTTTCTTTAACAGTTCTTGAGGTTTAGTCGAACTTTTCAAGGATGTTGAGTCAATACAAGTGAGTCTCAATTGCGAAGGAATTGATAATGTATAGATTTCTGCATCAAAAGTTATCAGTCTCTTTCTCTGTCTGCATGTACATTCGACACAGCAAAGTTTGAAGAAGGGATTTTTTTTAAAAAAGACCTTTTTTGCTAAATAATCAGCAAAATCGACCATTTTGCTAATTATTTAGCAAAATCGACATTTTTTTGGCCAACAGGCAAAAAAAAGGTCGATTTTAATAAATACCGTGCTCAAAACATACGGGACTACTAGTCCCGTATGTTTCCCCACAACTCCCCCGCCAAATCCCCTCCCCACTCCTTCCTCTCCCTCATCCTCCCTTTCTCCCTCGACGTTCACCACCGCCGCCTCGTCCTCCCTCACACCGTCGTCGTCAGTCTCCCTCTAGTCTGCCCCAATATCGGCGTTCCTCCTCTCAACAAGTACGTTCCTCTCCGTTACGGTACTTGCTACCCGATCTTCTCACGCCCTCCACATCGATCTCCTGCCTCCTTCTACTCCTTCCTCTTTCCTCCGTTCTTCCGCCGGTCCCCTTCCAGCCCATGCTCCTCCGCAGGCAGCTCCTCCAGATCCGCCACCCTTTCCGCCATCTTCTGCCTCCGTTCGTCGCTCGGCAACACCTCTCTCCGCTAGCATCCCAGTCTCCTTCAACCAGCCATCGCGAGCCATCATCCCCCAGTTCTTACCGCACGTCTTCGCCTTCGCCCTCACCTGCTCCGAGGGCCAGCGCCACATGCGCTTCTACCTCTCCTCCTCCCCGTCATTGCTCGCATGCATCCTCGCCCTCCAACAGCAGCAAGCGCTCTTCCATCTCTTCGGGTTTCCTCATCTGCCTCTCTCTCCACCGCCGCGCCGAGCCCTGAAATCCGTCCGCCAGTGCTCGGAGCATTGACCACGGCGTGCTGTGAGGAGGAGGATGAACGCGCTTGTGCCCTTGTGAACTGAGGTGAGAAGGGGACGGATGAGCCGAGAGATAGGAGTGGGAGGGATTTGGCAGGGAAGTTTGTGGGAAACACACGAGACTAGTAGTCCCGTATATTTTGAGCACGGTGTTTATTAAAATCGCCCTCTTGTTGGCCAAAAAGAGATCGATTTTGCTAAATAATTAGCAAAATGGTCGATTTTGCTAATTATTTAGCAAAAAAGTCTTTTTTTAAAAAAAAAATCCCTTTGAAGAAAACTTCTTCCTGAAGGATTTTAGTTCATTATAATGATTTTATTTTTGTTGGTAGATGAGGACTTTTACAAAGGTAGTAGACCGAGCGATTGCATTATATCATAGCTTGAAGATAACACTGAATATACTGCTAAAGTGAATAACCTTGTCTTATATGGCTCGGGAAAAACTTTTGTAAGAAAGCAACAATGTAAAGTAATGTTGCTCAAGTCTTCAATTTGTTAGCCAATAAGGTCCAAAAATATGTTAAGGAGGAAACACTTGGATAGCTGCGGTGTAGTTAGGAAGGTCTTTTTTAGTGTTTACTCAGTGTTTATATTGAAAGTTAACAAAGGCAATGATATTGGGTATTTTAGAAGCTTAAAATATCTGATAAATCTCTTTTGTCAGCATAGGTCCAAAAATTTGTTGAAATGATCAGACAGTGAAGTAAATTCTGAAATTAAAGCTGAAGGCTAATATTCTTGGAGCACAAATTTTTAATGAAGTATCTTGATTGGATGCTCGTGAGTTTGTGTGGTTTTTTTTGGGTGGGATATGATTTTAAGAGTCTTCAGGTTATGCAGTCATCATTTTGTGTGGGGGGTTTTGGGGTGAGAATGCATCTGATTTGATGTCGATGGTAGATTGAGGAAGCAACATGATTGGATGTTGTCAATCATTTAAGTATAGAGGATTGGATAAAATCCTTCTTCTTAATTAGTGTGAATAAAGTCCATGTGATTGAAAAAACGTCAAGTAAACATTAAGCTGGAAAGAAAAGAAGTAGAAGATTGGGAAGTATACATTTGAGGTTAGGTGCTTGTAGTCTTACACCAAGGTGCAGTCTGAACTCTCGAAATTATCAAAATATCAAGTGTTCTCTAATGAAAACGTAATAAAATGATGTATATTATAGCCTTAAAGGAGTGAAATCGAAATAAATAGGATTCACATCCTACTAAAAACTAAACAAAAGAAGTCAAAATCCAAATAACATAGAGCCAATGGTAACCAAACTAGATTTCAAAGTAAACTAAACTTTTCAATAATGAAACAAATCCAATCTTGATTCAACTAGAAGTTTTTCCAATGAGTTGAGGGTTTGTCGAATTTGCTTTATCTTGTAACTTGTAACCCACTCCATGGCTGTTACTATTTGGCATCATTCTTAAGGACCGATGAGGCACCAAAAAAAATCTTAATATACTCTTGTGCACTTGTCTCTACACTGCGATGACATCGATTAACATGTCCCTTCAAGGGAGTATCCCACCAAACTGCGCTTACATACTTATTATTGCACCAACTGCCATCAGTGTATGCCTTTGGTGGAGATGCTCCGACAAATATTATTTAG
This sequence comes from Asparagus officinalis, assembly GCF_001876935.1. NCBI lineage: Eukaryota > Viridiplantae > Streptophyta > Magnoliopsida > Asparagales > Asparagaceae > Asparagus > Asparagus officinalis. Next base: position 76,537,938 of record NC_033798.1, on the reverse strand, counting down.
GATTCATATTTTAGATATCTAACTAGACTTTATGCTGGTTGTTAGCTACCTTCTGCAATTATCTTAATCTTGGAAAATAATGGGAAGTAATTTTAGGTACATGTACTTGGCCTTTTCAATAATGAAACAAATCTAATCTTAATTCAACTAGAAGCTTTTCCAATAAGTTGGGGGTTTTGTCGAATTTGCTTTATTTTGTAACTTATAACCCACTCTTTATCTGTTACTATTTGGCATCATTCTTAAGGACCAATGTGGCATCTAAAAAATTCTTAATGTACCCTTGCTCACTTGTCACTATACTAAGATAGCATCGTTTAACAGGTCTCCTTAAGGGAGTATCCCACCAAACTACATTTATATACTTTTTATCAAGGTTTTAAAAGTCGAATGTCGAGTTCATGTCGGACGGCTGAAATTCATGTCGGATAGTGAAAATCGGAGATATATCGGGGGACAAGGACTAAATATCGGATTGTCATATCATGTGGTGCGCATATGTATAATATCCTAAATATAATCTAAGCATTCTTAAATTCAATATAAGCATACTTTATAAATTCTAGAGGCGGCGTCGATGATGGGTGGATTTCGACGTCGTAGGGAGGCAGTGCTGGGGCTCTGCTCAAGGTCCTTTGGATGAGTCACCGACCACGCTATTCCCTTTATCCTGACGACGGGATACCGTGCCGTCCTCAGGTGGTTCGAATTTCGAGGCGCAACAGGAGATGGACGACGCGGGGAGGGGGGAGATGAAGGTGGGGGAATGACATCGTCGTTCATGAAAGGAGTGATGGGTTCCTAAGTTCGCTGCAACCCTAATTTTTCTCTTTTTTTCTATCGGGTTCATAAGAAACCCTTAAACATGAGAACGGGTCAAACAGATTTGGGTTTTTATCACTAAAGTCAAACCCGATAACAAAAAATAGATCTAAAAAAGGGTCATATCGGTCTATTTTTCAAAGCTGAAAAATCGACCGATATGCCCGATATGACCCCGATATTTTCGATTTGGCCCTGAAAACTGACATACGAGTTGAAAACGTGCATGTCGTGTCGCTCAAGCCCTCAAACCGACATGTCCGACAAGTCGACCGACATTTAAAACCTTGCTTTTTATTGCACCAGCTGCTATCAACTTGACGCCTTTGATGGAGATGCTTTAATAAATATTATTTAGCATTCATATTATATTTGACTAGGTTTTATGCTGATTGTCAGCCACCTATTGCAATCATCTTAAGTTTAGAAAATAATGGGAAGTAATTTTAGGTATGCATACTTGATCAACAAATCTAATCTTAATTGAACTAGAGGTTTTCCAATGAGTTTTTGTCAGTTTTGCTTCATTTTGTAACTTGTAACCCATTCTATGTTTGTTACTATTTAAGGACCAATGTGTTACCAAAACAATTCTTAATATACTCACATCGATTAACATGTCTCTTCAAGGGAGTGCCCCACCAAACTGCGGTTATATACTTATCATTGCACTGCCTACCATCAACATGACGCATTTGGTGGAGATGCTCCAATGAATATTATATAGGATTCCTATTATATATATATCTAACTAGGTTTTATGCTGGTTGTCAGCTGCCTACTACGGTCATTTTAAGCTTGGAAAATAATGGAAGTAATTTCAACTATGCATACCTGACCTTTTCTATAGTGAAACAAATCTAATCTTTAATTCAACTAGAAGTTTTTGCAAGGTTTTTTTTTTATAGAAACCACCTTTAAAATATGGCAATTCTATAGAAATCACCTTTTATTTTTAATTTATATATAAACACCTTTAAAGTGTTTTTTGTTGCAATCAACTACCTTAGCACACTTTTAGATGAATTTTTTCGGTTTTGCTATAACAATTTAGTTGTCAGATACTAAAATATTAGAGAGGTAGTCCTTAATTAAGGTTATATAGAGTCAATTACCAAAAAAACTTAATTGAAAAGTAGACCCAAGTGGTTGATTGCAACAAAAAACACCTTAAAGGTGGTTTATATATAAATTAAAAATGAAATGTGATCTCTATAGAAGGATCTAGGCCTGTCCAAAATTCGGGTTTGGGCCGGGAAAAATGGGCTGCCTGGACGTGGACCTGAGGCTCCGAGCTCGACCCAAGTCCAGGGTAGGCCCAGGTCTGGGTCAGATCGGGTAGGGCATTGGGCTGGCTTGGTTTTTTAATTTCATTCTTATTTTGCAAAAAAATTCTTAAAAATTAGATTTTTTGCAAAAAAATATGGAATTTCAAGAGTAATTAAAATATGCGAAATTTTGATAAAAATTCAATCTTATTATTAATCATATATAATTATACAATTTACAAATATCATAAAAATTAAAACGATAAAAAATAGTGTTGTAAAAAGCGGCAAAAAGCGGGGCAATCGCGGCGCTTATAGCGGAAGCGGGCCATCAGCGCTACGCTTAAGGCTTTTGCGGCATGGTTAAGCGGTAAAAACCGCTTTGTGTTCGAAAAGCGCGTGTTAGCGGCTTTTAGCGGCAAAAAGCGCTTAAAAGCGCTATTACCCGCATCAGATTTTAACGAGAATCACCCCCGAACCCGACCCGAACCTGACCCGTACCCACTAATATTAAACCTCTCCCCTCATTTTGTGCCCTAGCCGCCTCTCCCAGTCTTTCCCAATCCCGACTGCCTCTCCCAGTCTCCCCCACTCCCCGCCTCTCCCAGCTCCAGCTCCAACGACGAGTGGCGCCAACTTCCAGCAACGCCGTCCAAGCTCCCACTCCCGATGACCGACGATTTCCAGGTTGTATAGCTGGTTTATGGAGGAACAAAGGTCTCATCTCATGCCTGTTACAATGCTCAATCTGATAACCCAATGCAATCGGGTAAGTATAGCTGGTTTTTTTATGGCATATGGATTCTTTGTTCTCTTCGTTTTCTCTTTGGCATGATTTTGGGATTTTGTGCCCTAGCCGCCTCTCCCAGTCTTCCCCAATCCCGACTGCCTCTCCCAGTCTCCCCCACTCCCTGCCTCTCCCAGCTCCAACTCAAGCTCCAGCGACGAGTGACGCCAACTTCCAGCGACGCCGTCCAAGCTCCCACTCCCGATGACCGACGATTTTTTAGAATATTTAAATATATTTATATTTGACCGCTATTTGACTGTGCGCTATTTGCCGCTATTTTGCCGCTATAGCCTGCAATAGCCTAAGCGGCACCTCGCCGCGCCGCGACGCAATCCGCTATCAACAACCTTGATAAAAAAATTCTTTATTATTAATCACCAACAATTATAATTTTTTTAGAAATTGTCGCACCATAATAGATGAATACATCGCAACTAGGTTGACACCTATTCATTTATATCACTATCATTTGTAATCTTTTTAAAAATAATTTAATCACCGATTTACAGCTAAAAAATTACAAACTACTTTCTATTCTATTTCTTATCGTCAACTCATTATGTCTATATTCAATACTAGCTATCTGGTCGATGCCTTGAGTTCTCTTCTCGGACTTTCACCAATCTTGTAAGCACATTACCGACTGTACGGTAAACGGATCTAACAATATTTTGCGGTCGTTAATCAAACGTTATGATGTGCTGAAGGACGGATTCCGAAGCTACTGTAGAAACCTACACTGTTAGTAAGTCACGAGCCGTGATGGAAAGTATAAGATATAAAACGGTTTCATATACTCTCCACCAATACAAAATATCGAAATCGACATCATTTTGAGGTTTAACTAAAGGTGTAGCTAAATATTGTTTAATTTTAGAAATTTTCCTTGATGATGATCTAGTTCCAGATCCATGGCTACTACCAGTTAGCCTCTCTATCATCGATTGCATATCAAAAAGTTTACCTTTGTCTCGTCTTGGAAGCTCTAGGTTAAGGTGTACTTAGAGCATCTCCAACCCAACGCCAAAAACCCAAATTGACGCAAATCTATCGCCAACACTTCCTCTAATTGAGCGGCAAAGTTAGCGCTATTTTAAAGCGCTACTACAGTGTTGCTGCGCCAGGAATGACGCAACACTGTAGATATGAAGTTCCCCCCCAAAATTTGCCCTCAAAGTTTGTTATAACAAATCAAATATTCCAATCATATCCCATTTTATCCATCATATTTCCCATTTTATTCTATTTTGTTTTTTATTTTTTTGCTTTTGTTTTTTATATTTATATTAATAATATATATTATTTTATATTAACTATTATAATGAAATTAGAGTATAAAATAATTATTAAAATAAAATTCAAAAAGGAAAAAATAGATAATTTAATCCAAACACTTAAAATTTCATAATACTAGAACCAAATGAAGAAATAAGAAAAACTTACATTTAGATAAGAAAAACTTACACTTAAAACTTCATAATTATATAATTTATTAAATATTTTAAATAGATAAAAATGTTAAAAGATAAGAATAATAAAAAGAATATTCTTTTTGGTGTAAATGAGTTGGAGATGGAATAGTGATTTGGTGTAAAAACTACACCAACTTGGTGTAAAAACTACACCATTTTAGATTTTTGGGTTGGAGATGCTTTTACACCATATCTATATGCATACTCATCAAATAATCTTTGAAAATAATTTTTAATAGTGTTATGATGAGTAATAGCAGCAATAGTCAGACCACTATCAGTGTTTATTGTCATGTTCTCATACAAAGAATTTAACAAATCCTTCAAGTATAGATCAATAAGAATCGCGGAACAAAAAATAATAGGAATATGTCTAAAATACTTATTAAATTTATTATATTTCAAAAATCATATTTCCAAAATAATTATCCATGTAATAAGTATTAAAAAAAGTTTGAATATTTAAATCTTGTAAAGCAGGTTGAGTAATAATTGGATAATAACAACCAGATAATAACATAGTAGTTTCATAAAAAATCATAACATTTCTTTTACATAACGTATAATTGTCCATTCATCATCAGTTATTCCATACATATTACTAGAGCTAGAACTAGAAGTATAGAAAATAATAATATTATTTATAATTTTTATACTCTATTGCTATATTTAATATTGCATTGGTGGAATTCTACCAGTGGTCAACATCTTTTGGAATTAACTTAGGTTTTACATTTTTCTTCTACACAATTGTTTCCATCTTTTAAGTCGTTCAGAAGCATTATAAGCATAAGCTACAACTCGAACTTTTTCTATCATAAGTTTAATTTTATTAAATACACTTTGAACAATTAAATTTAAAATATGACATGCATCTAATATGAAAAATATCACCCTGACATGACAATGGCAAAGATGATTTGATATGATCTACAACTACATTATTATTACTTGCATTATTTGGTGAAGGAGAAAATAATTTTTTATAAATCATATTCTAAAAGTTTTTCCATTATAAAATTTGTAATATTTACACCAGTGTGTGAATCTCCAAATGCAATAAAAGAAACAACTTTTTAAATATTTGTCAAGTGTCATCAATCTAGTGTGTTGTGATATATAAATAACCAGTTTCTCTAGATGTCCAAATATCAAAAGTTAGAAAAAATTTACAGTTTAAATTTTGATAATAAAAAATTATTTTTGTTCGTTCTTCGATAATAATTTAAAATATCACATTGACAAGATTGATGAGAAATTTTTTAAAATGCGGGATAAAATCATCTCAAATCATATCATCAAATTTATCATTTTCTACTAATTTAAAAGTAAGGTTTTAAGAATAATAAACTTGATGACATATTCCTGGCTTTAATTGTGTTGTAGTTCTAGGAACCAAGACTATCGGAGGTAGATGATTGAGAGAGTAGAGATTGGCGAATGTCAGCTTGAGACGTTGCTGCTTGTGCTCTGTTGTGTTTTTCCAAATAACGTTTGAGGTGGTTGGTGTCGCTCTTATGATGAGTTTTAAGTTATGATTGCACAACACACGTTTGGCCTTCTGGCTGAGAAGTTTGCCATGTTAATCCCTAGTGACTTCTATTTTCTCAAAAAAATTTCACGCATTGGATCTTGACCTTTTAGGAGTTCTGGATGTTGGATTATCGCCACCATATTCAGGATCAACATTGATAGTAGTAGTAGTAGCTGTAGGAGTAGTGAGACTCGTTTTGGTGTCGGAAGTTGAAATTTGCCCTTCATAATCGGAGGAGGAAACCATTAGAATTAGAGAATTAGAGGGTATTAGAGAGTATAAGAGAGAATAAGAGAGTATTAGAGAGTATAAGAATATTAGAGAGAAGTAGATGAGTTTTGGATGAGAAAAACAAATAAAATCCTCTATTTAAGAGGTAGCCCCTAGCCAAATGACCAAAATACCCTCAAATTTTGGTCTTTTTATTGTTTTGGGGTATTTTGGTCATTTGATCAAAATTAGCCGTTATTGGCCATTTTATCAGCCTGAACCGGGCCGGGTCTGGAATCCACTCGGTCCTGAGCCCTAGACGTGGGTCTCTGGAGATTTGTAGGCTGTTAGGACCGGGGTCGGCGTCCTAGGCCACGCTGGTCCCAACGACCATTTTTTTGCCCATTGGACCGGGTCCAAACCTGGCGCCAGTGTTTTAAATATCTGCCGATAAACTAATATTATCGGTGATTTATCAGTTTTGGGGCCTTTCGCTATGATAAGTTTGATTTTAAATCGGTTATCATTTTTAAATGTTTTTCGGCGATAATGCGGCGATAAAGTGAGTTATCGACCGATATTGTTGGCTCAAAATATCGGAATTATCGGCCACTGGTTTGGGTTTGAGTTTGCTCTTTGGATGTTTAAGAATTATAAACTATTTGTTGCTTTCGGAACTTGGTTATTTGGTGATTAGTTTATGTTTGTTTATGAATATTGACATGGTTCATAAGTATTAAATGTCAACTTAGTAAGTTAGTTTATAATCTCGTGATTACACAATAATTATGCTGATGATTATTCATTCTTTATGTTGTTTTGTTATTTGCTTGTATGTTATTCCATTTTTACTAACTATGCGCACTCGAATGGTTTTATCGTGCGATCAAGAAGCAATTTTCTGCCATTGGTTAGTGATCCTAAACATGATTATTTACATTTTGGTATGTTTATATTTTATTAAGTATGGTTAGATTACATTTTAGGATATTATAATATGTTCATACACTATCTGGTAATATCGCTCTGATAAATACTTATCCCTGATATCTGCTATCCGATATGGATTGTGACCGTCTGATAAGTCCCCGAATAAAAGAGATTAAAAACCTTGTTTGGCGCCGGGCCGGGTCCGGACTGGGTCCAGGTTGGTGGCCCATTTGGACACCCCTAGAAGGACCTTATTTAAAAGGTGGTTTCTATTGCAAAAAACCTTTTTCCAATGAATTGGGTTTTTTTTTCGAATTTTCTTTATCTTAATCTTGTAATCCACTCTATGTCTGTTACTATTTACTATTTGGCACCATAATTAAGGACCAAATTGCTCCAAAAAATTCTTAATATACCCTTGCTCGCTTTGTCACTACAGCGAGATAACATCAATTAACATGTCTCTTCAAGGTAGTGTGCCACCAAACTGCGTTCATATGCTTATTATTGCACCGGCTGCCATCAGTTTGACGTCTTTGGTGGAGATGCTCTAATGAATGTTATTTAGGATTCATATTATAGATATCTGACTAGGTTTTATGCTGGTTGTCAGCTACCCACTGCAATCATCTTAAGCATGGAAAATAATGGGAAGTAATGTCAGGTATGTGGTATGCGTACCTGACCTTTAGACCATTTATTTCCTGGAACAGTTTGTTCAAATTTCAGGGAGACAAATTTGGCTAATCCGCTCCATCTGTCACTCTTATTTCTGTGGCATCACTTTAGATGCATGTATATTTTGTAAACTATAGTCATAGCCTCATAGGCATAAATTTGCAAGAAACTGCAGTATCCATTTAGTTAGATGCTTTAGGTATGCCCCTCTGGCGGTACTTGGGAAGATTGAGAAAGTTAGTACTTCTCAATTATTCTTCGTCAATGCAAATAACTTACGTATATATAGCACTAGCAGTATCATGTCCAAAGTTCTTTATGTCTTTTTCCTGGCTGCTGTTACCATCCATTTTAACTTGATTTGAGTGCTAGACTGCATGCTAATACTAATAATAATGCGTCTTCCAACGTCTGAGATGAGTATATTTGCCATTTTGACCCTCCAGATGCCATGACTGGAAATATATTTACTATCAACTCTTCTAATATGCTCTTTTTTTAATTTATTGGATGAGATGAAGAATTGATTAGTCTGCATATAAAGAAGAAAACCAGCTAGCTTCTGTTTATATGCAAGGACATTTCAGGTACCTAGCGACACACCCTCTAAGTAGATTCGAAGATCTCATATAGTTTATAGACTGTTATACGTAAGAGGTCCAGGCGTTAGAAAGTTGTCAACAGATGAGCTTATTTTTTCCCTTGAGAAAAACAGATGTACTTCAGTTATGCTAAAATTGCCTTTGTTTCTCGTGATCAGCATTGTTGTTAATGATATGGGTTTGCATCTTTATATTTGACATCCTAATGTAATTTTCCTCTCAACTGTGTAATTGTCTACAGGAAGATTCAAGTGATGAAACTGTTGGTGAGAATGTTGTAAATGGAGAAGAAATTGCCACCACAGAAGAATTGACAGCATCAATTGTAATGGCATCACTCCAATCTTATAAAGAAGCTTTAGCAAATGATGACCAATCTGCAGTTGCTGAGATTGAGGCCTTCCTTCAGTCCATTGAAAATGAGAAAAACTCTCTTGCAAACAAAGTGGCTGCTCTCTCTGCTGAGCTATTGACTGAAAGAGATCGTGTCCTTAGAATCAGTGCAGATTTTGATAACTTCCGGAAGAGGACAGAGAGAGAACGCCTCTCTTTGATGACAAAGGTTCAGGGAGAAGTTGTAGAAAGCTTGTTGCCTGTTCTTGATAATTTTGAGAGAGCTAAAGATCAGATCAAAGTGGAGACCGAGGGAGAAGAGAAGATAAATAACAGCTATCAGAGCATTTATAAGCAGTTTCAGGAGATTCTCACCTCACTTGGGGTTGAAGCTGTCGAAACTGTTGGAACTGCATTCGATCCTCTTGTAAGTCCCTTCTGCTGAAATCTGTTTGCAGATTTCTTTTTTCCTAGAATGCTTGATAGTCATTCAAATTAGGAAAAGTAAGGGTTTAATAATGAATACAATAGCATGATTATATAAAGAGGGATTTTGAAGTCCAGAAACTACTTTGAATGAGGAAGCTAACCGATAAATATGAAGACATCGTTTGAATTGCTGAACAGCAATGATCGGTACAATTTCAACTGGTAACTATTATTATCGTCTATGACCCATCTACTTGCTATTTTATCAAAAAAAATTAATCTATTTGTAAATTAGCGAAAAATGATTTGGTATGTGTAACTGGGCTTGTAAAGTGCGTCTAGCTTGACCTAGTTGTGGTCTGAATTGAGACAGGATAAATTGGTCCAATGTTCATAAGAATTCTTCAATCATGCGGCCACATATGGTCACACCTCAAAATTGGAGTTGTGGATGCAAAGAGCTTTTACCGTTTTTACATTTCATCTTCCGTGTTAGTTGTATGTTTAAATTCTGTGGGCTATTTAGATAGAGTTAAGATCATATTCTAACTTCCAAAAGATTAAAAAATGCACAGCTTAATTCCAAGTCCAAAGGTTTTTCCTCACTATTCACAGTTTCAGTTTTTATGAATCTGCGTCCAAATTAACATTAACATTTCAATTTCAGATTTTATTAATCTGCGCTCAAATTAACATCACATTTCAAAGGAAAAAAAAATGAAAAAGAAAATCCTAATTCATGACATTTTCTTTGGCTATAACCCAAACAACCACTTAGTTAAACTACGACTTACGTACCTTTAGCGTCCTGTATAAAACTAGTCCAGGTTTGTTGCAGACCTTTGTTTCGACCTACATGGTTCCTCCCCAGCAAAGTGACACTGCAAGCTTTATCATATTACTAAACTGTAGAACATAAAGCTTCATCAAGGATGATTTTAGTATTTTCCATTTGCTGTCACACGAGAATAATGCTATTAGGTTAATTTATAATAACTACTATTGATTTTTCTTCTGTGAAATTGGGTGTTCTCGACATTCTGTTCTCTTACAACCACTGTTCATTCATCATGAAAGCTTCATGAAGCAATAATGCGAGAAGAGTCATCAGAGTATGAGGAGGGAATTGTACTTCAGGAATTCCGCAAGGGGTTCAAGCTTGGGGAGAGGCTGCTCAGGCCGTCAATGGTAAAAGTATCTGCTGGGCCTGGGCCTTCAAAGTCCGATAAGGATCCAATAGCTTCAAGGTCTGACGAGGATCCAATACCTCCTTCAGAGGACATAGCGCCCCCTGAAGTAAAAGAAGATAGCAGAGATTCAGATGATGGTGTTGATGATGGTTCAGATGATTAGCTTAAGTTTTGCTTCAGCTTTTCAGTTGACAAATTTTTGTGAGAGTAACTACTGGGGTTGAAAACCTTGAAGAGATACAGGGCTGTGATTTTTCAAGTATACTGTAGTATTGTTTTTTCACCAGTACACTTGTAAGAAGAAAAATCTCGAATTCAATGTCCATCTTTTATAAGATTGGGAGTTATTGTCCGCACGATTCATCAAAGTTAAATTATCTGTTCTGCTGATCGCTGTTTTCTTTGGTATTCAACTGTCTTTTTCCCCCTTCACATGCTTGAAATACTTTTTTGTGCATATAATTTCAATTTCAGAATACACATGTTGAGTATGATGTATTCCAGTACTTATATAGTCGTCAATCATTACATGGAAATTGTCATCTACTTTATTTTTGTTGTGAAAGTATGATTATCATAAATTAAGCTTGATTCTCATTATGTCATGGTTATCTCGCTACATTGCAATATTGATCTCCTTAGCTTCATCCTGTTGGGATTTGACACCTTTGGCAGCGCCAACGTTAATGGCCTCAGGAAGTGAGAAGTGTGAACCATGAGTAGGTGCTACTGATGACTATGCCGATAGCGAGAGGAACTTTATAGCTTTATAGCTTGGGTACCAAGTTATGATAGGAATAAAGGAGTAGAATACTGAATTTGTTTGTTGGGGGTATAACTTGATACATAGATATAAAAGTAGTCTAGTTTTCAACCAAAACAAAGTAACATCTGAGGAACATGAACTTGTATTTTTCAAATGGATTAATTGCAGATCGACCCCTTGTAGCATAATTGTTTTGAACTTATTACCCTTGTAGTTTCACCGTTGCTGATAAACCCTCTACAGTTAAATTGTTATTTTTGGCTCTTTTGCCCCCAGATACATTCACTAGTTTTACCTAGAAGCAATATGTGCCAAAAATTTACCCGGGATTAAAAAAAAAAAGGGTCCATCGGCAACAATGTACCTACAAGGGTTCATGTGCAATTAACATAACAATAATTGGAAATGAATTACAACTACTCGCATGTTATCAGATGACTATAATTGGAAAAATGATTTGTCTACTGACAAAGCTCCATTGGAAAGATTCCAACGCTGATGGATGACTGGACATAGTGTATTCGTTGAAAGTGGTGACTTATGGAGAGCCCATTGCAAATAAAAATCCATCAAAGTCCCTTGCAATGATTCAAAGCACTTGGCGGGTCATTGCCTCCACCTTCCCCCTCTCTTCCTTCATTCTTCACGTGCGTTTTATAGAAAAGGTGAAATAGATGGCTCCATCTTGAAGCAAAGCATCAGGCAACACTATTTAATGGGAAACAATCCCACGTTTTTACAGAGTTTACAGAATTTCTTTTTGTTGGGAATTTTAGGCCTCCCCTACTACGATCTCTGCAACTCGGAAGCCAACCCACAATCAACAAGATATAAAACAACCACAATCAAGAAGAAAGAACACCGAGATATATGTGGTTCAATCGTCCAACTTCGATCTACGTCCACGGGCAACAATACGAGAAATCCACTATGTATCAGGGAGAACTACAAGAGGAACCACTCAACTCACGTCTCTCAACCTCACATACATAATCAACTCTCATATTCTCTCCAAAACCCACTCCTTACAATCTTTTGAACGAACAAAGACTGCGAAACCCTCTCCCAAGGCTACGCCCTCTGCTAACTCTAGATTACAAGAATATTGGCTCTCTCTCATCTGCTTGGTTTTTCCTCCAACAATAGAAGAATATATGTAGGGAAACCAAAACCCTATCTCTAGTCTACCTTCCTAATTAGAATATAAGATTCAAACTCCTAATCATGATGACACCCAATCTCCTAATCATGGTAGATCTCTAACCCTATCTAATTCTCATGAATTTGTTCAAAGAAGAATCTAGACACAATCTCGGCACTTTCATATACGCGGTTAGACAAAGACAGGGGCGGTCCTTTTTCCTTCTCTTGCATAGTATTATTATTACTGCTTTGACTCTCATTAATGTCCATGTTCAGTGGTTGCATTTCCAGTAAAATACCTTGAACTCTAGAAGGTGGCTTTTGATTGGAAGGGGCTGATATCTACTTTAGATAAGATGCTATAAAGCAAGCTGCTCAGAACTCAAGAAAGAAAACAAGAATCAAAGAGGAAGAAGAGAAGCATGGGGGGAAATGTGGTAGCTCCTCAGCTCATCCATGGGTGCTTAGATGTCACCGTGTTCAGAGCCGAGCATCTTCATCACTCCATTCATGGATTTCTTCTTGAGGTGAGTTGTTATAAAGAGCTGTCTGTCTTCTATGCTTCTATATTATAATAGTATATATAGATGAGTGTTTTTAGTTCAATTTTAGACATATTTTTGCAATAAATTTGGATGTCACAACTTTGGATTTGCATAGATGAGTGTTTTTAGTTCAATTTGTTAAAGAGCTGTCACAACTTTGGATTTGCATAAATTTCCATTTTACCTTTAAAAGAATCATAAACTTATATCAAATAACAGACTATAATGATTGAACATGATGCCATAACACTGCTCTTGAACTCGCAGCCATCAAGATCTTGTGGCGTGTCTTGGTCTACGTTTACAGCTCACGTGCTAGTCATGTGAAAAACAGAATAAAAATATGTCCCTCACTTTGTCTGGTTCTCACTGTATGCGCAACTATTTGTTGAATATTGATTGATGGCGGCAGTTGAACTACTAATCTTTTACCCTCGGCGTCACGCCCCGGGCCACTAGACCTAGGGTTGGGCATGGGCTGCTTCAAACCAAGCCCGGTTTGGGTCTATACCCGGCTTGATCCACATCGGACCGGGCCCAACCTAGCCCCACATTGATAGTGGTTTAGGCCGGGCTAGGCTTTGATCCAAACCCGGGACCAAAAAAGCAAGCTCGGCCTAGCCCCGCCCGCTCTGAGTTTAATTATAAATATTTACTTTCTTAGAAAAAAATAAAATAAATGGGCCTCAAGCAACCATGTATTCGTTCGGAAGTCTGAACTATGTAGATGTTTTTCTGTGTGATGTTTACCTTTGTACAACATATGTATATACATATATATATATCATTTTAAATAAAAAGTTTGAAATAAGAAAGAATAAATTAAATATAATTTTACAGATCTCATACAAAGTTAATATAGTTAGGAAATGATAAAAAAAATAGAAAAAGTCAAAAACTCATTGGTCGACCCACGACCCATGGGCCGAGCCCGGTCTGGCCCGCCCTTCGGAGGGTCGTGGGCTGGGCTGAGTCTAATCTCAGAACTAGGATTAGAGGAGCAGGCCTACCCCACTCTGACCCGCGCAGACCCCCAACCCAGGCTTAAACCTGGTGGGCCGAGGGGTCTGAGCGGATCCAACCCACATCCACCCCTAGTTAGACCGTAAGCGCGATGTAAGATGTGAGACCAACTGAGAATAACGTGTTGTTTGGCTCAAACGATTGCTAAAATCTACTAGCTGAAGCTACACTTGACTCCTTAAACTTATTATTTAAACCATAAAATTTCTCTTTGTTCTCCAACGTCGGACTAAACATTGTGGGCTTCACAGTCAAATTATCAAAACTCAATTAGCTTGTAGGACATCAGTATTATCTGAAGGAATCAACCCTGTGTATATGTTGTGTATCAACACCCATCCTTTGCAAGGTATAACTTCATAGAGACTTGTTGCAACTTGTAAACACGGACAAGTAATAAATTCTAATTATGCATCACTTTCACTCTTCATTCACCAATCTATACCTATCTGTTTCATCTCCTAATATTTCTTCTTCAAAATTTCCAATGTACTCAGGCTGCAGAAAAAGTAGAAGAAACCCTGCACCTCGAATCCCACAACAAACTCTACGCTACGATCGACATCGGCACAGCCCGAGTGGCCCGAACCCGACAAGTCGGCTTCCATCCAAAGGACCCAACATGGAACGAGTCCTTCAAAGTCTACTGCGCGCACACAGCCTCCACGATAACAATCTCCGTCAAGAAACAGCTCCCAGTCAGCGCCCAAGTCCTCGGCAGAGCTCACATCCCTGCATCCCGAATCCTCACCTCCGAACCCCTCGAAGGCTGGTTCGATCTCTACAATGAAGAAGGAAAGCAAATTAAGAAAGCCAGAGTGCATGCTTTGCTCAAGTTCACGGAGGTGACTTCCGAGCAGTTCTGGAACTCGGGGGTGAGGTTGCCGGAGTTTCAGGGGGTTACTAATGCATATTTCCCTCAGAGGAGTGGATGTGATGTCGTTTTGTATCAGAACTCGCATCTTTCGAATGGTTTTCGACCGCATATTCATCTGGCGAACGGGGAGATTTATGAACCTCACAGGTTGTGGGAGGATCTTTATAGGGCGATTGTTGATGCCAAGCATTTTGTATATGTTGCGGGGTGGTCTGTTAATGTTCAGATTACTCTGGTTCGAGATCCCGAGAGGATGATTCCAGGTACAATATCTAGTACTAATTACTTTATTAAATCTAACTCAGATTTTAGATTTCAGTCTACTACGCTGTTGATTGGAAAATGTTTAAGAGGAGCGCAGTTGATGCTAATTAAGCCTGACATTTTCCAATCCATATACATATTATAGTTACGGTTTACTCTAAGAATTATTGGCTCTCTCACAAAATCCTCATCTCAGGCGCGGAGAACGTAACAATCGGCGAACTATTAAAGAGAAAAGCCGACGAGGGCGTGACCGTCCTAGTAATGGTGTGGCAAGACCGAACGTCCATCTCCTTCTTAGGCAACGCTGGAATCATGAAAACCCACGACGAAGAAACCCATGAGTTCTTCAAAGGCACCAACGTTAAATGCTTCCTCTGCCCCCGCAATGCCGATCGCTCCCTCACTGCCGTCCAGTCCGCCGAGGTCTACACGGAGTTCACCCACCATCAGAAGATTGTCTTGGTCGACGGCCCCAGCAGAAAAAACAGTTTGAGCTCAGCTCGTAAAGTCGTCAGTTTCGTCGGTGGAGTCGATCTTTGTGATGGCCGATATGATAACGAAATCCACACGTTGTTTCAGAATCTCGATACGACATACAAGAACGATTTTCTTCAGGGCAATTTTCCAGACGCTAGCCTGCGCCGTGGTGGGCCAAGGGAGCCGTGGCACGATGATCATTCGAAGGTCGAAGGTCTCGCGGCTTGGGATGTGCTCACAAACTTTGAGCAGCGGTGGATGAAGCAGGCTCCAGATGAGATATCCAATGCATTGTTTCCTATCCGAAACGAACAAGACATTTTCCCGATACCTTCAGAGACCGCTGACACTGAAAATTCATGGAACGTTCAAGTTTTTCGATCCATCGATGACTCATCAGTTGTCGGATTCCCCTCTGATCCAAAAGAAGCTTCAAGACTTGGATTAATGAGCGGAAAGGATGTGACGATTGACCAAAGCATTCACTCGGGCTACATCGAAGCAA
>NC_033798.1:76521512-76522053 GCF_001876935.1 Asparagus officinalis | reverse complement strand
TCTGAACTTGGTCCCCATCGAGATAGCACTCAAGATCGCAAGCAAGATCAAGAACGGGGAACGGTTTGCGGTTTACATAGTGACGCCAATGTGGCCAGAGGGGAAGCCGGAGGGAGAGAGCGTGCAGGCAATATTGCACTGGAATCGGCAGACAATGGAGATGATGTATGGGATTGTGGTGAAGGCTATTGAGGATGCTGGATTGGGCGGGAAAGTTCATCCCTGTGATTATTTGAATTTTTACTGTTTGGGAAATAGGGAGTTGCAGAGGCCGGGGGAGTACGTGCCACCCGAGAGGCCGGAGCCAGAGTCAGATTACTGGAAAGCTCAGGTTAATCGGCGGTTCCTGATATATGTGCATGCCAAGCTTATGATTGGTGAGAACTCGAAAACTTCGCCTAAATTTTATTCGTCGGTCCACTTATTTGTTCAGATTCTTAAAGTCTATCTAAGCATAACTAACAACTAAAGCTTCGAAGTTGTGACAAAGTCATACACTACTTATATTCTCTAACAAAGATTCCTTCAACCTGCAGTGGAT
>NC_033798.1:76504249-76521489 GCF_001876935.1 Asparagus officinalis | reverse complement strand
CGGATCATACCAGCCTGCACACTTGAACAGCGGCCACAGGCATGCCCGTGGTCTCGTGCACGGGTATCGGATGTCCTTATGGTACGAACACTTCATGAGCCACCGCCCACACTTGCATCATACAGCTCTTGAGCCTGAAAGCATCGAATGTGTGAGGACGGTGAAGCAAATTTCAGAGAATTTATGGGAGAAATTTGTAGGAGATGAAGTTTTGGATCTCCCTGGCCATTTGCTCCCATTCCCTGTTCAGGTCTCAGAAGCCGGAGAGTTGTCGGAGATTACTGAGGATGGACATTTTCCTGATACTAATGCCAATATTAAAGGTGGGAGATCCTTGACTATTCCTTCTATTATAACCACCTGAGTGATTGTTTTGATGGTCCGATGTGTGTTTCCGTACTGTTCTTGTTTCTGTCTAATAAGAGCAACATATGGTGCTATATGTTGCAATGTTCCACGCTTGTAATAATGAAATGAGTATTTGGGATTTTTGATACATAACCTTTTAATTAGTTTTGAGCTTGGATGCTTAACCTGAAACTGGCCGAAATAGACATAGGACTTTCCTCTTGAGAGTGTGATGAGCGATTGATGAACCTTATCCATACAACGTGAATGGCCAAATTCTGTGACGATAATTCCCGTGGCTTCATTAGATGTAATGATTTCTACATAAAGAACGATTTGCGCATAAATTTACAGTAATTTTTATTGAAAATTTGGAATGTTGTGTTCACATTTTAATGATTCCATATAATGCCTCTGAGCTTATATAATCATATGTGCTACAATATAATTAGTGATTCGCAAGGATGCTACAATCAAACGACCACACAAATCAATTAGCCTTGATTATCAGCACAATTTGCTGTAAGTAGGCCATGATTGCAATGCTAACAATGATACAATAACAATTTTGAGTACTAGTCAGTAGCTCTGGCTAATTAAAAATGAGCAAAAAATATATATGCTCTTCATGTTTGATAAAGTACAGCAGTGCACTAACATGAATAATGAACTGCGGAAAGAAGCAAATCAAAAGTTCAATAAATAATTTGCTTACAATTTTATGACCCATGAGTTGTATGGGAGAAACTTTTGTGCTCATGAAAGACTTATCAGTGCCAACGCCAGCTTTCTGATATCCTTCAGGCTACAAAACGAACAATTCCAGATATCTGTAAGTGGCTTCTACATCTCTATACCTTATGATCAATCCATAAATTGGTTTTCCTTTTGATGGAAAGACAGTTGCAGAGAGAAAGAGGGAGCTCCTAGGACTTGGGCAATGGGTTCCCTGTCAAAAAAGATCGAAACAGCTGAAATGCTCTCTTTGGTTGGAATAGAGGGACCTCATGTCCTGCTCCTCTTACTGTCGCAAATGTAAGTCCTTCATAAACTTCAGTCCATCCTCCAACCTAATAAACGTGAAACAAGTACGTCTCATTGAGTGTTGTTACTACATTTATCGCATAGAATAGTAATGTAAGGAGTGAGTATAATTACCTGTCTATGGGAGTACCATGGATACCAAGGGACCTTGACCTTCAAATTGAGATGGCTGATTGAAAACCTCGTTGCAGTTACTGGAACAACAGAGTCCGTGTCTCCACTATTTGACGAAAAACATCGAGATATCAGGAATTAGTTTAATAAGCATGATTTCTAGTTTCTAATGAAATCTTAATATTACTATTTACCGCAACAATTTTATGGATCCATGCATTACCCTTTATCTTAGCAATGCTATATTTTCCTTTTTCTCTATGGTGGTGAATTTCCGATAAATGCAGTACTCATGAATGACATGTGATTGAGGAATCATATTTTTCTTCAAGGAAGTATATAAGCTGGGTGATTATAGACAAACCGCACAAATTGGTACTAGGAACCATATGAAAGCAAGCATCTGTACATTCTGTTTTGTAACATGTCCATCTCTCTCTCTCTCTCTCTCTCTCTCTCTCTCTCTCTCTCTCTCTCTCTCTCTCTCTCTCTCTCTCACAAAATTCATAATCAGTATTCTTTAACATGTTCATCCATTTTCAGAAAGACCTAAACTAGTTATGTTCATTCTTTTTAGTGTTAATTGCAGATAGAACCCCTGTACTATCACCCAATTGCAGACAGACCCCTTGCAGTTCTCCTAGTGCCGAACTGCCGATAGCTTCCTTGGGCTATTTTCCAAGCTCAAATAGATCACCCTGAGTGGACAAATTTTTGTCGCTTAGAAGTGTCAAATTTTTTTGACCCGGGGAGGTCTATCCACATCAAGAGAACTGCAGGGGGTCCATCCGCAATTGGGCTATATTAAAGGGGGTTTATATGTGATTAATCCTTCTTTTTTTAACATTCTAACATCCTCAATTTATTTGTTTATTTATTTATTTATTTTTGTTATACTAATATAAACTATCGTACATATTGAAATAAACTTGAGACGGCCTACAATATGATCTTACCTGAAAACCCATATTCTTAGCCCTGCTGCAATCAACTCCTTGTACGTAGGCAGCATAGAAAACTGCGAATCCGTCCACTCCTTGATCAGCACGTCACTACCCGAAAATAAAAACAAGTCATCAACTCATCCAGAAACATACTCCTTCACGTCACGAAAGAGAAGCAGAAAATAAACAGACCTGCACGCAGTCCATCTATAAGGAATCCCGGTCAAATTTGCATGCATTGCCCTCTGAACCTCTGGCCGATTGTAATACTTCTCAGCATAATTCTCAGTGCATGGATCATATCCATACCGTCTTCTTCGAAGTAGAGTATTCTTGAACCTGAACGGAGATGTCGAGTTGGAAGACGAAGAGGCAGTGGCAGCAGGGCACGAGGGAGTATAGATGCTGTACTGATCGATGTCGCCGAACTCATGGTTCATGGCATAGTTCATTGCATGGTCGCACTCATGAGAAGTGTTTGAGGAGGTGAAGTTGCAACTGGAGATTATTGATCGATAGGTTCGATCTGAGATCATGGAGTGTGTCCACCAGTAGGAGACTGTGCCAAGGCTGTCGTAGTAGTTGTCTGTGACTGCGTTGCCTACCTGGAAAAAGGCAGGACAAAGGAATTGGTGAATCAAACCAAAACAGAAGCAGTGCAATGATGAGTGATTCTGTACGTAAAGAAACTTCTTGCAAAGAAGTTAATGCGCAACCCTTTGGAACATTTGATCACACATATTAAAATTTCCAGAAACTTCTGTGCTTTACAGTCTAATGCAGCATAAGACCCTGCTAACTAAGGCTGCCTCTCAATGTTTTCTGCTAGCTGAAGCATGAATGCCAACGCTATGTATCAGTAACATGGATGAGAGACAAAGGATAACAAATTTTAAAAAAAATCTTGGCTGCATATATTGGATGATACGCACGTACATCGAGAACATGATAAATTAGTGATGCCAATCTTTCTCAAACAGAAGAGGAAGACGAATGCTGAAGAAAGTTTGATAAAACACCAAATCTCATCTCACCAACATCCACATTCTTAGAATTTCCGGCCTCAAGCCCTTGTTATATGTAGTATAGAAAATCATTTCTTTATTGAACGGTAGAGAAAACCTTTCCAAACTGATATACACCCCCGAAAATTCTAGGGTTCTTGGAGATAATCCCTGAAACTTTGAAAATTTGAGAAAACCCCCCCTCAACTGTGGGGTGTCTCACAAAGTTCCCCTTGATCTTTACACTCTCCGTCAAAAATATCCTCCGACCTTGTTACTTCAAAATTTGAAGTGACCTAAATATCCTTTTGGGAGGGAAAAAAAAAGAAGCTCAGTTCAGTTCAAATAAACTTCTCATCCAGTTTGTAATACCTAGTACGTGGTATTGCATTTAACCATTTAGCATTAAAGTAACTCCATGTAGATAGAATTCTAATTAGATAAACACAGATGTAAATGCATATACTGACAATGAATCCCTTGAGATTGATGGAGGGATTCGAAGAAGCTTTGTTGTGATCATGAATTTTCTTCGCCAGCTGAGGTACATAGTGCCCTGCAAATAAGCAAATTTATCACAACACGCCCCGAAAAGAAGATAAATAACAAAACTAATTAAATATGAGATCGTCCCTGATCATCATCATAAGGAATTTTTTTAAAATAGACCGATTCCATTTTGCTAAATATTTAGCAAAATCGATATTTTTTTGACCAACAGACCAAAAAGAGGTCGATTTAAAAAAAACAACTCCCAGAAAACATACGGGACTAGTAGTCTCGTATGTTTTTAGTGTGCTAATCAGGAAGTAGTGCTCTCAGAAAACATACGGGACTACTAGTTCCGTATGTTTTCTAGGAGATTAGTGCCCTTGAAAACATACGAGACTAGTAGTCCCGTATGTTTTCAGTTAGGCGTTTTATAAAATCGGCCTCTTTTTGGCCTGTTGGCAAAAAAGAGATCGATTTTGCTAAATATTTAGCAAAATGGTCGATTTTGCTAAATATTTAGCAAAATCGGTCTATTTTGAATTTTTTTTTCCTCGTCATAAATTAGCAACAAGTTTCCATGTGAACTTCCTCATTACTCTTCAAGAGCTAGAACTTGTCACTCTAGGATCAATTTGTTTAACTAACCTGCATAGCTTTCTCCAGCAATGTAGAAATCTCTATGCTTGTACTGTGGGAATCTCTCCATCCATTGTATGAGAAATACAAGCGCATCTTGAGCTGCGTTAGGCAATCAATATGCATCGCAAAAACCAAAGTGTTACTTTGCAAAAATAAACCGATCTTTTTTTTTTCTTCCAAAATTAGTCATTATAATTAATTAATTAATTACATAAAAACAACAGAGAAATTGATAATTGTACCAGTGCGATCATCGCCGGAGGTCTTCAGATCGGAGCTAGTGTTTGTGTAAGAGAAACCCACACCAGCCGGTGATTCAAGAAACAGAAGGTTGGCCTCTGCACGATTTGTACAATATTTATTACCCTTTTTTTCCAAATAAAATTTGAAAAAACAAAGGAAGATTATGACGACTGAGGATAATGTGTAATTAAGCAATAATGTTGCGCTAATAAATTACCTCTATTCCATGAGAACTTGTTGAGATAGAGCGTGGAACCGGTTCTGTTGATCCGAAACGGCCCGACCTCTTCTGAAGCGCCGTAGGCCACCGAAGAGCAACCCGGACCTGATCGCAAAATTTTTTCATGTTTAAGACATCTTTGGGGCCAATAGCCCAATAGTCCGGCCCACTTCGTTAGAAAATGATAATTTATTATTATTATTATTATTATTATTTCTTCGCCAGCAAACGACAATCAAGAAAAACAAAAAGAAAAGATGAATATCAGCTGTGTTTACAATTTCCTAAGATATCATTCTCGAGGAAAAATTAAAGAGAAATAAAGTGTGTGTGACGCTGGAATTAATTTTATAAGATAGCGAATATTAGATATTCACGGTACCTTTTATTTAAATTATCCTATTACATATATATTATTGTTGTGCGCGGAAGCCACTTGTTGTGCATCAAGGAACCAAACCAAACACCGAGAGAGAAGACAACTCAAATCAAACAATAATGACACAAACTCAAACATAAAGTTTAACGTGATTCGACAAATTGCCTACGTCCACGTGACAAGAAGGGGAGGGGTTTTCACTATAGAGAAAGAGAGTACAAAATAGAGATTACAAGATCACTCAAACTAACCTCTCAAACAAAATCCTCAAATCTCTCACAAAACCCTCAAATAATATGCTCAGAAAATAACTCTCTTTTCTGTGCTCAAAACTCTCCTTCAAGCTACCCCAAAAGTGATCAATATGATCCAATAAATCCTAAACAAATCGTGTTCTTGTTTATATAAAACAAGAAACCCAAACAGTGCAGGAAACCGAAGCAGGTCCAGACCCGACTTGCGGTCAACCGCCGAACCCATCGCGGTCGATCGGATCCAACGACTGAAACCAAAAAAAATTAGTGCTCAAAACTCTCCTTCAAGCTACCCCAAAAGTGATCAATATGATCCAATAAATCCTAAACAAATCGTGTTCTTGTTTATATAAAACAAGAAACCCAAACAGTGCAGGAAACCGAAGCAGGTCCAGACCCGACTTGCGGTCAACCGCCGAACCCATCGCGGTCGATCGGATCCAACGACCGAAACCATAAAAAACTATAGGGTTTTGCCGGTCGACCGCCGCGCCACTTGCGGTCGACCGCAAAAAGTCTAGAGACTTTCCATGTGCTGTGCACGTTCGCGGTCGACCGCATCGCCCCTCGCGGTCAATTGTGCAACATCCAAAATGTTCCCTGCTTTAAAAAATCCGAACTTCGTCGCTGTGTCGCCAAATCTACAATTCCCCACCTCGGCAAAGTCTTCCCAAAACTGAGCGACACCAACCAAAATAAATGTCCCACTTGTTGCGTCCAGTACGAAGTAAAACAAAATCATAATAACGGACTCAATCCACAACAAGTCGAGACCCAAATGAGAATGCGGACACTTTCCAAATGTTGGTATTTACCCATCAAATCGGCTGCATCATAAATGACTGCCTACGTATCCTTTTGCCAAAGAAATCAAGCATTCACGTAGTTCTCCAAATGACATCCAAAGGCCCTCAAACAAATAGAAAAGTTCTCTACTCTTTACCAACAAATATGCGGCTGATAGCTCTCCAAATGGCCCCAAAGTCAAACAAATCAAACACCTCCACCCGAGGTGAACCAATGGCCGTATCCAAATCATATCCACCAGCTGCATTCCAATCAACCAACCCATCATCTGCACCTAAATCCAAGTGATCTCTAACTGTGTCACCTCAGCTGGAATTCCAAACGATGCAGTATGATCTGGAGTATGTGGAGTAATCTCTATCCAATATGAAGTAGCATCACTCTCCACTCACTGTGATACATCTAAGGTCTGTCCAAAATTCTCTACCTGCTGAGAGTCAATTAGCTCCCTTATCGAAGCCTCAACCGAAGTGACACTACCAGACCAAACATCCAATGGAGTTTTACCTCCAATCGTAGCAGTCGACAACCTATGACCAAGATGACCCGAATATGTCGAAGGCTCAACACCAGAATCAATGCTCGACATCAAACGTCGGTCCTCCTCTAGCAAGGAGCATCTCACCAAATCTGTCATCTCATCTCGTTGTTCCAAGATTTCTTGTCCACCAAAGTGTCTCAAATTACCGTAAGCTCGGCTCAAATGCAGAAAAAGATCCCTCTTGTACCTCCCACCAAAATCAGAATGAAGTACGCTCACCTTTCTGCCAATCTCATACTTCTTTAGTCTGTTGGAGATTACTAGGACTTTATCCAATCGGGATTTGGTTGCAACCCAAGCATGCCTAGAATAGCCACGAACAAAAGAAACTAAATATCTATTACCTCCCAATGATGCCTCCTTGGAAGGCCCCTAAATATCCACGTGAACTCCATCGAAAAGACCCTTCGTGCGGTGAATAGAGGTGCCAAACTTCACCTCGATCTTCTTGCTCATATCAAAGTGTTCAATGGACCTCAAATTGCAGGTCGATGCACCCTTTTTCAAATCAATACTAGAATGACCAAGCCTCAAATACCACAGTCTAGTCGAATCAATAGAAGTTGCCAGCTCTCCACCTGTCACCGTATTCCCAATCAAATAGTACAGGTTATTCTTCTTGACGCCCTTCATCAAAATACGAGAGTCTTCCACAATCTCGAGAATCATGTCCTCGATACGAACTCTAAAACCCTCTCAAACCAAAGCTCCAATCGAGATTAAGTTCTTCCTCAAAGAAGGAACATATGTCACACTATGTAACTCTCTAACTATCTCGTCATACATCTTGATGCGAATTCTTCATATCCTAAGGATCTGATATGCACGGTTATCACCCATGTACACCACACCACTCTCCAGCTTCTCAAAACTAACGAACCACTATCCAACATCCACTCGGATTCCTCCGAATAGCAACCTGTGGGACTGATAGAAAGCAAATAAACAGATGAGTCAGAAAGATTACCATCTGATATAATGATGTTCGCTTCTGATGATGATTACTTCTCTTTTCCCTTCTGCTTATTGTTTGGTGGAAAATTTATAGTAAAAAGAATGAAAGAAATTTGATTTGTATTCTCTCGATCTTAATTACAATTTGAATTTTTGATTACAAAAGAGAGGATAATTGATCTGAATTCTCCCATTTGTTTAATTCTGGGTTCTTCACGGTGGCGATGGAGTGCCTCACTCGAATGCTCGCGTCGAGTTTGCTCTCCGTTGACGATCTGAACGTCTTGTGTCACTGGAACGTAGTCTTCTCCTCACGATTTGACGCTATGGAGAACTTGCAAAGAAATTTTGAAACTCTGAACGAGTTGATAACTCAGAGCAAGTTTGAAACTCTATGAAAGAGTTAATTTAACCGAAATCGGTTTGTAAGCCAAGGGAATGCTCTAAGAACTTTGTTGCTGCATGAAGCTCGAAGAGGATCTGCTGCCGAGAAGATGATCCAAAGAAGTCGATCTCTAGATCTCCAAGATACTCAAAGATCCAAAAAGCCTGGACTCAGTTGAGTTTACTCCTATTTATAGGAGACTAAGGGGTGTAACCGCCCCCTTAATTCGCTCCTAAGTGGGGCTGAATGAGGTGTAACCGCCCCCTTAAACAGCTCCCTAAATCATGGGAAAACGGTTTTGAAACCGTTCAGTTCGTGCTTTGAACGAGTCAAACGCTAAAAATAGCGTTCAGGGCCCGAACTCTGCATTTTAGACCAAAAAAGCAGAGTTGGGCCTATCTTGGTGGCTGAACGCATAGGTAGCGCTGCATTTTAAATCTGAAACACAGAGTTGGGACGAGAGATGAACTCTGTGTTTTGAACCTGAGGCGCAGAGTTGGGCTCTGCATGAACTCCGTGTTTTGGACCTGAGATGCAGAGTTGGGCTCTGCATGAACTCTACGTTCTGAGTCCATGAACTGTGCGTCTGGACTTGAATGCTGGGGATGACCTTTGCGTTTTGACTCTGGAACGCGAGCATGACCTCTGCGTTTTGATGTTGTAACATAGGGATGACCTCTGTGTTTTGATATAGTAACACAGGGATGACCTCTGTGTTTTGATGGTGTAACGTAGGGATGACCTCTGCGTTTTGATATGAAGAGACCATCAATTTGTGCTCTCTTTTGTTGGAACGTTGCAAAGACCGACATCTTGTAATCTTCATCTTGGCTCCTTGAAAATACGAGAGTCGTCAGATTGTAACTCCCGATGTTGATTGTGAAGGCTGCTGATTAGAGCTTTCATCAGTTATCGTAAAGGTCGTCAGATTGTAACCTTCATCGATCTACGTGAAAGCCTTTAAATTGTAACCTTCTGGAAGTCGTCAGATTGTAGCTTCCATCATCAGTGTTTGACGGGGGATAAGCTATCTACAGTGATTTTTAGACAGCCTACACTTATTCTTCATCCAATCACTGAGTTTTGAACAATCTTTCTTCCAATGACCAGTTTCTTTACACCAAGCACACTGATCTTTGTCAACTATAATATGCCCTACTCTAGACTGTTACTTCCCATTCTTCTGGTTTGGATTCTTCCCTCTTGCGATCAATGCCTCTGCTGTTGTGTCACTTGTAGACTCCTTATCTTTCTTTCGAAGCTGATAATTCACAAGTGTAGCAGTGACCTCACTATACGAAAGGGACGTCTTCCCATTAATTAGGGTAAGAACAAAGGTCTTATATTCCTTATCTGACAAGGAACTCAACAATAACAAAGCTTTGTCCTCATCCTCTATCATAACATCCACATTCACCAAATCCGTAAGAAGCTTCGTGTAGTGGTTTATGTGATCACCAATGGAGGTTCTCTTCTTCAATTGGAAGCGATAAAGCCTCCTCTTCAAATACAAGTGATTTTCCACACTCTTGGTCATATACTTGCTCTTAAGGGTCTCTCAAATCTTCTTAGTCAAAGTCTCATTCATCACATCATACTTTAAATCTTGAGTCAAACAAGACCTAATCACACCACACGGCGTTCTGTTCATCTTCTTCCAAACCTTCTCATCAATATCATCTGGCTTGCCATCCAATTCCAAAGTATCTTCTAAATTTTACGCGTTCAGCGCATCCAAAACCTCACATCTCCATAATCCAAAATTGTTCGTGACATTAAACTTCTCAACATCTATCTTCATAGAGTGGGTATTCAAATTTTGAATGGTCTTCACGCCAGAAGAACCACCCTCAACACCTGAAATACATTCTTTCCCAGTCATCTTCCTTAACACACCAACAACTAATGCAGAACAAACTAAAGAATATATCCAAAACCGAGAAAAGATAGAATTTTTACCAAAAATATCCTAACTTTAACTCCAAACGAAGCCCTACCCAAACTTTCAAAGTGATCTACTCCTCCAAATAGTCCAAGCGTAGCCTGAGCTCTGATACCACTTGATGTACTCTGGTACCACTTGTTGGGCTCTGATACTACTTGTTGTGCGTAGAAGCCGCTTGTTGTGTTCCAAGGAACCAAACCAAACACCGAGAGAGAAGGCAACTCAAATCAAACAATAATGACACAAACTCAAACGCAAAGTTTAATGTGGTTCGGCAAATTGCTTACATCCACGAGCAAGAAGGAGATGAGTTTTCACTATAGAGAAAGAGAGTATAAAATAGAGATTACAAGATCACTCAAACCAACCTCTCAAACAAAACCCTCAAATCTCTCACAAAACCCTCAAACAATTTGCTCAGAAAAAACTCTCTTTTCTGTGCTCAAAACTCTCCTTCAAGCTACCCCAAAAGTGATCAATATGATCCAATAAACCTGTGCTCAAAACTCTCCTTCAAGCTACCCCAAAAGTGATCAATATGATCCAATAAACCCTAAACAAATCGTGTTCCTATTTATATAAAACAGGAGACCCAAACAGTGTAGGAAGCCGAAGCAGGTCCAGATCCGACTCGTGGTCGACCGTCGAACCCATCGCGGTCGACCGGATCCAACGAACAAAACCAAAAAACACTACAGGGTTTTGCCGGTCGACCGTCGCGCCACTTACGATCGACCGCGAAAAGTCCAGAGACTTTCCCTATGTTGTGCACGTTCGCGGTCGACCACAACGCCACTCGCGGTCGACCGTGCAACATCCAAAATATTCACTGCTTCAAAAAATTCGAACTTCATCGCTGTGTCGCCAATTCTACAATTATATGATTGTATTTATGATTCAAGTGATGCATATAGTTCTTGATGCACCAAGCTACATCAATTGCAACAAGGTAATCCTCAATGATAGTGACTAGTTACTGACTTCGCTAAGGGTCTGTTTGTTTGCACGGAAGTAATTATGAAGTAGCTGAAGTAAAAGAAGTAGATACTACTTCTGCTATTTCCAAGCAAAAAAAAAATGTTTGGTTCTCTGAAAAACTTACTTCCAATAGTTCATTAAATGCTTATGTGGCGCCTACGTGTCATCCTTACTTTCAATATATTTTTCCAATCCTTAATACCCAGAAGTAGCTCGGAGGTAGTTGAAATGCATATTAATTAGAAAATAAATAATTTTATTATTAATATTTCCTTTATTAGTTACTTCTAACAACTTTTTATTGATAAAATTGCTTTTAATTTTAACAATTATTTTGTAGTAATTTGTGATGGTCGTCGGCCAGCTTTTTTTGGGATGAAGAGAACAATTTGTCTATTAATTCTTTGTCTAAATATCACGTTGATGTTACGATCAAAGGAGCGAGGGAGGAGGGAAATTGGAGATTCATAGGAATTTATGGTAATCCGTAGTCTCATTGTAGGCGAGGGGTAAACAATTATTTTGAAGACATGTGGTTAAAGGATTCTTCTTGCTCTCAAGTGGTAAGGGGTCATAGCGGCATAAAACTGGTTGTAATGTGCTAGATCAAATTAAAGAGCGTGGCATGACTTTAAAATTGTGGAAGCAACATGTGTTAATTACATCCTAATAATATTTTCAAATGTTATCCAAACAAAAAAAGCAAATGAAGAGGAAGAAGTTCTACTTCCATTACTTTTAAAAATATATGAAACAAACAAAAAAAAATACTATTTCCACTACTTCCTACTTCATAGTTTTGAAAGTTACTTCTATAACCTACTTCTTACTTCCAATACTTCCATTATCCAAACGGGCCCTAAGTGTCTGTTTGTTTACATTGAAGTAGCTATGAAGTATGTGAAGTAAATGAAATAAGCACCGTTTATGTTACTTTCGAGAAAAAAAATATATTTGTTTCTTTGAAAACGCTACTTCCAATACCTCCTTAGAAGTTGACATGTAGACCTGTCCATTCGGGCCGGCCCAACACGGTCCGGCCCTGAAATCCGGGCCCGGACCGAGCAAAACCGGAGCCCGGACCCGGACCCGGGTACCCCGGGCCGGGCTCCGGGCCGGCCCGTGTTTTTTTATTTAAAAAAAAATAATAAAGCATAAAATATACATAAAAATTATAAAAAATAACATAAATTTTTTTAATTAATTGAAATGACATAAATTACAAGTACAAAAAATTATAGAAATAAAAGATGATAAAAATTATTTTTTTATTAATAATCATGTCATTCATATATTATACATAAACAAATTGTAAGTACTTATAGAAATTACATAAACAAATTGTATTATACATAAACATATATATAAAAAATATAAATTATATATAACATAATCTATATATAAAAATATAAGATCTATAATATATTAGTTTATATATATACTATATATATATATATATACCTATATATAATAGTCTTATATTTACTATATATATATATATACCGGGATATGATGATTTATACTAGTGAGCTATTAGCTGTATATATAGCTATAATAATAATAGATAGTTTATGAGAAAAAAAATGGGTATCTTGCGTACCAAGCCACAAATTTTGTGCGTTTGGTATGGTGAGGGTGGTTCTTCATCCCATCCACGGTCATTCAAATTGGGGAGGACCATATTCAACCCATTGAATATGGATCCATGTTGACATGAGGTGGGGATAATATGCCACCTCATACCAAGCATATAATTTTGTTGCTTGTACCAAGCATTACCCATATTCCTCTCTCTCTCTTCTCTCTCTCTTCTGGTACATTCTCCGGCTATTATATATTGACGTACTATAGTACCATACGCTATACAGGGTATATATAGGTAATAGTATTACTATATACTATATGCGGTACGTACAGCTATAGTCGATAATAGATAGTAGGGTATATAGGCGCGTCGGAAGTAGCTAGGTTATTATAGAGTATTTTATAGCTGGTGAGGCGTATATATGTGACGTATAGTATAAGTAGCTATAAGTATATTTAATATATATGAAAATGGAGAACCCTTGTGGGTACCAAGTCGGTGCAACGTGTTTAAAGCAACGCCGTTGGTAGGTGATGTGGCCTAATCGTTGTCCCCGGTTACATCACACCTCGGGAAGATAAGCCGTCAACACCTTCACCAACGGTCCGAATGTAGATGTAGGGACAAGATTCATGCCCTATATCACTACCAAGTTGCTTGGTTAGGAGCAAACTTCGGTACCAGTTTTTCCATTTTTCGCTACATAGTCTATTCAGCTCTGTATATACCTAGGTCAGTAATATTAATATATAATGAGGTTAGGCTGACACTATATCTAGTATATTTGATATACACACAACACACCACACACACACACACACACAACACAGCATATAAACATAAAGCTTATATGTACATATATAAGTTATTGTAACTATAATAGTATAAGGATACAATAAGAGGTATAAGATATATTTATATATCGGTTAACATATATGTAAACATAAACTATTATGTAGACGCTATATAACTAAATATAGCCTAATTAGTATATATATGTTATATAGTATTGATTATAGTAGTATAATGAGTTGACCTATGATATATATATATAAGTATCGTAGTAGTTACTACTAGTACTACTATATATAACATATACGATTATACAGTTATATAAGAGAGGAATATACTTATCAGTAGTATATACTTACATAAGAGAGGAGGAGAGAGTATACTTATACCGGTATACTTTTGTGTGACGTATACTAAGAGGAGGAGCAGTTGGGTATGCACACTGCCGTACGTAGTACCGTATATAGTACTATTATACTACTAGTAGTATAGCTATCAGCGGTAGTATATACTATATATTATATATAGTATATAATATATAGTATTATATTAGTAGTTTATATGTCGTAGGATAGAGTATATCATATAAGTAGTTCCTATTATATATAAGTACTAAGCTTATATATATAACGTATACTATATAAAAGAGGGGTACACATGGTATACTCCTGATATAATACATCATATATCTTATGATACGTAAGTGGGGATGAGAGGTATAACATTGGATACATATTATAAGAGAGAGAGTATTACACTGTACAGCATATATAAGGAGGAGAGCATGACTCTATGACATATATAATACATGTATATAAGAGATACCTATACAGTGATATAAGAGAGAAATTACTTCTAATTTTACTTAGTATATACTTATGTGAATACT
The DNA here is from genome assembly GCF_001876935.1 of Asparagus officinalis. Lineage (NCBI taxonomy): Eukaryota > Viridiplantae > Streptophyta > Magnoliopsida > Asparagales > Asparagaceae > Asparagus > Asparagus officinalis. Next base: position 76,506,932 of record NC_033798.1, on the reverse strand, counting down.
AAGTAGCCCAAGTATTCATGTCAGTGCTCAGAATATATGCTCGTATGTGGGCTATATATGATTGTACACACAGGCACACACAATAGCTATACGATATATTATAACATAAACAAATTGTAAACATACTTATAGTAATGGCGTACATAAACAAATTGTCTTATACATAAAAATACACACACACCACACATACATGCATGTAGAGTATGTATAGTTATACTAGGGTTATAGTACTATTTATTATAGTAGTAATATATATATGACTGAGCAGTATATAGTATATGATAAACACTGTTCTGGGCCGGGCCAGGCGCTGACGACCGGGCCCGGGTTTCTATGCCGGGCCGGGTTCCGACCCGACCGGGCCTGGGCCGACGGGCTTTTTGGACACCCCTATTGACATGGCACCTACATGACATCTTTACTTCTTGAATATTTTTCCTCCCCTCAAGGCTCCAAAGTACCTCGGAAGTAGATGAAATTGAGTCAATTTAGGAATAAAATCAATTTTGTTATTATATGGATATTTTCATACTCTAAATAAAATCCTGAAAAGTCATCTTTTTCTCTTCCTAACAATATTTATTATTGCTACCAAACAAAAAAAGTTAATGAAGTGGAAGAAACATTATTTCCTCTACCTTCAAAATTTTACGAAACAAACAGAAGAAGAAGTACTTTCGCTACTTTCTAATTCATAATTTCAGAAGTAATAGGTTTGATTTACTTCTTACTTCTAATACTTCCTATCAATTAAACATGCCCTAAGTTATAGAGACCCAACCTCGCGTCGGTTTATCTGATCCATCACTCAGCTCAGGTTTGTCATTAACGAAAAAGACTTCGCTAAGAGCAAAATAGATCTAGTACAACCTTCCAACACAAAGATAAAGGGAAAACTCCTACATGAAGCTTTATAAATATATCATATAGGTAGGAAGGCAAGAATTCTACATGGCATATATAACATCGAGGTCGCCTATTAATATGCAATTATAAACGCACCAATAAAACGATAGTAACTATAATGTTAGATCTTAGATGTATTAGTATTATATACATGACGTTTCAAGATATATGTGAACTCGTTTTCTTTTCTTCCTATACAATATTACTACAGAGGGTGTTCCCTAGATGCTGATCGAGTCACAAAAAATTGATTGACTATATTCACTAAAATACTTAGAAAAGTGTATTATGTGGTTACCTTGTAGTGTTAGTGCCCTCGACGCTCGTGCGGTCGGATCTTAGCATGTTATCTTATCCATTTCAAAGAACCATGGTCGGTTGCAATGCACGCACAAAGTATAAAGTGATCAAATAATATGCATGTTTATTCTAGACAAAAGCTCTAATCCAAGAATGAAAGGACCACCGGACAATACATCGGGCCTACTCTACTAGGATCCACATCGGATTCGTTAATTGTCGGTTTAAGCTAAGGGCCTGTTAGGTTATTTCCTAAAAAACCAAAAAATAGAAATGAAAACTAAGAAATCTCAAAAAGTAGAATTTCACACATTTCCATCCATTAAATTCACCCACAACATCTAATAAAATATTATTTTTATCCAACAACTCATCCATCACATCTAATAAAATATTATTTTCATCCAACAACTTATCCATCCATCCACCACATCTAATAAAATATTATTTTCATCCACAACATCACTCAACTCATCTCATCTCATATTTAAAAATCACTTACATCATCCAATAAGATTGTGACAACTCATCTCATCTCATTAACATTTTTATTTTTTTTGTTTTCCTCCCAAAAAGCTAGGAAAACAATTTCCTTAAGTGTGAGTCACATCATCCAATAATATAATGACAACTCATCTCATCTCATCTATTTTCTTATTTTTAAGAAGAGACCAAGCAAAAGAAAACAACCTATTACAAGAAATAGGTTTCTTATAATTCATTTACTTATTTTTTTTCGCCAACCAAACAACATCAAAACAATTTTTCTTAAAAAATCACTCACATCATTCTATAATAAGGGCCTGTTCGTTTGCCTTAAAATCTCATCTCATCTCCATTTCTTTGATTTCCTTCTTTTTTTAGCTAACCAAACAATCCCAAAACCTATTTTTCTTAGAAATAGGTTTCATTTTCTTTGATTTCCCTCTTTTTTTAGGCAAACAAACAGCCCCTAAACATAAGAAAAACATGCCACGTCTCATGATGACATGGCCATAAAGCTAAACTACTCCAGACTATTCACTTTTCATCCCCCCACCCCCAAGTATAAACTTGTTGCATCGATTTTGATGGAAAGAAACTTAGGGGCTGTTTGGTTCCCTGTTTTTTAGGGAAATGCTCTTTTGAAAGCCTGTCAAAAACACAAAAAGTATCACTTTTTTGCAAACTTTCAAGCAAATTTGCCTCTTTTAGAGGTGAATCTCTTCTAAAAAGAAGATTTTGGCTGAAAACCTGCCAAAAAGTGACACTTTTGACACTTTTGATAGACTTTCAAGAGTCTTTTCCTCAAAAACAGGGAACCAAACAGCCCCTTAGGGTGTGTTTGACAAAACTCCTAAAACCGGGTCATGACTGAACCTGATCCTGTTTAATATTTGTTTCTTATTGTCAAAAACTGGGCCGGTTCTAACCTAGTTTTTCTTATGCCAAAATATTACCATTAAACCAGCGTAGTGTTGGATCACAGAGGCGGTGA
>NC_033798.1:76501195-76504239 GCF_001876935.1 Asparagus officinalis | reverse complement strand
TGATCCAACACCAAGCTGGTTTAGAGTAGAATGAGGTCAGGATTGAATCTGGCCCACTTTTTGGGTGATTGCCAAACACACCCTTTAGTTGCTCCTGAGTAAGCTATTTATATTGCTGATTTCATTATTTAGTATTGTCTTGATACAAAAATTAACACAATGAAGGGGTTTGTTGTGAAACATTGAAAGTTCGTGGAGGTGCGGTGTAATTTACCCCCTATTAAAACAACGAAGGGAGATCTTGATTCAGCTTTATCTTAGTCGCACATGACCAAAAAGAGATACCCTCTGTCCTTTTCTTGTTCTAATAATAATACCCAACTTAATAGATAGAAAAATAGCACAAGTTCACTAGAAAACAGGCACACCCTCTGCCATACCTCCGGTCACACCTCTTCTCCCTCTATAGTGCAGGGGGCCCCACTTGAGATTTTTTTTAAAAATCTCATGTGAGGCTCCCTGCACTGTAGAGGGAGAGGGGGTGTGACCGGAGGTGTGGCAGAGGGTGTGCCTGTAGTGTTTTTCTTAAATTAAAGAACGAAAATTGCAACTGACTACGGTTTCTGTAGCAATGCAATGCAATCTTCGTCATGAACTCACACGGAACTATTTCCCCCTCTTCAGTGACAGAGACTTCACGGTTCACCCACATCATCGTACCAAAACCCAATCCTCATCCTCCTCTCACCTCCCTCCGTCTCTCTCGCGCACGAACAAACAAGCAATTAAGCCAAAAAAAAAAACCCCACACCTTCCCCTTTTCCTAAAGAGAAAGGTGAAAGTTTAATTCTCAAGACCCCAAAATTTGGGGCGTCTCGTCACCAAATCTTCTCAACTTTAAACTTTTCTCGGATCTTTACGTATAGTTGGCAAATAGCTAGAAAGTCTCACCAAAGCTCAGGAGACCTTTTGAGAATAAAAAATAAATAAAAAAACCAGGGATTCTGCAATAATACCCCCAAAGTTCAGAGGGGTTTTTTGTGAAATTCACCTAAATTAAAAGCAATCCTTATTCCATTATTAGGTGAAGGGCTGAGAGGGGACAGAGATCACCAAGCTCATGCCCCCGCAGCATAAGCGTGCTCGCAAGTCAAAACAAGAAACACGGCAATGGACAACACTCAATTCCTCTACAGTCCCCACCCCAGCAGTAAAAAAAAATTTAAAAATTAAAAAAAAAAGTAAATAATAGCAAGAGAAAAAGTGAGGAAAACAAAGGAGGAGGCAAGAAAAAAAAAAAGGGCCGCTTGCCCTTGTGAGGACCTCTCGCGTTTGTTTGTTAGTGATCACAATGATGACAGCAGTAGAAACAAATAGAATAAATAAACCAAAGTTTTTTAAAAAGAGTAAAAACAAACCGAGCTCAGCTTTATGATCCCTTTATAAGCAGGGGAATAATAGACTGCACTTGCCAGTCACATGAACCAAAAAACATAAGCTTTATTTGCGGTAAGTACTTCAACCAAAAAGCGAGCATTCTGTTGTAGATAGATAGATACATATACACTTAATTTCAAATATTACGTTCTTGTCCTCTTTACTCGTCAGTCTATAATAGCCAGTTGCATGAGCGAGTATGATTGGCTGCACCGCAACATTATTAGCATGTGTACTTCACTCATGGCTATGATTATGATGTGCGCATCTACTCTCCTGAGATGTAGTTTTTAATTAAACCAGACGTTAATACGGTTAATTTGTGGAAATTAATTTGGTCAAGGTCTCAATAATTGAGCAAGAGTGTGAGCAAAGATTCGGTTGTGTTCTTGTAAACAGATGAGTGATCTTGAGAGAGAGAGAGAGAGAGAGAGAGATCCAAAGGTAGATCCTTGAAAATGCTACTTTTGTTGGCAGATTAGAAAAGCTTTCTTCACCTTTTTATTGGCCTTTTTGGGTTAGTTAATTTAACAAATTAGCTCGTTCTAACAGTAGGTTTGACCTATAATTATGTCCACCCTTTGTGAAGGAATTGAACGAACCGGTGCTCATTTCAAAGTAAACTTTAGGGCGTATTTTACTTAAAAAACTTTATAGGGTTTAATTAGTTTATTAGCCCTCATCCTATAGGCTTCAACAGGGCTACGTAGGCAGCCAAGTCAGACGACACGTGGACAGGTCGATGTAATAAATGGCCATAAAGCGTTTCCTTGCGTGCATTAATTATGCCAGTTGCTGTACACACCAACAAACAACTCGCTCGAATGCTCATCATTTTGGAATCATTTCCCCTAAAACTCAGAAAAACCGGACGAGCTAAGGAAAAGATTGAGCAAGATATGTACATCGATCATAAATGCGAGAAACATGTCATTTCCAAAGACAAAATTTTAAAAGATAAAAAAATAAAAATAAAAAAAATTAGCATAGCAAAATGAAAGGGAAAACAAAAAAAGGATCAGCCTAGCTAGCTTAAAACCGTAATGATCATCTCCTATACATCTAGCTTTTTAATCTTCCCCTATCTGATACCTATCTTGACCACTTTTCTCTATGTACTAGTATGATTGAAAACTAAACACAATGATGGGATTAGCAAGATTAATTAAGAGCATTAAACTAACAAGGAAAAAGGAGAGAAATTGAGGGGCTGACCTCCATTGAGCCAAAGAACCAAGGGTTTTCTGTTGGAGTGAGAAGTCGCCTCAGTGAGCCAGTAGAAAAGAGCCCTCCCGTGCTTCTTGTTCACCGTAACATAGCCTGAGAATTGAGCAAAGCTCACCTCCGGCTGGCCCGGCAACGAGACGATCCGGTCCTCGGTTTTTTTTTTTTTTTTTTTTGGCTCAATTGATGGGTTTTTAGACCTAATGTTGTTGCAAGTTACAGCTGGTTGGGTGCAGCTATGTGGACCATTTTTGTAGACGAGGAGACAGTAATATGTGTGTGTAGAGTAGAATAGAATAAGATGTAGAATTGTAATTTTGTAATTCTCGGTGATAGGTAAGAGAAGGGTGGCTAACCTACAATGCCATTAATATTTTCTTCAGAGATGGATTGGGGTTGGGTGCCAAGGAAAAGAGGCCCATAAATGCAATGCAACAGTCTCT
>NC_033798.1:76496960-76501120 GCF_001876935.1 Asparagus officinalis | reverse complement strand
TCTCTCTCTCTCTCTCTCTCTCTCTCTCTCTCTCTCTCTCTCTCTCTCTCTCTCTCTCACAAGTGGTCCTGATCAGGGGGAGATGCAGGGAAAAGAATCCAATATAGGGCCCTCTTTACAAAATCATATAGAAAGATGATGAGATTAGAATGTCTGTACAGATTTTAAAGTTGATGATTAAACCGATATAATAATTTTGGATTTATATAACACGGTAGCCTAATTGCACTAATATAGTACTTTGATTGTGCTTCGTAGAATATAGAAGTATAATTCTCACAAGCATAACGCTCAATTCTTACCGAAATTTCGGTGATATTGTATCGTGACACGGTGCTTTGACATGGTACTAAAGTATTCTTTATAGGATTTATTTTGATACGGCGCCACAGAGGTCTTATAGGACTTAATTTGTCAAACTTTGATTTGTGGATTTGGTTTCAGAGGGGACTGGTTCATGTCATGTGAGCCTTGATCTGGTGGATCTGAATGATTGCCAACTTGGCTTGCTAAACTGGACAACAAGTGCTTTCTACTTTTAATTTCATGATGAATGTGAATGCACCTAAAAGCAAGCTATATAGTTATGAAGTAAGTGGTTGTGTCAATGAAGAAATTGGCATCTTGAACTGCCAAGCTTGTTCGTTTCAAGGCTAGATAGAAATAGGTAAAGAAAATGTGATGTTTTTTTTTTGTATCCATGGAAGAAGGAAGGGCATCTTTCTTAGAATAGGGTAACTTACAAATGGGCGCGTAAGCTTCTAGTATTCTGACATTTTGAGTATCCATACTTTCTTTTTTGAAACAAATTAATGTGTTTTCTAGAATAAAAAAAAAGAAAATAGGGGAAAGAAATTATCAAAGTTGATTTCCACCTATTTCCTCAAAAAACCCATGAAACGAGTTTCCCTAAAATATGTCACATCATCCAATAACGTGGTGACAATCCATTTCATCTCATCACTGCGAACCAAACAAGTGAAAAAATGATATTATAGGAAATAAGTTTGCTGTAACAGAACTCCTTATTTTTTTTCCAACCAAACAGCCCCTAAACAACGACGATCAATGAGAAAAACCCTTATTTGAAACACTTTATATATGTAGCTCTCCCTTCTTCTAGCCCTATCTCTCTCACGTTTACTCTAGAAACCTCTTTGTCCAATCCTTTTATTTTTCTAAGTCTCATCTACCTAACGTTCTTCCTTTCTTTAAAGCATCGATCGTTCCCTCTGTCCTGTCTGGTTCTTTCTTCCCCTCTATTCTTCGTAATATCATTTATCTGCCAAATTACTTCTTAATTTGTTGAAGAGTGGCATTACTAGAAACTACTTCTCTGTTGAAGAGTATTCACTAGTAGAAAACGTACAATTCTAGACGAAAAATCTACCTAAGACGCTTTCAAATCTGTCTAGAATGAACATCCAACAAAGAATCAATCAATCTAGAAAAAAAAAATGTTTAGAATATCTGGAAAGATATTTCCTTCTACCTTGGAAACTTGTCTAGGATAATATCCTAGACAGATTATCTATCCAGGATAGAGAAAGCTAATCCGCCTAAGATGACAATCCTAAAATAAAAAAGTAATGACTCGATCTTGAAGAAATTTCCAGTCTACAAAGCATAGAGGGAGAAATCTGTCCTAGACATGTATAAATCCTATTACTCCCACTTATAGAGTTTGTCTCGAAGTTTATTCCCACTTTTTTAGTTGATCCAGCCAAATTTTTACAAGGTAGAAGCAGCATGAATTTTTTTTTGGGAAAGTATTTCAATATTTAACTTACGGAATAAAAATATAGTGCTATTTTAAAAAAAATAAGCTAATTAAATTAATGTCAAAATAAAACAGATAATATATAAGTACTAAGTCATGTAAAGTAGAAGGTATTTAAGTGCCATTTAGCCCATATTCTATATTACCATTCCCTGATCCTGTTGAAAAATCTTTGGGAAAAATGCTTCTAGCCCTCAAAACCAAAGAAAACGTGCTTCCCACCCCCAAGATTTTTTCAACGGGTGCTTTACCCCCGAAAATAAACTTTTTGTTTTCTGAGCCCACAAAACACAAAGCCCAAGAATTTTACACAATTAAAGACTATAATACCCCTACTTTCTCTCTCTCAAAAAAAAAAACCCCACACCTTCCCCTTTTCCTAAAGAGAAAGGTGAAAGTTTAATTCTCAAGACCCCAAAATTTGGGGCGTCTCGTCACCAAATCTTCTCAACTTTAAACTTTTCTCGGATCTTTACGTATAGTTGGCAAATAGCTAGAAAGTCTCACCAAAGCTCAGGAGACCTTTTGAGAATAAAAAATAAATAAAAAAACCAGGGATTCTGCAATAATACCCCCAAAGTTCAGAGGGGTTTTTTGTGAAATTCACCTAAATTAAAAGCAATCCTTATTCCATTATTAGGTGAAGGGCTGAGAGGGGACAGAGATCACCAAGCTCATGCCCCCGCAGCATAAGCGTGCTCGCAAGTCAAAACAAGAAACACGGCAATGGACAACACTCAATTCCTCTACAGTCCCCACCCCAGCAGTAAAAAAAAATTTAAAAATTAAAAAAAAAAGTAAATAATAGCAAGAGAAAAAGTGAGGAAAACAAAGGAGGAGGCAAGAAAAAAAAAAAGGGCCGCTTGCCCTTGTGAGGACCTCTCGCGTTTGTTTGTTAGTGATCACAATGATGACAGCAGTAGAAACAAATAGAATAAATAAACCAAAGTTTTTTAAAAAGAGTAAAAACAAACCGAGCTCAGCTTTATGATCCCTTTATAAGCAGGGGAATAATAGACTGCACTTGCCAGTCACATGAACCAAAAAACATAAGCTTTATTTGCGGTAAGTACTTCAACCAAAAAGCGAGCATTCTGTTGTAGATAGATAGATACATATACACTTAATTTCAAATATTACGTTCTTGTCCTCTTTACTCGTCAGTCTATAATAGCCAGTTGCATGAGCGAGTATGATTGGCTGCACCGCAACATTATTAGCATGTGTACTTCACTCATGGCTATGATTATGATGTGCGCATCTACTCTCCTGAGATGTAGTTTTTAATTAAACCAGACGTTAATACGGTTAATTTGTGGAAATTAATTTGGTCAAGGTCTCAATAATTGAGCAAGAGTGTGAGCAAAGATTCGGTTGTGTTCTTGTAAACAGATGAGTGATCTTGAGAGAGAGAGAGAGAGAGAGAGAGATCCAAAGGTAGATCCTTGAAAATGCTACTTTTGTTGGCAGATTAGAAAAGCTTTCTTCACCTTTTTATTGGCCTTTTTGGGTTAGTTAATTTAACAAATTAGCTCGTTCTAACAGTAGGTTTGACCTATAATTATGTCCACCCTTTGTGAAGGAATTGAACGAACCGGTGCTCATTTCAAAGTAAACTTTAGGGCGTATTTTACTTAAAAAACTTTATAGGGTTTAATTAGTTTATTAGCCCTCATCCTATAGGCTTCAACAGGGCTACGTAGGCAGCCAAGTCAGACGACACGTGGACAGGTCGATGTAATAAATGGCCATAAAGCGTTTCCTTGCGTGCATTAATTATGCCAGTTGCTGTACACACCAACAAACAACTCGCTCGAATGCTCATCATTTTGGAATCATTTCCCCTAAAACTCAGAAAAACCGGACGAGCTAAGGAAAAGATTGAGCAAGATATGTACATCGATCATAAATGCGAGAAACATGTCATTTCCAAAGACAAAATTTTAAAAGATAAAAAAATAAAAATAAAAAAAATTAGCATAGCAAAATGAAAGGGAAAACAAAAAAAGGATCAGCCTAGCTAGCTTAAAACCGTAATGATCATCTCCTATACATCTAGCTTTTTAATCTTCCCCTATCTGATACCTATCTTGACCACTTTTCTCTATGTACTAGTATGATTGAAAACTAAACACAATGATGGGATTAGCAAGATTAATTAAGAGCATTAAACTAACAAGGAAAAAGGAGAGAAATTGAGGGGCTGACCTCCATTGAGCCAAAGAACCAAGGGTTTTCTGTTGGAGTGAGAAGTCGCCTCAGTGAGCCAGTAGAAAAGAGCCCTCCCGTGCTTCTTGTTCACCGTAACATAGCCTGAGAATTGAGCAAAGCTCACCTCCGGCTGGCCCGGCAACGAGACGATCCGGTCCTCGGCTTGTCG
>NC_033798.1:76496548-76496950 GCF_001876935.1 Asparagus officinalis | reverse complement strand
TGTCGGTCTACGGCCAAAACCAAATCAATGGAGGTGCCAAGCAAAGAGAAGAGAACCAGTGTAACAAAGAGCCATCCTCTTCTTTGGGCCCCCATCGCTTGCACTCCTCAAGAGTTTTTCTTTTTTTTTTTTTTGGCTCAATTGATGGGTTTTTAGACCTAATGTTGTTGCAAGTTACAGCTGGTTGGGTGCAGCTATGTGGACCATTTTTGTAGACGAGGAGACAGTAATATGTGTGTGTAGAGTAGAATAGAATAAGATGTAGAATTGTAATTTTGTAATTCTCGGTGATAGGTAAGAGAAGGGTGGCTAACCTACAATGCCATTAATATTTTCTTCAGAGATGGATTGGGGTTGGGTGCCAAGGAAAAGAGGCCCATAAATGCAATGCAACAGTCTCTC
>NC_033798.1:76486863-76496538 GCF_001876935.1 Asparagus officinalis | reverse complement strand
TCTCTCTCTCTCTCTCTCTCTCTCTCTCTCTCTCTCTCTCTCTCTCTCTCTCACAAGTGGTCCTGATCAGGGGGAGATGCAGGGAAAAGAATCCAATATAGGGCCCTCTTTACAAAATCATATAGAAAGATGATGAGATTAGAATGTCTGTACAGATTTTAAAGTTGATGATTAAACCGATATAATAATTTTGGATTTATATAACACGGTAGCCTAATTGCACTAATATAGTACTTTGATTGTGCTTCGTAGAATATAGAAGTATAATTCTCACAAGCATAACGCTCAATTCTTACCGAAATTTCGGTGATATTGTATCGTGACACGGTGCTTTGACATGGTACTAAAGTATTCTTTATAGGATTTATTTTGATACGGCGCCACAGAGGTCTTATAGGACTTAATTTGTCAAACTTTGATTTGTGGATTTGGTTTCAGAGGGGACTGGTTCATGTCATGTGAGCCTTGATCTGGTGGATCTGAATGATTGCCAACTTGGCTTGCTAAACTGGACAACAAGTGCTTTCTACTTTTAATTTCATGATGAATGTGAATGCACCTAAAAGCAAGCTATATAGTTATGAAGTAAGTGGTTGTGTCAATGAAGAAATTGGCATCTTGAACTGCCAAGCTTGTTCGTTTCAAGGCTAGATAGAAATAGGTAAAGAAAATGTGATGTTTTTTTTTTGTATCCATGGAAGAAGGAAGGGCATCTTTCTTAGAATAGGGTAACTTACAAATGGGCGCGTAAGCTTCTAGTATTCTGACATTTTGAGTATCCATACTTTCTTTTTTGAAACAAATTAATGTGTTTTCTAGAATAAAAAAAAAGAAAATAGGGGAAAGAAATTATCAAAGTTGATTTCCACCTATTTCCTCAAAAAACCCATGAAACGAGTTTCCCTAAAATATGTCACATCATCCAATAACGTGGTGACAATCCATTTCATCTCATCACTGCGAACCAAACAAGTGAAAAAATGATATTATAGGAAATAAGTTTGCTGTAACAGAACTCCTTATTTTTTTTCCAACCAAACAGCCCCTAAACAACGACGATCAATGAGAAAAACCCTTATTTGAAACACTTTATATATGTAGCTCTCCCTTCTTCTAGCCCTATCTCTCTCACGTTTACTCTAGAAACCTCTTTGTCCAATCCTTTTATTTTTCTAAGTCTCATCTACCTAACGTTCTTCCTTTCTTTAAAGCATCGATCGTTCCCTCTGTCCTGTCTGGTTCTTTCTTCCCCTCTATTCTTCGTAATATCATTTATCTGCCAAATTACTTCTTAATTTGTTGAAGAGTGGCATTACTAGAAACTACTTCTCTGTTGAAGAGTATTCACTAGTAGAAAACGTACAATTCTAGACGAAAAATCTACCTAAGACGCTTTCAAATCTGTCTAGAATGAACATCCAACAAAGAATCAATCAATCTAGAAAAAAAAAATGTTTAGAATATCTGGAAAGATATTTCCTTCTACCTTGGAAACTTGTCTAGGATAATATCCTAGACAGATTATCTATCCAGGATAGAGAAAGCTAATCCGCCTAAGATGACAATCCTAAAATAAAAAAGTAATGACTCGATCTTGAAGAAATTTCCAGTCTACAAAGCATAGAGGGAGAAATCTGTCCTAGACATGTATAAATCCTATTACTCCCACTTATAGAGTTTGTCTCGAAGTTTATTCCCACTTTTTTAGTTGATCCAGCCAAATTTTTACAAGGTAGAAGCAGCATGAATTTTTTTTTGGGAAAGTATTTCAATATTTAACTTACGGAATAAAAATATAGTGCTATTTTAAAAAAAATAAGCTAATTAAATTAATGTCAAAATAAAACAGATAATATATAAGTACTAAGTCATGTAAAGTAGAAGGTATTTAAGTGCCATTTAGCCCATATTCTATATTACCATTCCCTGATCCTGTTGAAAAATCTTTGGGAAAAATGCTTCTAGCCCTCAAAACCAAAGAAAACGTGCTTCCCACCCCCAAGATTTTTTCAACGGGTGCTTTACCCCCGAAAATAAACTTTTTGTTTTCTGAGCCCACAAAACACAAAGCCCAAGAATTTTACACAATTAAAGACTATAATACCCCTACTTTCTCTCTCTCTCCCCCCCCCCCCCCCCCCGCCGCCGCCGCCCTCCTCCTGCCATTCTCCAACGCTCGAGGGCCGGGGAGAGGAGGACGAAGTTGTCAGCATGCAGCCTCAGCCTTAATTGTTGAAAATTAATTGGAGCGGGCCCCACCTCACTTCAAATCACCGAAAGCAGCAGCTATCTTTGAAGTTTTGAAAAGAAAACAAAATGGCGGGGTCCACTGTTACAGTAAAATATTAATATTTTATTGTGCATAGTATTTTTCTAAAAACTATAAATAGGGCTCCAAATCCTTAAGAAAATCTCATCCCAGAAACAACTTCTTACATAGAAGAGTGAGAGAGAAAATATAGAGAGAGTTTTTTCTTGTAAAGAGAGAGAGTTTGTAACTCCAGAGTTTTCTCCTCATAGTGAATTCTTCTATCCTTGCCCGTGGACGTAGGCAATCAAGTGCCGAACCACGTAAATCTGTGTGTCCAATATTTTATCTCTACTTTTGCTCTACTATTGCTGCGACCCTGCTCTATTGGGTCCCGGGTTTGTCCCAACAAGTGGTATCAGAGCCAACTTAGGGTACTTGTATATATCTACTTATCGTATGCTCTGTGGCTGCCACCAAAGGTGGATCCTCCACATCAGAAAATAAGTTAGGTTATCATTTACCCTTTGAAGGTGACAGGTACTATTCACGAGTACGGTACTGTTCACAAGTGCGACACTATTCATGAATACGGTTACTGTTCATAAATACAGTACTATTTACGTGAGAGAGTAAGAAGTTACTGTTCGTGGTAGAAGCAATGGCGGCGAAGTTCAAGATCGAGAAATTTGACGAGAGTAATTTCTCTCTGTGGAAGTTGAAGATAAATGCTATCTTGAGAAAAGATAATTGTCTAGCGACCATTGGTGCAAGGCCGGACGACATCACAGATGATAAGAAGTGGAACGAGATGGAACAAAATGCTATTGCAAATCTCCATCTGGCATTAGCAGACGGGGTGCTGTCAAGCATAGAGGAGAAGAAGACAACAAAGGAGATCTGGGATACTCTAACAAAGCTATATGAGGCGAAATCATTGCACAATAAAATCTTCTTAAAAAGGAGACTTTACACTCTGAGGATGGCAGAATCTACATCGATGACCGACCACATCAACACCCTAAACACACTTTTCTCCCAACTCACATCGTTGAGATATACAGTTAGTGCGAATGAACGTACAGAACTTCTACTTCAGAGTCTACCTGACTCGTATGATCAACTCATCATCAACCTGACGAACAACGTCCTCACGGACAATCTAGTCTTCAACGATGTTGCAGCCGCTGTTCTGGAGGAAGAAAATCGGCGCAAGAGCAAGGAAGACAGGCGGACAAGTTCGCAGCAAGCGGAGGCCTTGTCGGTGACGAGAGGAAGATCAACGGAACATGGCTCTAGTGGGAGTCATGCCCATGGTAGATCGAAATCACGAAGTAAGAAGAATATCAGATGCTACAACTATGGCAAAAGAGGGCACGTCAAATCGGAGTGTTGGCACAACAAGAAGAGTGGAGATAAAAAGACTTCAGAGCCATCGCTCCAAATCTGCCTCGTAATCTTCGGGATCTCCGCCTGAAGCCTCTCCAGCAGAACTAAAGGCCCTGTAACCTTCTGCATCATGTCGGCGGGTCTTGCCCTGAGCCCTCTGTGACTGAGCACCGTCCCGGATCACATGAGAATCAATCTGAGAGGCTTCTTCGGCCATCAACTCTTCGATAGGCTTCACAGGGACAGTCTTATATGGTAGATCGAAATCACGAAGTAAGAAGAATATCAAATGCTACAACTGTGGCAAAAGAGGGCACGTCAAATCGGAGTGTTGGCACAACAAGAAGAGTGGAGATAAAAAGACTTCAGAGCCATCAACATCTCAAGGATGCGTTGTCAGTACGTCAGACGATGGTGAAATTCTATTCAGTGGAGCAACCACTGTTGATGAAGGCAGAAAGAAGTTTGCTGATATCTGGCTTCTGGATTCAGCAGCTTCTTGGCACATGACCTCTCGAAGAGAATGGTTTCACAAATATAAACCTATCTCAGGAGGATCTGTATTCATGGGGAATGATCATGCCTTAGAGATTTGTGGTATTAGTACTATCAAAATCAAAATGTTTGATGGTATAATACACACCATTCAAGATGTGCGACATGTGAAGGGCTTGAAGAAGAATCTATTGTCTTTGGGACAATTAGATGAGCTCGGGTGCAAGACTCATATAGAAAATGGAATCATGAAGATTGTGAGAGGGGCGTTTATGGTGATAAAAGGAGAAAAGATAGCTACAAATCTGTACATGCTCAAGGGAGAGATTCTGCAAGAAGCTGATTCATGTGTGGTATCAACCAGCCATGGAGAAGAACAAACCATGATGTGGCATCGCAAGCTAGGTCACATGTCAGAACGAGGCTTGAAGGTTCTCTCCGATCAGAAACTGCTTTCTGGACAGCAAGCAGCATCGACTGAAGTTCAACACATCGAGTTCTAGAAGCAAGGCTATTCTGGAACTGGTTCATTCTGATGTATGGCAAGCACCAGTTACATCCTTAGGAGGAGCAAAGTACTTTGTGTCCTTTATTGATGATTACTCCAGGAGATGTTGGGTGTATCCTATCAAGAAGAAGGCGGATGTGTTCTCAGTCTTTAAAACCTACAAAGCGCGGGTCGAGCTTGAATCTGAGAAGAAGATCAAGTGCTTGAGGTCAGATAATGGAGGAGAATACACGGACGGTGAATTACTAGCATTCTACAAGCATGAAGGCATCAAAAGACAATTCAGTACCGGTACGGCTTATACTCCTCAACAAAATGGAGTGGCGGAGCGGATGAACAGAACTCTGTTGGAAAGAACAAGAGCTATGTTGGCTACTGCAAATCTGAAAAAAGTCTTTTGGGCGGAAGCAGTAAAAACCGCCTGTTATGTGGTGAATCGATCTCCATCAATTGCAATACAATTGAAGACGCCGATGGAGATGTGGACTGGCAAGCCAGCTGATTATTCCAACCTCCATATATTTGGAAGTCCAGTGTACGTAATGTACAATGCCTAAGAAATTACAAAGCTGGATTCAAAATCCAGAAAATGCATATTCTTGGGGGTACAATGCCTAAGAAATTACAAAGCTGGATTCAAAATCCAGAAAATGCATATTCTTGGGGTATGCTGATAGAGTAAAGGGGTATCACCTGTGGGATCCCACTGCCCGCAAGGTTATCATCAGCAGAGATATTATCTTTGTAGAGAACCAACTACAAAGTGAAGAGAAAGAAAGCAGTTTGAGGAAGGACTCAGAGACTGTAGTTGTTCAGGTAGAAGATAATCCGAATTCTTCTGAAGCGACACCGGAGCATGATGTACAAGAACCAGTCGAGGCCGAGGCCCCAGAAGTTCGAAGGTCAACTCGTGAGAGAAGACCACCGACTTGGCACTCGGAGTATATTACGGAGAGTAATGTTGCATACTGTCTTCTAACAGAAGATGGAGAGCCATCAACTTTTCATGAATCTATAAATAGCACAGATGCATCTTTGTGGATGGCAGTAATGCAGGAAGAAATTGAAGCTCTCCATAAGAACAAGACTTGGGAACTTGTGTCACTGCCATAAGAAAGAAAGACCATTGGAAACAAATGGGTCTACAAGATCAAGCGAAATGGCGATGATCAAGTGGAGCGGTATCGTGCTAGATTGGTGGTAAAAGGATATGCTTAGAAAGAAGGTATTGATTTTAATGAAATATTTTCTCCTATAGTTCGACTAACAACAGTCCGAATTGTCCTGGCTATGAGCGCTATATTTGACTTACATATAGAACAACAAGATGTGAAAATAATATTTCTTCATGGAAATCTTGAAGAAGAAATTTACATGCTCAAACAAGAAGGTTTTGAAGAAAAAGAAAAAAAACTTAATTTGTAGGTTGAACAAATTTCTGTACAGTCTAAAATGGATGCCGAGATGTTGATACAAGAGATTTGATTCATTCATCATGAGCCTTGGATACAACAGACTTAATTCAGACCCTTGTGCATATTTCAAGAGGTTTGGTGAAAATAACTTTGTTATCTTATTGTTGTATGTTGACGACATGTTGGTTGCAGGCCCCAACAAAGATCGTATCCAAGAATTAAAGGCTCAGTTGGCTAGGGAATTTGAAATGAAGGATTTAGGATCTGCAAACAAGATTCTAGGGATGCAAATTTACCGAGACAGAATTAATAGGAAGATTTGGCTTTCTCAGAAGAACTATTTGAAGAAAATCTTGCGACGCTTTAACATGCAAGATTGTAAGTCAATTTCTACCCCACTTCCTGTTAATTTCAAGTTATCCTCCAGTATGAGTCCTAGCAGTGAAGAAGAGAGGATGGAGATGTCTCGAGTACCGTATGCATCAGCAGTGGGAAGCTTAATGTTCGCGATGATTTGTACAAGACCAGACATTGCACAAGCAGTGGGAGTGGTTAGTCGATACATGGCGAATCCTGGTAAAGAGCATTGGAATGCTGTAAAGAGGGTTCTAAGATACATTCAGGGAACCTCAAATGTTGCATTATGTTATGAGGGATCTGATTTTATTGTCAGTGGATATGTTGATTCTGATTATGCACGTGATCGTGATAATAGAAAATCCACCACAGGTTATGTGTTTGCACTTGCTGGCGGAGCTGTAAGCTGGGTTTCAAAACTGCAGTCAGTTGTGGCTACTTCAACAACAGAAGCAGAGTATGTAGCAGCTACACAAGCTAGTAAAGAAGCGATGTGGTTGAAGATGGTGCTGGAGGAACTCGGCTATGAACAAAAGAAGATATCTTTATTTTGTGACAGTCAGAGTGCTTTGCATTTGGCAAGAAATCCAGCCTTTCATTCAAAGCATCGGTGTTTGATGGAGGATAAGCTATCTATTGTGATTTTTAGACAGCCTACAGATATGCAGAAAATTCACACCAAAGACAACCTAGCAGATTTTTTGACAAAAACAGTCAATACTGACAAATTCATTTGGTGTCGATCCTCCTGTGGTCTGTCTGAGACGTAAGCAACATGAAGATGGCAAGATAGAAAGAATGATGTGAAGATATGATTGATACTCAATCAAATCTTCAAGTGAGAGATTGTCAGCATGCAGCCTCAGCCTCAATTGTTAAAAATTAATTGGAGCGGGTCCCACCTCACTTCAAATCACCGAAAGCAGCAGCCATCTTTGAAGTTTTGAAAAGAAAACAAAATGGTGGGGCCCACTGCTACAGTAAAATATTAATATTTTATTGTGCATAGTATTTTTCTAAAAACTATAAATAGGGCTCCAAATCCTTAAGAAAATCTCATCCCAGAAATAATTTCTTACATAGAAGAGTGAGAGAGAAAAAATAGAGAGAGTTTCTTTTTGTAAAGAGAGAGAGTTTGTAACTCCAGAGTTTTCTCCTTATAGTGAATTCTTCTATCATTGCCCGTGGACGTAGTCAATCAAGTGCCAAACCACGTAAATCTGTGTGTCCAACATTTTATCTTTACTTTTGCTCTACTATTGCTACGACCCTGCTCTATTGGGCCCCGGGTTTGTCCCAACAGAAGAAAATGAGGAGTCGTCTGCAGAAAAAGATAGAAGACTCCTGTGATTATTAAGGAAGTAAGTATTTACGACTCCGCCCCCTTGAAACCCTTGTTCTGTGTTCGACAAGCCGCCGCGACGGGGGAAATGCTAGAGCTTCTGGTTCTAGTTGCGAAAAGTGAAGAAGGAATTGTGAAAAACCTTATGATGATGATGACGAGTGATTGGGGGTTTGGATCTGAGGAGAGGGGAGAGGGATGAGGGTTTGATTTATTCTAAGGAAATTCATTGTAGTTTCTTTTGAGGATTTTTCAGGGCTGAAAGTGAGAAATTTGATTTCGCATTTTGAGGAGAGGAGGGGAAAGGAGGGGAAAAAGCTGGATTTGTGTAGGACTTGATCACCGATCTTCAAGAAGGAACGAATTATTTGATTTCTTTTTTAATTTTCTTATTTTTTTTCCTTGAATTTTGTACCGATGAGATGGGAGGATCAGAGAAGTCCTAACGGCCGTCCGTTGTACATAATATTTTGGTTACTGTGAAATAATTAAGAAATCATGTGTAAATATCATTAATTTTTTGGACTCGTTGGCTTATAATCAGTTGCCAATGACGGAATAACCAAGAAATTATATGTAAATATAGCTAAATTTCAGGCTAAGTGGCTTGTAATTAGTTGCAATGGTGGAATATCAGTGGGTGGTTCTTGAAACTTCTGTCGGATTCCGTTAATATGAAGGTTACACATTTATTGTTAAGTTTACGCGTTTGTTATTAAGGTTATGGGTTGATTGTTAAGGTTATACGAGTTTCTTATTAAGGTTACGAGTTGCTTGTTAAGGTTACGGGTTGCTTGTTAAGGTTATGCGTTGGTTGTTAAGGTTACGTGTTGGTTGTTAACCCGTAACATTAACAATAAACATGTAACCTTAACAACCAACGCATAACCTTAACAAGCAACCCGTAACCTTAACAAGCTACACATAAATCGTTTGGCAATGCGTAACCTTAACAAGCAACCCGTAATCTTAACAATCAACGCGTATAACCTTAACAAGCAACCTGTAACCTTAGCAACCACCTTAATAACCAACATGTAACCTTAACAAACAACCCGTAACCTTAACAAGAAAAGCGTAACATTAACAATCAACGCCTAACCTTAACAAGCTATATGTAAATCGCTTGGCAACGCGTAACCTTAACAAGAAAACCGTAACCTTAATAATCAACGTGTATAACCTTAACAACCAACGCGTATAACCTTAACAATCAATGCGTAACCTTAACAACCATCGCGTAACCTTAACAAGTAAGTCGTAACATTAACAATCAAAGCATAACCTTAACAAGTAACCCATAATCTTAACAAGCAACACGTAACCTTAACAACCAACACGTAAAAAAACCACTTGGTTTAAGAGTAAAATCAGGGGTTTGAAGGCAAAAACTTACAATCAAGCAAACACTCTCAAAATTTTTTCTAAACATCTTCATACGTATTACAAATACAATACATTGTCTGCAAGCAAACCCATTGAAAATTCTTCCATCACAATTCAATGTTTTAACGAAATGGATGTCTAGTTTTTATTCAGTTCTTTCATAATACTAATTTACACTTACAATGATCAGTAACGTTGTGCAAAAATTTCTGAAAAAATAAAAATACTATAGAAGACCTACAAATTTCTTCCTAAAAAGCCTTGATGTTCCCATCACCTGATCCAAATCCAAATCCCTCCTCCTCTTCATCATCATCACCGTCTCATATCCGCCTCTAAAAATATCGACACCAAACAACCTCACGACCTTCACTTTGGAGTGGCGGAGCCTGCCCTGGTGGAGCTCGTCGGCATAGGTGTGTTTCCTGAACATGTCGACGACCTTAGATTTGGAGTGGCGGGCCAGGAACCCGAGATCGGTGGCGTCAGAGGGGTTGGACGCCAAGAGGGGCTTGAAGTTGGTGACGACGTCGCG
>NC_033798.1:76471188-76486714 GCF_001876935.1 Asparagus officinalis | reverse complement strand
GCCACGGAAGCGCTGGGCGGCGACGTCATAGGAGCGGGCGGCGGGCTCGGAGTTGAAGGTACCGAGCCAGACGCGCTGGTGCTTCTTGTAGATCTGGTCGCCCCAGCGGCCATTGTGCTGGGGGACAACGCCCTTGTACTGGGAGGAGAGGAGCTTCTCCTTGATTCGGCCTCGACGTCGGTCTCGGGGTCGAGGATGACGCTGGAGCCGCCGCTTCCCATGCGCTGCAGCTGGGCGGTGGTGCAAGGGTCTTCGAAGAAGACAATGTTGATGAAGAAGTCGGATGGCTTAGGCTACTTCTCTTGTTTACCTCCCAGCCGATCAATACCCATAAGAGAGATAAATGGTATTATAGTCTTTACATGTGTAAAATTCTTGGGCTTTGTGTTTTAGGGGCTCAGAGAACAAAAGTTTATTTTGGAGAGTAAAGCACTCATTGAAAAAATCTTAGGGGTGGGAGGTACATTTTCTTTGGTTTTGGGGGCTGGAAGCATTTTTTCCAAAATCTTTACATAATTAGCAATATTACCAATTAAATTGGAATTAAGGACTAAACTTTCCATTAAATATGTCAAAATAAAACTTGCTCAATAGTAAACATAAACATACCCATCAGTATTTATTGGATCTTTTTTCCTGAAAATCATCTAAAAAATATGTCATTGTACATAAATCACTTTTCATTTTCATTTTATACGTAAACTATTTGTAAAGTAAGTTTTTGTTCCAATTAATGACCTTCCATTTAGAATTTTACTACAAAACACAAAACAGTCTTAAAAAATACATGTTTAAGCTATGAATCTTAACTAAACCTAAACAGTAACACGGTGAGTAATGTATCATGAGTGTGAGTTTTTAAGTCTTTTTTTTTAAATTTTAAATAAAAAATTTGATCGAAAGGTGATTAATTAGAATAAAATTATTTTAAAAATGATTTACGTATAACTTGAAAATAAAAACCGATTTCTATATAATGAGACTAGTTCAAGATGATTTCCGCCCCGGAGAACCTTATCAATTACCATCGCCATCGCCGTTGTTATGTTACTGTTATAATGGATAGGGTGAGCTTGTCAAATGCCTTTTCATGGCTAGAGCTTTCATTTCACTCCCTGTCCAATGAGTCTTTGACTAATAAATGACCACACTACTGCCAAAAATTTATTATTTCTTAATGGTTAATTCTGTCTTTCCTTTTTCGTTTATCTGATTACATTATATCAACTTAGATCATTTTATTCATAAAGTAACATCCTGGCTTAACTTTGTTCGTTGTCCCCAAGCAAGAAACATATAAGAAAGGATAAAACTTGTTTAATATTTGCATTAGCGTACGTACTGCTTTGGCTAGTTGTTCTCAAGGCTCCAATCGCTAAAACATACGGTAGGCCCAACATTTGGTCCATTTACCGTACATTTTAACTTATAAAAATATTATTGAAATGCAAACATAACAAGGTTAAGATCCTCAATTTTGTTAAAGAGTCAACTCTTTTTATCCCATCACTTAATCTAAAACAGCACCCTCATGTTTATACGGACAACTTTCTAGGGAATTCTCTCTCTTATCATATTGGTTGGTTTAGTGTTTAGTCAAATCTCCACATTTATTTTGATTACTTCGTTCCTCAGTCGAGCTTTAAATTTCTTCATTCTTTGATGTAGACATGATGAGTATTAGTTGGGTGAAATTGACTCAAGAGAGCCCAAAAACAGCCACCTACTGATAAAACCCTTAACAACTCTGATCATCTTGGGAGTAGGAAACTAGAAAGGTTCAAGCGTCGAGGTTTGAAATTTTTTGTACACTTTCATGCAAGGACCTTAGTAAATGTTAATAGTAGATGAGCTAGAGACTTAAATGAGCATGTGTTTTTGTAGGGGAAGGGATAGAGTTGCTTTGAAGGCAAAGCTTATCAAAGACTCTGGATGTATTGAGTACGAGATGGGTGTAGGGTTGGGGGAACCAATGCTGCTACAAGTCCAACCACACTTTGCTCATTTATGCTCATAAATGAAGCACAGCTGTTTTAGGGAGGAAAAGAAGAAAAATGTAACTTTTTAGACTTTGTTAATTGTAGAGGTCAACCATTTTGGGAGTACTAAATTTATCAGAGTGCCCCGCCTTGTGCAAGTCAAACAGAAGCCGTGAAATATCTAACTTGCACTTGTCTGTGCAGCTCACCACGCACAAGAGTAAAGATTCTATCAAAACACCCCCACGTGACGGGGGTGGTCTGAGCTAGGGGTGTGCAACGGTCGGTTCGGTTCGGTTCGTTTTTTACCAAAATTTGAACAACCAAACCGAACCTCCTATAATTCAAAACCGAACCGAACCATTGCAAGTCGGTTTGGTGCGGTTTGGTTCGGTTTGTTCGATTCTCGTCAACTAGACCGATCGTTAGTTCCCCATCCCAGAGAGGCGGCCAACATAGGCTATGTTACTCAGGCCTGATTAGATTAGTTCGTTGCGAGAATAGCTCATTCCTTTCAACAATAGTTTGCCACTTTTAGAAACGAACTTCTTAGTTGGGTTCCTCCATATCATCCTCCTCCACTATTTGTCACCCCTCCCCAAGTGGACACACTCAACAACAAATGCTAGAGGAGCGAACTGGAGATATCACTCCCCCACCACCATGGCAACAAGCTCGTTTTGCCGCTCATCGACGACAACCACCACACTACATGGAGGCTCTCGGTGAAAGTTCGAGCCTTGGTCCTAAAAATGACACATGGATGATGTCACGCGGTGCCAGATACCCTCATGCCACTCTAGGCCTAGTAAACAAAATGGATTCTTCCACAACCAACTTTGCATCTGGTTATGATCAGACCTTCAACATTGTTATAGATGTCATCTGAGAAAACACTCATCTCGTCGATTGGATCATGAATGCTCCATGCCCTAAATTCAAGATGGCCTACAATGAGAAATACAAGGGCGAAGGAGATCCAGCTGAGAAGGTGCAAAGTTTTTACGATTTATTGTACATGCAACAAGTAAGTAACCCGGTCATCTACAGAGCTTTTCCAATCACCCTAATGAGTAGTGCGAAGATGTGGTAGAACTTGCTTGACAAAAAGTTCATTCATAGCTTTGAGCAGCACAACCAAAAGTTTGTGCATAATTTTTTAGCCGACACAAAACAAAAGGCTCCTTCCTCCATCCTGTTGTAGATAAAGCAGAGAAATGGTGAGAGCCTAGGAGATTATTTTAAAAGGTTTCAGGCCAAAAGACTAGAGGTCAAAGATCCTGGCAATGTGATTGCCATCGTCATAATTGTTGCCAGGTTAGAAGATAAAAAGTTGTTTGACTCTCTCATCATGAATCATGTGATTGACTTCGACTAACTGATGACCAGAGCTCAATCACACATGGATGTTGAAGACAGTCGGGCCCACAAGAATGAGGCCCAGCTAGAGATAGACAAAGCAAAATCCTCTTGGGGAAAGAAGGTTGAAGATGATCCCCCAAGGGTGATGCCAGACCCGATCAGGTTGATAGGAGAGATCAGAAGAAGAGGCAATGAAGAAGCCAACATTCACTCCCCTCAACACCTCTCTCTCACAAGTGCTATATTTGATTCAGAAGAAGGGACACTTGACCACTCCTCCTACTCGCATGAAGTTCTTAATCTATAGACCTCAAATAATATTGTCGATATCATTGAGATCGTGGCCATCTTACTGATAACTGTAAGGTCCACTAGGGAGATATCGAAGACATGATACAAAGGGAGCTACTAAAGAAGCTCATCCCCCGTTAGAGTAGAGGTAAGCTAGCCTCAAAAAAGCTAAAGAGAAGAAGATCCGGGTTGAGATCGACCCATCATCTGAACCAGCAGGGTCATCAACATAGAGAAACATGCATCCGGGTCATAATCAATACCATCAAAGGTGGCCCGATAGCCGGTGGAATTCCAACAATGCTCAGAAGAAGTATGCCTGACAAGCATTAGAAGTCAATGTGTGTGAGAAGAAGCTCAAGACTGATCAC
Organism: Asparagus officinalis; assembly: GCF_001876935.1. Lineage (NCBI taxonomy): Eukaryota > Viridiplantae > Streptophyta > Magnoliopsida > Asparagales > Asparagaceae > Asparagus > Asparagus officinalis. The sequence continues at coordinate 76,482,711 of NC_033798.1, read as the reverse complement.
TTTATTTCCTTCAGTGATGCTGATTCAAAATGCGTGGAGACCCCCCGACAACCCATCGTTGTATGAGTAGAAATTAATGGCTTTTGAGTTAAAAGAATCTTGATAGACATAGGAAGCTCCACGATATTCTATTCATGGAGGCGTTCAATCAGATGAGAATCAACAAGTCTAATTTGTGACCTTGCCCGAGTCCCCTCATTGGATTCTCAGGGTACTAGGCCCAACATGAGGGGTTGATCACTCTGCCCTTAATAATTGGCGATTACCGTCACCAGCTCATGATTAAGGTGCAATTCATTATATGGACTTGAAATTAGCCTATAATGTTATTCTCAAGAGAACCACCTTTAACAATTTATAGGCTGTCCATTCCATTTATCACTATATGAAGTTCCCGACCCTGGAGGGAGTTGGCTCTGTGCGAAACAACCAATGAGAGGCTAGATAGTGCTATTTTCTCTTGATGAAGGGAGAAGGAGTTTCAGATACTCTGCTTATTAAGAAGGCTCAGTCTCAACTATAAAAAGATGAAGAGCAGGAGCGAACAGTTCTCGTTGAAGAATTATGGGAGATATCGATCAGCCTCAATGAAACTAAGAGGGTTGAAACTAAGTTGGAACTCGGTGAGTCACAGCGACAAACCATCATTGCTTTCTTGTGCAACAATACATATGTTTTTGCCTGAAGCTTGAGGATATGCAAGGGATCCTACCAAAAATAATAAGCCATAAGCTATTAGTCGACCGCCACAGCAAGCCCATTCATCAGAAGAAGAGGCATCTCAGCCCTAAAAGGTAGAAGGCAGCTGTAGAAAAGGTCAATTGAATGCTAAAAGCAGGCTTCATCTGAGAAGTATAATAGCCAAAGTGGCTATACAACGTGGTGTTAGTTAAAAAGTCTACGAGCAACTAAAGGATGTGTATGGACTTCATAAACTTCAACAAAGCCTACCCAAAGGATAGCTATCCTCTCCCGAGGATTAATCAATTAGTTAACAAAAGTTCCAGCCACTAATTGCTAAGTTTTATGAATGCTTTCTCTGGATACAACTAGGTTATGATGGCTGAATATGATAAAGACCAAACATCATTCATTACAGACCAAGGGACCTATTACTATAAAGTAATGCACTTCTACCTGAAGAATGCTGGAGTTACCTATCAAAGATTGACAAATAAAATCTTCAAACATCAAATCAGCCGCAATGTGAAAGCATATGTGGATGACATCCTGTTGAAAGCCAAACAAGCAATCTCTCATGTGTCGGATCATGAAGAAATTTCTCCATCATTCGATGCTTCCACATGAAGCTCAACCTAGCCAAATTTGCTTTCAGGGCATTATCAGGTAAATTCCTCTGCTTCATGATCACTCAATGAGAGTATTGAGATCAACCCCGAGAAGGTAGCCGCCACCGAGCAAATGCCTGAGCTATGCGCATTGAAGGATGTTCAAAAGTTGAATGGTAATATAGCTGCTTTGAGACGTTTTCTCTCAAAGTCAGCCGAAAGAAGTCTCACCTTCTTCAAAATCCTCACAGGAAGTAAGGAACCCAAAGAAGGCATCAGACGGATTACAGAATTTAGCAATGCATTCATGGAGATTAAGAGATACATAAACACCAAGCCTCTACTGGGCCTACCTATGGAGGGAGAAATCCTTTACCTCTATTTGGCTATTTCACTGGAGACTGTGAGTGTAGTCCTCATTCGAGAAGAGGAGAATATTCAAAGGATAGTCTACTATGTCAGCTGCACTCTGAAGGCCGTTGAGCTCCACTACATTATTATCGAGAAAGCCTCCTTCACTCTCATAACTATTGCTAGGAGGCTCTACCCTTACTTTTAGGCTCACACTATAATGGTGGAGACAAACTTACTGTTGAAGAAAGTAGTTAGTAGTCCTACCACCTCTATACGTATGACATAAAATTTGAGCCTCGAACGACCATAAAAACTTAGTCCGTGGCTAACTTCCTTATCAAGTCATTTGATCCAGACATTGACCATTTGCATCTTGCATCCACTCCATCGTCAAAAAACTTCAATGTGGAAGATGGTCAAGAAAGCCCTCTCCCCTTAGGAACATAGCCCCTTGAGCATGATTCACTCGAGTTCTACTCATGGTGGCTACTTAAGGTGGGTGGATCTTCAGGAGGAGTAGACAATGGAGCTGGAGTAGTTCTATGCAGCCTTGAAGGACTAATATATGAATACTCTATCACTTTCGAGTTCCTAGCCCAAATAATAAAGCTGAATATGAAACCCTCTTCATAGGACCTATAGCCGCTCTGGCGACCAAAGTCAAGTCCATCTTCATCTTGGCTGACTCCCAGCTTATTGTTTACCAAGTGTTGAGGAGGAGGGGGAGGGGGATATGAAGTTAGGGGCCCCAGAATTGCCTAATACCTAGGAAAAGTTAAGGAGCTCTTAGGCTAGTTTAAAGAGCTCAAAATTGTGCAAGTCCCGCGAGCCCACAACATTAGGGTGGATGCTTGATCCAGGTTTAGTTCTTCAAGCTCAGGGAATAACCAAGGGCCTGTGTACACAGACGCCATAAAGCACCCTAGCACTATTGAGGCTTCAGCAGACCCAGTTATGCAGATTACAGCCTCAATGGAGCCATGTTGAATGGACCCTCTCATCCAATACTAAACTGAAGTAGCCTTATCAAAAAATCCTACAGAGGTAAGAGGTCTACAAAAAACGCTTGAAGATACCTCATGATCAACAATTAGTTATATCGACTCTCATATATCAGTAATAGTATAGGACCGTACCTCTGATGTCTCTGGCCTAGAGAAGTTGATTTATGTCCTAAGAGAAATTCATTAAGGAACATGTGAGAATCACCAAGGGGCTAGAATTCTAGCCTAAAAGGCTATCAGATAGGTCTATTACAAGCTGATCGTTCTAGCCGAGTCAAAGAGACTTGCCTCTCGGTGCAAGACTTGACAACTCTTTTAGAGCATACCCCAGACTTCAATAACTGAAGTCACCACTATTATCAATTTGATCCCCTTTTCTCAATGGGGACTCAAATTATTAGGGCCCCTCTTGATGATAGCAGGGCAGCGAAAGTTCTTGATTGTTGCCATAGACTACTTTACAAAGTGGATAGAGGTCAAACCTTTGGCTACGATGGGTGAGAGCAACATCACCAATATTGTATGGAAATCTATTATCTGCAGATTTGGGGTGCCTACATCTTTCGTCATAGACAATGGCATTCAGTTTGACAGTAAGGGTTTCTATAGTTTCTATAAAGAATGAAAGATTCAGCTCAAGTTCATCTTGGTGGCGCATCCCAAGTGCAATGGCTTTGCACAAGCTATGAACAAATGCTTGCTTCAGCCCTTGAAGAAGAAGTTAGACAGTGTAGTTGTGAACTGGGTTAAAGGGCTACCTAGAATTTTGTGGTCGTACAGTATAACCCACAAAAATTCCACATTGGAAACCCCGTTCAAGCTTCTATAGGGGATATAAGCTATCATCTAGGTGGAGGTCGATCGACATGCTAACCATCTGGTTACAACACTTTGACGAAGAGTCCAATGTTACTAGGCTTCGAGTCAAACTCAACCTTATTGATGAAATTCGAGAACTCGCGCTCAGATCACAAGTCATCAATCAGCAGCGTAGCCCGGCACTACAGTAGCAATGATCGAACTTAAAGATTTAAAGCTGGTGATCTTGTTCTCTGCAATGCCATCTTTGATATAGATACCAAGCATGACAAATTAGTCGCCAACTGGGAAGGATCGTACATGGTAATAGGAAAAGTTCACCCTAGCACTTACTAACTACAAAGCCCTTGACGGAAGAATCATATAACACTCTTGGAATATAGAACGCCTCAAAAAATTCTTTCCATGAGTATAATTGTAAGAATCTTTATGTTTATAAATGAATATTTTGTGTATTTCATTTTTCTACAATTTTGTAGTATTCTAAGCACTTGGTGTCATATTCATGAATAAGTCCAAGGCACAATACCAAATACCTTGGTGTCCACTCGGAGTAAAACCAAGCCACAGAGCCGAGTCATCGCGACCTGATCATCACCGACTCTAAGCCCTTGGTGTCATATTCATGAATAAACCCAAAACACGTAACAAAGACCTTAATGTCCACTTAGAGTAAAACCGAGGCACGAAACTGAGTCATCTCGACCCGATCATCACCGACTCTAAGCCCTTGATGTAATATTCATGAATAAATCCAAGGCACATACCAAAGATCTTGGTGTCCTCTTGAAGTAGAACTAAGGTACGAAATCTTGTAATGTCCCTAATTTTCTGGTTTAATAAGTCTAAATTATTAGTATGTGTAATTGTAAACTATTTGAGGGCGTTTTATGTAACTAATTCTGATAACTATTGTTGTTGTTATTATATTTGTAATGAGAGTTAGTTAATTGTGTCTTTTGTAAATAAAATCCTAAAGGAAAGAAAACCCTTCCCTAGGTAATTTCTTTTGCCGCCTCTTACCCTTTTCTTATCCGGCCTTTCTCTTCTCGGAACAATCTTCTTTGCTTTCCCCGGGAAAAAAAAAGGAAAGATAGCCGCCGGATTATAGAAAGGGAAGTAGGGTTTGGGTTTAAAGCTTATGAGAGGTATAATCCTATCTGTAGAAATATTAACGTATAGATGGTAAGGATATGTATTGCTCTTACCTATGAGCAATCAAGCTTATCTTGAATCAATTGGTCCGTGCTTTTAGTTTTTGGTGGTAGCCCATGTATTTACATAGTTGAGCCTTGTTGTCGTGGCCATGGATAAAGACTCCAATATCATGCACTTGCTGTTGCTTCCTTTCATTAATTTCATTATATAAAATCAACTGATCCTTAGCTTAATGCAAACCCTAATTTGTTATAAATTGATTGAATGTATTAGTGTGTGTCAATTTATCAACTGATTTGTAGGATAATTATAGTGATGGTCGTGTATATTTATTCTATGCGGGTCCCCAAAGGACTATAGAGGCATTGAGAGTGGTATTTGGACTGTCTTTTGGGTTTACAGTAAGCGGCGAAATTATGTATTGTGCATTGCGTATTTTTCATATAAATTATAGTAAGTAAATATGGATTTGCTTTACGATGGATTTTCTCTATTTGTACGAATTTACCCACATATTAGTTGTTAATTGGATTATATTTGGTGATGCACACGTATATGTTGGTATAAGCCATGCTTATTTTCTTTGTTGACAATCAAGTCTTTTCATATAGTAGTAAGTTGAGATACGTACATGGTTGATTAATTTCACTATTGGCTGGCCTTTGGCAATTCTTTCTAAAGTATTTGGTTATATGAACTTTATTCATTTTTCTTAAAATACATGCATCTCAAGTCAATATATTGGTGTATGTGGGAAAAATAAGTAAATCACTGTGGACTCGATGTGCCTCTATGAGGTTTTTATTTTAGTGCTACGAGCCCAAATTTGGATCTCACTGTCCCAAAACAACGGGCTTAATAATTATGGGGTCACTAAGTTAATCGGAGTATCAAAGTGTTGATTGCATTGAGATGTGGTCTACTTACTTTTCCAACTGCATAAAATATTATGTTTAATTCATTGCATTCAAAAGTGGTAATTTGACTTTTTGATAATATTTTCTCTCATATGAGATTGTACTTCTTACTTTTAATTTATGATGGTTTATGCCTTTTAGTTTTTGTAAAACCAATGTATAGTGTATGAATTTATCTATTTATTGAGTTGTGAACTCATTATATTATTTTCATTCTTTTTAGAAACCCGGGATTAGGTGGAGTTGGTGTTTCTAATTTGTTAGAAGGGAGTAAGAAATAAAATTTACATATTGCTATTTTTTCCTAAGCGGAGGTTGAATAAAGTCTTCGATATTTAGTTGATTATAGCAAGCTTTTGTAATGATGGAATATTTTCCTTTAGTTTGAGTTTTAGTTCAAGTTGAGGAATATTTATTTATCTCAAGTTAATTGGATTACTATTGATTTTTGGATTATAAAGAAATTTTGTTGTTTGTTTTTAATTCAATGATGAGATTATTTTGATGGTCTTTTGATGAATGTAGATTTTTTTGGTGGATTTTGATAAATGTGAGTAGCTTTAGTCTGGCTTCAATGTTTCCTCCAAGTCCGAAAATTGGGGTCATGACAAGTCGAGTCATCTTGACCCGGTCGTCACTGACTCTAAACCCTTGGTATCATATTCAACCCAAGGCACGTACTAAAGACCTTGATGTCCACCTAGAGTAAAACTAAGGCACGAAGTTGAGTCATCCTCAACTTGGTCATTGTCAACTCTAAGCCCTTAGTGTCCACCTAGAGTAAACCTAAGGCCTAACATTAGGTTAATATTACTTAACTGTAGTAGTTTATAAGTATTTTCACACATAACAATATCATTGTACAGATCAGATCAACAAAAGAAAATCTCTTTCATTCATACGTCAAAAGTATTTGCAATACATCAAAAATATTTACAATACATTAAAAGTATTTATAATCTATACTTCTATAAAAAGAGGATTAGGGTGTTAAAACTTTTAATTTTCTTTTTAACCCTTTTAAATTTTGATAAATTCTATTTATGAATACGATTCATCATTGAATTATATTGTGATCGGATTTCTTCGCGTTTAGGACTTACAGGAGAATTAGTCCTTGTATCCACATCATCTACCCAAGGGTAGAGCGAGTTATATGGTCGATATTTATGATATTGCGGTAACTTTACTTTTCCGTATTGTTTTCCTTCATCTTTGATTCTTAGTTTGGAATTGATATTTAGCGATTCACAATTTGAGACATATGGTATATACATGAGGGTTTCCTTGTTTGGATTATTTCACTTGATGTACTACGTCTCATATTGTGAGTTTCTAAATATTAATCTCATTTAGGTACAAGGTAAATAATTTAGGTAGACTATGCATAATAGATAGAGCCTCCCTCGCATTTAGTAGCCATTTCCCTGGGGCGGATGGAGATGATATTGCTAAAGCGCTCTGACGCCATTGTTATTTTTCCTTTTTATTTTTCCTTCTTTTCAGGAAGCGGAACAGAGTGTCGGAGAGCCACAGGTTGATGGATTTACAACATAGTCGTCATCGCTTATTTTTAGTAGTTGATACTCCACAGTCATTTAATTATATTTAGTTGATCATTAGTCTTGTATTTCATTTTGTGAAGGTTGTGTGCCTTAGTATTATTTTTATTTGACTCTATGTATTAAGTTACTTCATATTTATTTCAAACATCAGTTGTATTTTGTTTTTATTCAGTTGGGACATGAGTATGTTTATTTGGATATCTCTTTCTATGTCATGTCTATTGTATTTATTTCTCTTATTTTTCCTGTTTTGTACCTACACTTGTCATTGATTCCACTAGAGAGAGATTATCGTGATAGTGAAATATATTGTTGCACAGTGTAGGTGCATGACAAGTTTGACATCTCTGGGTTCACCTTAGACTGTATCCATGTGTGAAAACAGGGGCATCACAATTAACAATAAAACAGTGACTCCAATGATTCGAGCTCAGGTCGTTTTCTGATTCTTTGTCTTCATTAGAGAAATCCCATGACGTCGCCTTGAAGCTTTTATTCTTCCTTTTGTAGTCACTATTGTTGTGAGGGAATTCGTTTCTATAGTGACCAGGTTCCCTACAATGATGATAACTATTTTTATAATCTGAATTTTCATATTTAGTTTCTGTAGGCTGTCTAAAAATCACAATAGATAGTTGATCCCTCATCAAACACCGATGATGGAAATTATAATCTGATGACTTTTAGAAGGCTATAATTTGAAGACTTTCACGTAGATCGATGAAGATTATAATCTGACGATCTTCACAACAACCGATGAAAGCTCTAATCAACAGCCTTCACAATCAACATCGGGAGTTACAATCTAACGACTCTCATATTTTCAAAAAGCCAAGATGAAGATTACAAGATAACGGTCTTTGTAACACTCTAGCAAAAGAGACTACAAATTAACGGTCTCTTCAAATCCAAACGCAAAGCTCACATGTGCGTCCCAGATTCAAAACGCATAACTCATGGCTGTGTTCCTGGAACAAAACGCATAGGTCCTCCCTGCGTTGCCACATCAAAAAGCGGAGGTCCTCCCCGTGTATCAGCAACAAAACACAGAAGTCATCCCTGCGTTGCAATATCAAAACGCCGGAGTCAAACCTGCGTTGCAACATCAAAACGCGGGGGTCTGACCCGCGTTTTTTACGTTTGACTGGTTCTAACAGAACCTGAACGGTTTAAAAAAAATATCTCCACTTAATGGGGTCGATTACATCCCATTATGGAGAGATTTTAGGGGGGATTACACCCCTTAAACCCTTGAACAGTTTCAAAACTATTTCCCATGATTTGAGGGCGGTTACACCCCACTTAAGAGTGATTTAAGGGATGGTTACACCCCTCTTAATCCCATATAAATAAGAAGAAACTCAACCGAGTGGAAGGTTAGAACTTCTTGGCTTGGATTGACCCTGGAGCTTGGCAGCGAGGAGGAGATCTTTGACTGACTTTTTGGGGATCTTCGATCTGGCATCTTGGAGCTTCTTGTAGCAACAAAGTTCTTGTAGCATTCCCTTGGCTTATTAACCGAACTTTCGGTTCAAATCAACTCTTTTTCAAGAGCTTAAACTCGCTCTGAGTTATCAACTCGTTCAGAGTTTTAAACTTACCACGCAAGTTCTCCACAACGTCAAATCGTGAGGAGGAGATACCATTCCAGTGAATCAAGACGTTCGAATCGTCAATAGAGAGCAAACTCGACGTGAGCATTCGAGTGAGGCACTCCATCACCGCCGTGAAGAACCCAGACTTAAACAAATGGGAGAATTCAGATCAATTCTCCTCTCTTTTATAATCAGGAAATCCAATTGTAATCGAGATTGAGAGGGTTGTAATCATTTTTTTTTCTAAGCAGTTAGAGAGAATAAATCAAATACGATTCTTTCATTATTTTTCTTATTATAAATTTTCCACCAAACAGTTTCCTTACCTCAGTGAAATTCTGATTCTGTTTATTTTGCATAAACTTTTGTCCATCGTTTGTCTTTAGGAGTGATTTGAGTCATTTGACTACCAATCACATCTCACTCTCATCATCATCACCAGAGTCCAAGCTTGATTCTTTCTTCTTTTTGAATTGAGATTTTCTTTTTTAGCCTTCAGGGCCAATGATTTCTTCTTGGAATCATCTTCAGAAGCATCTTCTCTCTGTTTTAATCGAAATTCGTATATGAGGAGATTACGTACAAGACCCTAAGAGTTAAATTGGAAAATTTTATAATTCTTCAATAACAGTTATCTTTGATTCCTAATCTATAGAAAGAGAATGAAGAATTTTTCCATAAACCTCTTTGTTGTTGTACTCTTTTCCCAAATCTTTAGATTTGTTTACACTGTCCATGAATTAGTGAAAATATCCTGAATGCTCTCTGAGACATTCACCTTGAAATTTTCATACTTACTAACAAGCATTGTAAGTTTCATCTCTTTCACCTGCGAACTTCCCTCATGTATAACTTCCGGAGTTTTCTAGATTTTTTGCACAGTACTACAATTTGAAAATTGATTAAATGTTTTAGCAGTTGAAGAACAATGAAGAGTGTTCATAGCTTTTGCATTTAAAGAGTAAAGTTTTGTGTCAATGTGTCCACTTATCTCTTGGAGTAACAATGGTCACCTCTTCTACAACGGTAATGGGTTCACTATAATCATTCTCTATACTACTCCAAACGTCATAATTGATGCATAACAAAAAAAAAACTCTCGTACGAGTTTTCCAATAGGTGTAGTTTGTCTCATCAAAAAGTGGGGGTCGGTTGACAGCGTGTCTATCAGGAAAACTGTTATAGCGGTCAAACTAGTTATTTCTACCCTAGGTTTTAAATCCAAAAGATAAATAGTTGCAAAGCTCTAATATCACTTTTTGGATCTCAGATGCAAACCTAGAAAGGGTGAATATGGTTGCTATCATTTTTCGCTAAAAACACGGAATAAGTAGTAGAGTAGATAAAATAAAAATGAAAAATAATAAATGTAGGACACACAAGATTTTATAATGGTTTGGTTAACAATTCTATGTCCATTCTACCTTCTCATGAAGGGGTTTCTCATTATGACATGACTTTTCTGAATTACAACTTGATTCAGTAAGCTTACAAAGATTGTATCCTGAAATCTATCTGAAACCAGTCGTCTAACCTAACTCTCTAAATCAGTAACACCAAGCCCTACCTAATATCATCCCTCAATTAATACCAACTTGAGTGCACCGTAAAAAATAAGTTTGAAACAAACCAACAAACATAATTTAAGCATAAAAAATAAGAAAGATCTTATAGTCCTTTTTTATTAACACGTCGTCCTTCAATGAATCAAAGTAAAGCTTGATGAAAAACAATGTAGATGATGAAACCAAGGGTAACTCTCTTTGCTGAGCTGATCCGAAGATGATAAGCATGACGAGAAAGAGTTTGTTGAGGCTCCAGAGATTCAAAACTCTAATTCAATCTTCTTCAAATAAACCCTAGAATTTCTCTCTTCAAGCACTCTAGAAAACCCTAGAATCTCTCCTTCTAATTTATCTCTTTCAATCTCATATAGCTTCTAATTAATTAATCAGGAAAGAGATATTCTAATCATAGTGAAAGTTAGAGATGAAAGGGATCAATGTACGGCTGCGTTTAAATCATTAAATTTACAATCAGCCGTCTTAATCATCGATAAGTGCCCATGACCATCGATGGGTCCCAGACACCATCAGTGGATTCTTATATTCCATCAATGGGTTGAATTTCTATTTTTGGAAATCTACAATTTGTTCCTGTAGACCTTCGATGACCTCCAGCCTATCAATGGGTTGATGATGCCCATCGATGGGTCGATGGCTGAAATCACTATTCGTGCTGATTTTCGCATCATTTCGCCTCGAACACTTCATATACCTATTTTCACATGTACTATATCATCTCAAGCAATTGTTAGTATCAAATAAGAGTTTGCTATTACTCAATCAAGAGCTATTATATGGACTATGTCCTACCAAGTTTAATGTGAAGCAATTTGTAAGGATTTTGAGAGGTCAATTTCAGAATACTAAAGTTTGTTGGAATGCGTATTCGTCCCTCCTCTCTGCCAACAGTCGATAGTTTCCGCTCGGAATTTTCGAACATCTCCGGAGTTGTTTGGATATTTTCTCTAGTAAATAACACAGAATTTCAATCACCTGATGAAAATCGCAAAGCTAGGTACCCCTACACTACTATGTCTCAGCCATCAAACCCTCGGCAACCGTGAAGAATATCCAACCGAGACGCTTTAACTATACCAGAGCCTGCACAAAGGAAAATTAATTAAGGCATCAAACCTTGAAATTAAATTAAGCCAACAATGAAATATTTCAGTCTACTCCTCACTTATTTCTCAACAGTCAACTATCATCAAGCCCTTAACAACGCTCTCCTCACCCTCGGCTGCATCCGCTTCCACA
>NC_033798.1:76456700-76471178 GCF_001876935.1 Asparagus officinalis | reverse complement strand
CGCCGCTGACACCAAATACATCCTACAAAAACCCTCCGACTCTTTCCTCACAATCTTCGACCAAAACAACCAATTAGCGCACGACCGCAAGAACGTCCTGCCCACCACCCTCACCACTGACAATCGCATCACTGGCATCGCCAAAAGCATCAACAGCAGAACATACCCGAACGCTCACTTCCTAGCAAAATACCGCGAGAGTCTGAGGACAGAGTTCGAGAGGACCGTGCACCACTAAGTGTCCGGCTCGTGTCAGGCAGAGGACTGATCACGGGTTTCTTCAGGTCGAAGACGGGGTATGCGGCTGAGCACTCATGGGTGAGCGAGTTTAACGGGATGATGAAGGATGGATGTAGCAATGGGCTTTCTGAGGTGTTGAGTGGACTACTCTTGGTTGGTGAGTTGTGGGAGGAGTACCAAGTGTCAGGCGCCCAACCTTTTTGACCCAGCCAACATGAAAACAAAAGTGGGGCCCACAAAGGCGGGCCCCACAAGAAGAAAAATCAAATTCGGTGGCGGCCATTGTTGAGAATTTATAAAGGATGTGGGTCCCACAAATATTTTATTATTAGTGGCGGGTCCCACTGATAATATTTTATTTGTGCATAGTGTTTCTCAAACACTATAAATAGGGCCTTAAACTCTTAAGGAAATCTCATCCCAGAAACAACTCCTCTTATAGAAGAGTAAGAGAAAACACAGAGAGAGTTTGTGAGAGTTCTTGGAGTGTATCTGATCAAGAGAGGGTGTTCTCTTGGATCAATTCTTTTGGGATATAAAAGAATTTGGCGTCGTCGTTGCACCGTGGAGTAGCTCCGAAGGAGTGAACCACGTATATCTGTGAGTACTCTGTGTTGAATTTTGTGCCTATATTTTGTGATTAAGTCTCCGTTCGAGGTGTTATTATTGGGGTGTTTCCTATCAACTGGTATCAGAGCCTGACTTAGAGTATATATATCTGCTTATCGTATGCTCTGTGGCTGCCACTAAAAGTGGATCCTCCACATCAGAAATTAAGTTAGATTAATATTTACTCTTTTAAGGCATTAGGTACTATTCACGTGTACGGTACTATTCACGTGTACAGTACTATTCACGGATACGGTACTATTCACGAATACTGTACTATTCACGGATACGGTACTATTCACGAATACTGTACTATTCACAAATACGGGAAAGACGTAATCTTTCGCCATGGGATCTACAGTTGAAGACAACAGGCTTCGAATTGAGAAGTTCGGCGGCCAAAATTTCAGGTATTGGAGGATGCAAATAGAAGACTATTTGTACCAGAAGGATCTCTTCCTACCCCTCCAAGGAGAGGCGGGGAAACCTGAGAAGATGGACGACGATAAGTGGAAGGTGCTCGATCGTAAAGCACTTGCCACCATCAGGCTCAACCTTCACCAGCATGTGACTTACAACGTCTCGCATGCGACCACCACCAAGGAGTTGATGGAGGCCTTGGAGGCGCTGTATGAGAAGCCGTCTGCTTCAAATAAGGTGTACCTGATGAAGGTGATTGGGGCAATTCTGGATGAAGAATCTCGCCGCAAAGTCTCAGGAGCTGAGGCCTCTAGCAGTGGGAGTGCTCTGCATGTCGAGGCACGAGGGCGTGCACAGAAGAAGGGTAGGGGACGACGAGGCCAATCAAAATCCAGAGGGAAGTCTAAAGGGCCTAACCCGAATGGTTACGGTGAAGGGAAGTGCTTCAGATGCGGAAAGAAGGGCCACTTTGCACGGGACTGCAGAGTTACTGTTCAAGCATCAGCAGGGGATGATCGGGCTGACGGTGCAGCCAATCTCATGCACGAGACGGATTCAGATGCACTTCTCCTATCCCTAGAAGACAAAAGTGATGCGTGGGTCATCGACTCTGGCGCATCTTTCCATGCAACCTCACATCAAAAGCTGCTTTCATCGTTCGTGAAGAAGGACTTGGGAACAGTCTATCTTAGCGACGATCAACCTTGCAAGGTTTCCGGGAAGGGAAATTGTACCCTCAAGATGGAGGGCGGGACCACCTTGGCGCTGAAAGACATTCGACATGTACCGGATCTCAGGCGGAATCTTATATCAGTCGGGCAACTGACTGACTCCGGTTATAGAGTATCCTTCGAGCAGAGAAGCTGGAAGGTGTCCAAGGGTGCCCTGGTGGTGGCACACGGCAAACGCGAGGGGTCTCTCTACATCGTCAACGGGAAGATCGAACACTTGCTTGCTGCAGGACAAGCATTATCATCATCATCCGTCGACTGCATGACTTGGCATCGACGACTTGGCCACATGAGCGAGAAGGGGATGCAGATTATGACCGCAGGAGAGAGGCTTCCAGGTCTGAACAAGATCGATCTGACTTTCTGTGAGGACTGCATCCTAGGCAAACAAAAGAAGGTGAGCTTCAACAAGACTGGACCGGCTCCAAAACTGCAGAAATTGGAGTTGGTGCACACCGACGTGTGGGGACCTGCGCAAGTCCCATCTGTTGGTAACTCTCTTTACTTTGTCACTTTTATTGATGATGCGCTACGAGAAAATTGTGGGTGTTCTTCTGGAAGCACAAGTCAGATGTATTCATCATCTTCAAGAAGTGGCTTGCCTGTGTGGAGAACGAAACAGGCAATAAGCTGAAGTGCCTAAAGTCTGATAATGGAGGCGAGTATTGCAGCCAGGAGTTCGAGAACTTCTGCTTGTCCCGTGGGATTCGGAGACTGAAGACCGTCCCAGGCACACCTCAGCACAACGGAGTGGCGGAGCGCATGAATCGCACTATCTTGGAGCGCGCCAGAAGTATGAGGATCCACTCCGGATTGCCCAAGAGCTTTTGGGCTGAAGCTGTCAATACTGCTGCATACTTGATCAACCGCGGGCCATCCGCGGCTCTCAGTTATGGGATACCTGAAGAGGCTTGGACCGGAAAGAAGCTGAAGCTAGAGCACTTACGAGTATTTGGTTGTGACGCCTATGTCATGACCAATCCTGCAGACCGGTCAAAGCTTGATCCAAAGTCAAAGAAGCTCTCTTTCATCGGCTATGGAGGAGATGAGTATAGGTGCCATTTCTGGGATCACGATGCGCGCAAGGTGGTTCGCAGTCGTGACTTCGTGTTCCATGAGAATGCGGTGTACAAGACCAAAGAGGTGAGTGGGAGTCAGCTATCTCCCCCTCTTTTTCCAGATATTGCTGACAGTGAGGACGGTGGTGAGATACCAATCAGCATAGAAGACGGAGACCAAGAGAACATGCAGGATGCACAGCAGCAGGATCCATCAGAGTTGCCGATCGCAATTCGCAAAGCTCCAAGAAATCCAAGGGTGCCAGAGAGGTACCTTTCCACCATGAATTACCTTCTCCTGACTGACAATGGTGAGCCAGAGAGCTATGAGGAGGTACAGCAGACCGGCAAAGCTCGCGGCGAGTGGGAGTCTGCCATGGAGGAAGAAATGAAGTCCTTGATGAAGAATGGGACTTGGGAGCTTGTAAAGCTTCCACGAGGGCGAAAGGCTCTTCACAATCGGTGGATTTATCGGGTCAAGGATGAAGCCGATGGACGGAGACGCTACAAGGCGAGGCTTGTAGTGAAGGGCTATGAACAGAAAGCAGGGATTGATTATTCTGACGTTTTTGCTCCCGTCGTCAAGTTGACCACGATCCGAACTGTGCTGAGCATTGTAGCAGTTCAAGATCTCCACCTAGAACAGATGGATGTGAAGACGACATTCCTTCATGGAGATCTGGAGGAAGAAATCTATATGCATCAACCAGTGGGCTTCGAGGAACGAGGCAGGGAGGGCCTCGTGTGTCGCCTACGCAAGAGCTTGTATGGCCTGAAGCAAGCTCCGCGACAGTGGTACATGAAGTTCGAAAACTTTATGGAGGAGAACGGTTTTCTCAAATGTGACACAGACCACTGCTGCTTCATCAAGAGATATGACGAATCCTATGTAATACTCTTGATTTATGTTGATGGCATGTTGATTGCAGGGCCCGACTTGGCCCGCATTGAGGAACTCAAGGGGCGTCTCTCCGAGTGCTTCGAGATGAAGGATCTGGGTCCAGCAAACCCGATTCTGGGGATGAGGATCATCAGAGACAGATCAGCACGGAGGCTGAGGTTGTCTCAGAAGGCCTACATTGAGAAGATTCTTGAAAAGTTTGGCATGGAGAAAGCTAAACCGGTGGGCTCGCCGTTTGCAAGCCATTTCAAGCTATCGAAGACCCAAGCACCAGAGACTGCTGAAGAGCATGAGTTCATGGCCAACATACCATATGCATCTGCCGTCGGGAGTTTAATGTATGCGATGGTGTGCACGAGGCCAGATATTGCACATGGAGTGGGAGTTGTGAGCCGCTTCATGAGCAATCCAGGGAAGCAACACTGGGGTGCAGTCAAGTGGCTTCTACGCTACTTGAGATGCTCGTGCGACCGTTGTCTTGAGTATGGCGAGACAGATTTGCAGCTAGAGGGCTTTTGTGATGCAGACTACGCAGGGGACATAGATTCAAGAAGGAGCACGAGCGGCTACATCTTCATCTTGGGTGGTGGAGCGATAAGTTGGAGATCCAAGTTACACGATACTGTGGCTTTGTCGACAACCGAAGCCGAGTACGTGTCTGCAGCAGAGGCAGCAAAGGAGTTGCTATGGTTGAAGGCTTTTCTTCTCGAGCTTGGAGTAAGCTTTGAGAAATACTTCATCCACTGCGACAGTCAGAGTGCCATTCACTTGTCAGAGAACGACGCATTCCATGCTCGGACCAAACATGTTGACGTGAAGCACCATGCCATACGGAGATGGCAAAACAGGGACGAGTTCAAGCTTGTGAAGATTGATATGAGGTACAATCCAGCCGACATGCTGACCAAGCCAGTTCCGCTCGAGAAGGTGAGGCTGTGTGCAGCCTCATATGGCCTCCGTTGAGAATGTTGAGGGCCGTGCAAGACGCCAAAGATACATGACATCCGGATGATGCAACCAAGAGTGGTGTGAAGATATGATCGACATTCAATCAAATCTTCAAGTGGGAGATTGTCAGGCGCCCAACCTTTTTGACCCAGCCAACATGAAAACAAAAGTGGGGCCCACAAAGGCGGGCCCCACAAGAAGAAAAATCAAATTCGGTGGCAGTCATTGTTGAGAATTTATAAAGGATGTGGGTCCCATAAATATTTTATTATTAGTGGCGGGTCCCACTGATAATATTTTATTTGTGCATAGTGTTTCCCAAACACTATAAATAGGGCCTTAAACTCTTAAGGAAATCTCATCCCAGAAACAACTCCTCTTATAGAAGAGTAAGAGAAAACACACAGAGAGTTTGTGAGAGTTCTTGGAGTGTATCTGATCAAGAGAGGGTGTTCTCTTGGATCAATTCTTTTGGGATATAAAAGAATTTGGCGTCGTCGTTGCACCGTGGAGTAGCTCCGAAGGAGTGAACCACGTATATCTGTGAGTACTCTGTGTTGAATTTTGTGCCTATATTTTGTGATTAAGTCTCCGTTCGAGGCGTTATTATTGGGGTGTTTCCTATCACCAAGCAGCGTACAGGGTATCAGCTGGGGGAAGTGCTGCTGGGTATTTGATTCGCGAGAGAGTAGTAATAGGCTTTGATGTCCTGGGCAAGGGAAGCGAGAAAGTACTTTTCAATGATTTGAAGGACTAATTTCAAAATATAAAAGATATAAGCCAATATCTAAAAACCACAAAAAGAGAAATGTTTTTGTTAGACTTGGAATTGAATCGCATTACATTGAAAAACAACGTGTTTGTATTTGTTTGAACTTTTCAAATCTAGTTGTATTCATTCGTAATTTTCAAATTCGACTCTAAGTCTCTTTTTTTTGGATTCGAGTTCAAAGTCAAATAAATGGTTTTGAGTATTTATGAAAATTTATCGAATATAATGATATACTTATTTAATTAATAATCTATTCTTTATAAATATGACACTATGTAATAAAATATTTTTATTAGATTAGTTTTTTATTTTTTATTTTTTTTTGGGCCATATGTCGCAAGACGGTGGGTAAAAAAAATTGGTTTATGAATGTACCTTAGAGGGGGTGGGGTGAATAGGGTAATTGCTAATCTAATCCGATTATGATGCCAAATTAAAACTTATTAATGAAATATCCTAGCAAATATGATATACAATGAGATATATGCAAGGATAAACAATATGGAGTACCAAGCAGCGTACAGGGGATTAGATGGGGGAAGCATTGCTGGGTATCTGATTCGCGAGAAAGTAGTAATAGGCTTTGATGTTGTGGTGTTTAGGCGCATATACAGTCTGTGTTTTATGAAGTACTTTTCAATGATTTGAAGGACTAATTTCAAAATATAAAAAGTTTAAGCCAATATCTAAAAACCACAAAAGAAAAATGTTTTTGTTAGACTTGGAATTGAATCGCATTCCATTGAAAACCAATGTGTTCGTATTTGTTTGAACTTTTCAAATCTAGTTGTATTCATTCGTAATTTTCAAATTCGAATCTCGGTCTATTTTTTTTGGATTCGAGTTCAAAGTCAAATACAATGGTTTCGAGTATTTATAAAAATTTATCGAGTATAATGATATACTTATTTAATTAATAATCTATTCTTTTTTATTTGATTATTTTTTTTATTTTTTTGTGGGCCATATGTTGCAAGACTGTGACGCCCTGGGTTCACACAAGGCTGCAGTCCAAGGTGAAACCAAGAATGTCAAACTTGTTATGCATCACACCGTACAATAACATGTTTCACCATCACAATTACTATCTCTCTAGTACAGTCAATAACAGGTGTAGGTACAAAAGCAAGTAAAAGATTATACAAGAGTCAACTGATGAACTAATAGAGATCAAATTAATGTTCCAACATTTACCATACTGAAGTCAATGTCTGAAATAAATAAACTGGAGTTCTCAACAAGCCTCAAATACAAAATGTCTAAAATAAAGGAAATAAGGCACACAGCCTTTACAACTTCTAGAGCTAACTCTCAAAATGTCTAACAAAAGCCTACAGTGGAGCTCAAAAGTAAAATATAACTATAATAAAATAACTGAAGCTAGAGTGCCTCGCCATCAACCTGCGACTCTCCGGGCTCCTGGCTCATTACCTGAAAAGGGGAGGGACAACGAGCGTCAAAGCGCTAGCGAGCAACATCACAACCAACCCCAAAGAGAAAGGGCTCGTTGTATACAGAAAATACAAATATAACATATATATAAAATCACAAATCCTATTTTAGGTATTTTCAACGTGAGCATAAGTACGTCAAGCGAAATAATCCAAACAAGGAAACATGTATATACCTTATATCTCAAATTGTGCATCCCTAAATACCAAACCCAAAATCTAATACAAGAACATTAATAATAGAAGGCAAATCATCTCAGACTTGATTACGGTGTCGTGTCATAACTCATATAAATGTCGTGTCCAGCCTATGCAAGTACAGTGTTAACTCTCAAGGTCTAAACTGATGTAGTGGATGTCCAACACATGGACTGCATATGTAACTATCCAACACGTGGACTGAAAGTGATAAGTATCCAACACATAGACTACACATCATAATTGCCCAACACATGGACTAGATGAATTATATGAACAGGTGCATATACCCTAATTTCTCACGTGTCTCAATACGCAAACCTAAACTCGTGTCCGCATGTCATCTCACATGTAAAGCTACAGGTTATACATTAATTTCTAATACCCATCATTCGAGGCGACTCCTCGTTCATATCTAAGCACGCAGCAATAATAAACAAACATAAGCAATTTCAGTTAAACTGAAATAACTCAAACAGATTCAACTGAAGAAGTACAAAAAAAGGAAATTCCTCATCAGTCGACTCATTGGTCGACTTATCGGTCGACTCATAAGTCGACCAGACAAACAACACAAAACTGAGATTTTTCCCATCAGTCGACTCATTGGTCGACTCATCAGTCGACTCATGAGTCGACTCATTGGTCGACTGAACAGAAAATCCCCAGTTTCCTGTTTTCGATGATTTATCTACAAAAACGTTAAATAAAATTCTCTCTAATCATGTCCAGCAATATATTTCCGATTCTAACTCATGAGTATCAACAGAAATTAAAGGGGTTTGCATGTGATCACTTACATTAAAACCTTAATCATATAAACATGTTTAAAAACGTATTGAAAACAGAAAATCACATTTTGAATCTCATGTTTAAACAAATTTCCAGATCTAGATCTTAATTTACAAATTCGTTTGTGAGCTTTTTATAACTGAAAAATATAGATCTTTCATCTCATAATGTAAAGTATCTATTTTTATGCACAAAAATACGTTTTAGGCTCAAAATCCAAAATAAAACTCAAGAAAAGTTATACACATAGTGGGTATAGGATTTGGCGAGATGTTACTCGCCTCTGGTATGCTAACCAACTCCTGAATCCGAGAGGGAAAGATCTCCTATGCTGCACCTCGACAAATCTCTCTAAAATTCTCCGAAAAATCCCCCAAAAATCACCAAAAGGAACTAGGGTTTAAGGGGAGAGAGGGGCTAGGGTTTCTCTGGGATTCAGAGGAGGTTTTGGGTTGGTTTCGGGTAAACTAAAATATATATATTACGGTTAAAACCCGAACAAAACCCAATCAAACCCGCAACTAAAAAAAACCCAAAATCTGCCCGTCAGTCGACTTATAGGTCGACTCATCAGTCGACTCATTAGTCGACTCATGAGTCGACTCATAAGTCGACTGAGCAGACACCGACTCATCAGTCGACTCATTAGTCGACTCATGAGTCGACTCATAAGTCGACTGAGCAGACACTAAAACTAGATTTTGTGCATGTCTTGCTATTCAGCCAAAACCAATGCACAAAACTCTATGAAACCACACTCATACATATCTAATGACTTGTTATCAAGTATATCCATGACCTCAAGTCATTTACCACAAATAGAATTATTTATCACTAATAATTATCAAGTATATCCATGACCTCAAGTCATTTACCACAAATAGAATTATTTATCACTAATAATTCACATATATTTCTAATAAAATATGGGGTTCTACAAAGACGGTGGGAAAAGAAAATTAGTTTATGAAAGTACCTTAGAGGGGAGGTGAATATGGTAATTGCTAATCTAATCTGACTACAATGCTAAATTAAAACTTATTAATGAAATATCCTAGCAAATATGATATACAATGAGATATATGCAATGATAAATAATATGGCACAATAGGCGATATAAACATGCATAAGATATAACAAAGATAAAAGTGCGCCAAGACAATCACAAACACAAAGGAAATGATCACGAAGTTTGGTCAACCCTCGACCTACGTCTCCGCTCCTCACCCTCGAGGATATTCTCCACTATCAACACAAATATAACTACACAAATCAGTTTTCAACGCTCACTGATAATGTTTACAAATCACATCTTGACAATCACATAATAAACTCCTCTAAGTGTTGGCCGACCCATGTCACCTTCTTCAAGTGATTGGAATTACTACCTCTCCCTAGGATTTTACAACCAAGCTACTCCTCTTGGAATTGACCACGTTCTTCTCCCAACCACTCCTTTAAGTGTCCTTGTGTATTATAATGCGTTCTCAACAATAATAAGCTCAAATAAATGAATTTGTTCTCCAATACAAATAAGAACGAAATTGAAGCTCACTCAACCCAAGTATACTAAATGTAAAATACTTAAGCTAAAATGGTTGTGTGTGTAAACAATAAAAAATAACGAAATTAAACTCAATTTAGCATAAAAATATGAGAATCAAAATATAAGGTTAGATAGAAGAAAGAGTTAGAAAAACTTCTCTAAAAGACAAAGAGTTGTAGATGATGATTTTGAGGTTGAACTCCTCAAAAATGAAATTTCGCTTCTCCTCTTTGTGAAAATTTCTTCACATAAACAAACACATCAAAAGTTGGATTTAAACTGGGGTAAACACACTTTAAAATCTTGTGAAAACTCTTGTTAAAAACCAAGTGTTTAGGGCTATTTATAGCCTCTTAAAAGAATCAGCCAAAACTAGCCGTTATGCAGAAAATCTTAGATCAGTCGACTGGTAAGTAGGGATCAGTCGACTGATAATATGACAGTTGGTTGAGCTGGCAAATCAGCACAAATCGGTCGACTGATGATAATATATCGGTCGATTGATAGTGTGCTATCGGTCGACTGATTTAAAGGCATCGATCGACTGATAAGTTGAAAGCTCACACGCTAAAATACCACTCTGAGTGGTCGACTGGTGTAACATCATCGGTCGACTGACGCTGACATTTCAGACATATATATATCCAGAAAGCTAACTTTGTAAATACAATTAAAATAACAAATCAACTCTAAAATTAATAAAACGTGGGGAAATGTTTGTATATATGAAAATGAACATATTAGAGAAGAAAATTTTCAAATTGCATTTCCCAAGTGTGAAAACCCAAGTATTTTGTAAACTGTTCAAAAATACGAAATCGTCAAATACTTGATTTTGATGAAATCTTTTCAAATAAGTTTTGAAAGACTTAGATTAATAGACTTAAGAAAAGATATAAAATAGTATTGTTAAGTCTATAACCCAAAACGGTGATAAATTAAAACAATTGTGTGTGTCTGTATGAATTTTGAGCACTAAGTATAAACACACAAAGTATAAACCTAGACTATTACCCAAGGCAAATAATCTTCAATTTGCTTGACTTGGTTGTGGATGAAGAGATGATTAATCTTGTCTTGAATTGCGACGGCTTCATTCCGATTTCCACTAGCCTCCTTTGAATACCATCGTGAAAGTGCAAGTCCATCCAACCTCCAATGGAGGATATTTATGTAGAATTCCTAACAAGCAAGTACAAACACTCAACAAACGATATTAGAAATTATTTATTAATC
Source organism: Asparagus officinalis (assembly GCF_001876935.1). Lineage (NCBI taxonomy): Eukaryota > Viridiplantae > Streptophyta > Magnoliopsida > Asparagales > Asparagaceae > Asparagus > Asparagus officinalis. The sequence goes on along the minus strand of NC_033798.1, from coordinate 76,460,276 downwards.
ATCAAAACTACATTAGACAATAGGCTCATAAACATGAGACCTAACAATCTCTCCCTTTTTTATGATGGTAAACAATCTACACAAATAGTATATAAAACATGCATGATATCAAATGAATATACAATTTATAATTCACATGCACGAGAAAACGAAATACTCACAATCCACTTATTTCTCCCTCTTTGTCAACATTAAAAATAAGGAAAACAATAAGAGAAAGAGAGCGTTAAGCTTCCCTATCAACAAGCATGGTGAGTATCGACATAGATAGGGAAAAGGCTCCCCCTATCAAAATGGCTTAAAGCATATATCTAAAGAAAATTATAATCCATCAATATATGAGCATAGATAAAAAAAATATTTTGACAACTCACATTCAAAGAAACCAAGAGAACACATATGTATATATCATTATGAAAATGGTATCTCAATACATAGATTTTATAACAAATCGTTAAACAAAAAAATAATATACATATTTACATATATATGAAGCATGAAAATTATGAATTTCATGAAAGCTAAAAATTATAAACCATGATTTAAACCACAATAACATCAAATAGTAATGTCAAATATTTATGTGTTTTATCCTCAAGGATCATAACGAAGTATGCTTAGGAAAAAACAAACTAAGATTCATTTGTACTATTTTTTTACAAGAAAACAAGAAAGGCGAGTGTATCAAGCTCTTGGAGCTTGTTTCAACTCATATAAAGCTTTTTACACCCGATAAGCATGATTTGAAAGAAAGAATCAATAAATCTTCAACATAAACCTCTTCATTTATAAAATCATTTAGAAAATTATTTCTTATCATGTATTTAAAATAGTTTGAAATCTTTAAAACTAACAAATGCTAAAAATAAGAATTTGACTCTATCCTTGCAGCTAGTGCAAAGGATTAGTCACAATCAAAGATCTCAAGGTCAAAACCAATAAAAATCTGAAAGTCCTGAACATCATGATAATTATACCATGAAGGCCCAAGGTATTTAAAAATATTTATGAATTTATGAAAATTCCATGAAGTAAATTCAAGAATCCATGAAAGGACCAAATGAAAGCAAACAATCACAACTCAGTAAACAGAAAATCAGCATACTGGTCAGTTGACCGATTTCCTCAATCGGTCGACTGATGATCAGTCATCGGTCGACTGATGAAGAAGATCAATCGACTGATGGCAAGCTGAAAACTGATGCATTTAAACCTAAAGCAAAACTTGTAAACACCATTTATTTTATATTCAAAAATTAAAATATATATATCAAGTTCCTTTTCAAATATGTTGAAAATATATTCTTCAACATATATTGTAAAGATATTCATGATTTGTTTAACAAAAAGAACTTGAACAAAAAAATCATCCTTTTTAAAAAAATAAAAAAATGCTAAAAAATTATTCTTTTAAAATCAAACTTGTTTAGGTACCCAAACACTCTTGGTACCGAAGAGTTTAGGGATATGACATCTATCAATAAAGTCCAAAGTCCTAGGGTTATGATCTCATTTGGGAACATTTTGTGCACGTATCTAGTCATAGCAATAATTACTCCAACGACCCTTCCTATTGTAATAAGTGCAATGGAATGGGTATATTTGTTTATGTTGACAATATGAATGTGCACGTGAAACATTTTTAAACAATAGTGGTCTTTTTAGAACATTTTATAAATTTAAAACTTTTTTGCAAATTAAAATAAAACTTTACTAAATGCCCAAACCTCTCACAAACATTGCATTTGAACATATTAACATGCTTATGATGATCAATGGATGCATGTATGTGTGCGAATGAGAAACTTTATGAGATGCACATGGAGCATAAGTATTGGTATTAGTGGGTTTTTATCAATCATAGCAAAATTTAGCAAGATGACATTTACGGTCGCAAATAGTGCATTTATAAATTTTGCTATACATGTGTGCATAGTGAGTAGGTGATTTTGAAGCATTGGTACAAGACTTAGCACACATATCCATAATTTTTTTATTATTAACAATACATATTTTTAGTGTTGAATCTAAGGAAGATATGTGAGTTTTCATATGATTCAACTCATTATTAGACACAATGGTATTGTCAATGGAAGTAGAACAAACATGATTATTTTTGAAAGAATTAAATTTACTTTTAATTGTTTCTAATTCTAACATGGCATCATTTTTCTCATGAGTTAAGCTAGCAACTTTACAGGTCAAGACAATATGATCCAATTTTAATTTTTTATTATTTTCTTTGAGGATCACATTTTCTTTAGCAATAGTATCAAATTTAGAGGCTAGCATATCATGATTGGACTTTAACTCTACATGCTTGTTTTTTTTTAATTTACAAGATTATGATGCAATTTGTTATATGTATGCATTAATCTATCATAAGCACAAGCGAGTTCATTTATAAATGATTCATTATCGGAATTGTACTCGCATACCTCACTAGGGCTATCGCCTAGTGGTCGTGTGCATGATGAAGCTCCAATTACACTTGAAGTGGAATCCACCAATACACGTTAGATCTCCTCCAAGCTACCTTGATGTGCTTCTATAAATATCCATAATTTGTAAGCACTATCCACAATTTGTAAGCAATGGGCTTTTTGAGGTGTCGAGTGGAGTACTCTTGGTTGATGAGTTGTGGGAGGAGTACCAATTAAGCAACGTACAGGGGATCAGCTGGAGGAAGCACTACTGGGTATTTGATTCGCGAGAAAGTAGTAATATAGGCTTTGATGTCCTGGGCAAGGGAAGTGAGAAAGTACTTTTCAATGATTTGAAGGACTAATTTCAAAATATAAAAGATTTAAGCCAATATCTAAAAACCACAAAAGAGAAATGTTTTTGTTAGACTTGGAATTGAATCGCATTCCATTGAATACCAACGTATTCGTATTTGTTTGAACTTTTCAAATCAAGTTGTATTCATTCGTAATTTTCAAATTCGACTCTCATTCTCTGATTCTTTTTTATTCAAGTTCAAAGTCAAATGCAATGGTTTCGAGTATTTATAAAAATTTATCGAATATAATGATATACTTATTTAATTAATAATCTATTCTTTATAAATATGACACTATGTAATAAAACATTTTTATTAGACTAATTTTTTAATTTTTATTTTTGTGGGCCATATGTCGCAAGACGGTGGGTAAAAAAAAATTAGTTTAAATATTGACAAAGTATAGTGGTTCAAAAACATAACATACTGTGTCTACTAATACAAAATGAAAATGGGATGAAATCTAAAAGAATTAAAGCTTTGAAAAAATTAGTAGGCGGATCAAAGTTCAGGCTACAAGAGCTTTATCGTGTGATTCTTTTTATAATAAATATTTCCATTCTATTTAATTCTTAGTACATCAACGTTTAAAAAGGTGTAAAGTAAACGATAGATCGCTAAATTACAAACTCCCCTTTACAAAAAATATTAGCTAATATCTAATATTTAAGGCACTGATGAGCTATTACTGAGATTTGAGTGACTAATATGGGATTTTGGAGATTTAAATGACTAATATCTAAGTAACCCTAGAAATTTAGGGTAAAATTCAATTTGTGCGGTAGCGATCGGGC
>NC_033798.1:76442806-76455626 GCF_001876935.1 Asparagus officinalis | reverse complement strand
CTGGCCAGCGGACATATGGACAGAAATTACCCCCGACAGCAATTTTCTTGCTCGGGAGCCGTAGCTATTTCCTCGGAGGAGGAGCGGGTCGCTTGGTTAGTAAACTAGACAGTTCGCCAACAGGAGTTCTTTGTTTGGATCACCAGTGGGCCGTCCGGAGATACGCAGGCGTGTCTTTGGATATGCAATTCGGGATGGAGGAGGTTGTTTCGTGTCATCCCTAACCTTTGAAGAGCCTCCTGTGCTTTCAAGGCTGATTGATTGACTGCAACCTGCTTTAGTTCGATAAAATGAATGCGTCTCTGCTCAAATGTATTTGTATAGATTCAAATAAGTGAATCGGCTCGAATCGGCTCGATATGTTCCGTTGGCAGCAGCAACGTTTTGGGATTTTCCCTAATACCCTGTCTCAAGTGCTTCATGTTGAAGGAACATGCTTGGTTCTTTCCTCAAATATCGGTTGTTATTTGTTTGCTGCATTTTGCCAGGGCAGATGTGAAGGGAGTTGCTGGTCTCCATCTATGCTTAATTGCTTATGCCTGTTGGAAGTAAAAAACATGCGTCCTCAGTATCAAATTTCGAAGGTCTTGGTTGATGTAAATATTATTGACAGTTTGAGAACCTCGGCCTGTTCTAGTGATCTATGTTGCAAATTCTTCACATATTCTACATGTTTGGCTAAATGGGAAGTGGAAAAAGGCAGAGCACCTTCTGAAGAAGGTCCTTTCTTTATTACTTCCTACTTTGTAAAATCTTGTTCGAATAGTAGAAAGTACAAAAGAGAAAGCCGGATTGGTAAATGATTTGACGGTCATTTTCTTATTGTGCTATTTGGTTATTATGGAAAATAATGTAGAAAGTGGTCAAGTAAAATAAAATGATATATGAAAAATCTAAAAATATATTCTTTCATTTCTTTACTTTCCATTCATTTTCTGTAATTTTTTAGGAAAAATTGCTTCAATGCCCCAAAAGTGGACTTCTCATGTGGCCCAGACCCATGTACTTGGCCCATATGCCAAATCGCTTAAAAATTTAAAAAATGTGTCTGAGCCCTAAAAGCCCTTCTCTCAGTCGTATTTGCACCTAGAGACTCGAAAATATCCATGCCTTTCTCTCTGTGCCTCAAAAACGAGATCCAATCGCTGGCGACCCCTCCCGTCGCAATTAAGGCGAGGTGATGACCGTTTTGGGGGAAATTTTTGGCTCGCTCTCTTCATTATATATCATCTTAACCCACTCATCTTTGAATAGAGTGTATTTATGGTGCAAATGGAAGATTTATACGGTTAGGGCTTATGATCTTTAACCCCCTGCTTTTCCTAACGTGCCCTTCATAAATCCTTTTAAATCCCCTTTATTTATGGTGGAGAACCCCATGATTTGCATGGTGTCCTTGGATGAGAAAACAATGTTCTCAATGGTAACGTGTGCAACCTCTTTTTTTGAGTTTAAGTTTGACGTGGCTTAGAGGTTGAAGGTTCCTTATGATGCGTTATCAATGGTTTATAAATCTAAAATTATCTATGATCTGAGTTTTGAGATTGAGAATGAGGATGATATAAAGTGTATGGTGGAGCACAACCATAATATCGGGTGTCTAGAGATCCATATTCGAGCTACTATAGATATAGGTGTTTCTAAATGTCAGAACACCCCGAAGGAACCTCCTGAAATGTAAGTTATATTTACACTTCAATTTTTTGAAAAGTTGTGAATTGCGTGAGTAAAATGTGGAGAAATGATAACATAGCGAATCGTTTCAGGTTAAATGTTAGCTTTTAACTGATATATGTTAACTTTCTACGCACGGTTGTTAAGCTTTATGGCATATGTGTTAACTTTTAAAGATGCAGAATTTAACTACAAGTCTTGTTCGTTATTTTAAAAAAATATATATTTATATTTGTGCAGCATTATGAATATATTGAAGCCACAGTTTATTAATAGAACTTCTGCCGCAAATCATAGTTCAGAAAGAATTCCAAATGATAATCCCAGCGGTAGCATTGTAGTGCGGTCCGATGACATTATTAACAACATAATAATGATTCCTGGTTGGTAGCACAATACATTAACTGAAGAGGGTCAAGAATTTAAAAGTGCTGAGGAATTAAGGTTGGCGCTAACATACTATGCTCTGACCAAAATGTTTAATTATGAATTTGAAAAGAACGAACCAAAACGTATCTGTGTATATTGCCAATATAAAGAAACTTACGAGTGCCCATGGATGTTGTTTGCTTCGCCTGTTAAGAATGAAAAGAGACTTTCGATCAAGAAGTTTGTTAATGAACACACTTGTGGACAGCACGGGCAAAATGCAGGGCGTTCAAGGGCATCCCACAAATTTATTGTAACACAGTTACAACCACTCCTGAAGGTCCGTCTAGAAATCTGTCTCGTTGATGTGCAAAAGGAGTTCCTCACAAACTACAGCCTTAGAATTGATCACAGTAACTTGCTAAGTTTTAAAGTTTGCTTGTTAAAACAAATTTATAACATGTTCCTTGTTAAGTTCATTGATAACATTGATAACATGTTAAGTTTCATCGTTGGTTTGGTAAATGTCAAGGGGAACATGTTAACTTTTTTTTGTTAGCTTGTTAAGTTACACCGATAACATGTTAACTTTTAATGTTACATTATTAAGTTACACAGATAATTTGTTAACTTTCTTAGTTAACTTGTTAAGTTACCCAGATAATATGTTAACTTTTTTTGGTCGCTTGTTAAGCTACACTGGTAACATGTTAAAAAATGGTTTATTTCTTCTTACACGACTAGGTATGAGCGCATGGTAAAAGAGACAAATCCCGGCAGCTATATACATGTTGACCAGAATGAGGGAAGGTTTTCAAGACTCTTTATTTGTTACGTTGCATGCATCAATGGTTTCTTGAGTGGATGCAGACCCCTTCTATTTTTGTACGGTACATTTTTGAAGGATCGATATAAAGGTATGCTCCTTTCGGCCATAGCATATGATGGGGACCAAGATATATTTCCCTTAGTGTATTACATATGTGATCAAGAGAATTTGATGAATTGGAAGTGGTTTCTCCAAGGTCTATGGTCCATACTTTATAAGAGGGCTGACCCTTACAATCCTCCCCACCAATTGGTTATAATTTCTGATGTGGACAAAGAAATTAAAGAATCAATAAAAGAGTATTTTCTAGAAGCTCTACACTCGAGGTATGTTCTACATCTCGTTAAAAATTCCATGTTAAAGCTTAAGGACTTGGGCATGAACTCGAAGGACACTCATGTTCTGGGGAACTTGCTCCAAGCTGCTTATTATAAATACACAATAGCATAATAGAATGAGTACATGAAAGAGATATATGACATGGATCCAAGGACATATAACATTGTTGTGAACTACTCTCCTAATCAATGGGCAAATGCATTCTTTCTGGGAATAAGGTAACATTATTCGGCTGTTCTATATCTACGCTAATGTATGAACTTATGATATGTAGCATGTTAACTTTGGGTTTGTTAAATGCTATACTCAAGTTGTTAACTATATTCAGTTATTTCTTAATTGATAACAACATTTTGGAGGTTGTTAACTATATTAAATTATCAGTTAAATGCTATATGCAATCTGTTAACTCTATTCAATTATTTGTTAACCCTTATTTGTGACATGTTAACTCTTATCTGTAAACTATTAACTGTAATTCCTTACCTGTTAACTCTATTAAATTATTTGTTAACCCTTATTTGTGACCTATTAACTCTTATCTGTAAACTGTTAACTGTAATCCTTTAACTGTTAATTCTATTCAATTATTTGTTAACTCTATTCAATTATTTGTTAACTCTTATATGTGACATGTTAACTCTTATCTGTAAACTGTTATCTGTAATCCCTTAGTTGTTAACTGATATTTGTAATCTGTTAACTGTCAACATTGAAAGTGTATATGTCCTGAAATTGTTAGCTATATATATATGAAATGTTAATGATGTGAATATGACCAGATATTCGTATAACTGTTAATGCTCTCCTAATATAATTTCAGATGTGGGCACGTAACATCTAATGTCGCTGAGTTTTTTAATAATTGGATAAGTGGGGCTAGAATGCTACGAATTCTACAAATGGTTGAGCATATTTGTAAACAGATAATGGTCTGAATGAGTAATCGCCGGTTACTTGGAGATAAATGGGCTGAATATCTCTGTCCACAAGCAGAGATGGTGCTTAAAGAAAATATGGAGAAAGGTCGTCCATTGGATGTTAAACATGCTACAGCTGACATATTTGAAGTACAAGCACATAAAACTACCGGCGTTGATTTGGAGAAGAAGACATGCACTTGTCGTGCTTAGGACGTCATGCGAATTCCGTGTAAACATGCATGTGCAGTCATCTCGTACATGAAGAGAGACATTTACCAATATTACGATTGGTTTATGTCCACAGAAGCATTTAAAAAGAACTATGAGCCGATTCTGTATCCTATACCAGATTTTGAGAAATGAAGTGTGCCAACGGGTGAGATCGAGCTACTTCCACCACATACTACCAAAAGAAAGGGGAGAAATAAAACACAGTGTATCAACAATCGAACAGTTTACAAACGGTCTTTGAAATGATCTCGATGCCACGCCGAAGGCTACAACCAAGCAACTTGCAATGAACCGATCGCCGATTGATATGAGTTGCAGATGTGAATCACTTTTGTACGTATGAATTGAAAGACTTTTGGGTGAATGTAATACTTTGTATGTATGTAGTAGCTGTGTATATGAACTGAAACATATTTGGGTGTATGTAATACTTTTGTAGGTATGTAGTAGCTGTGTATATGAACTGAAATACTTTTATAGGGATGTGAACTATAATGCAAATGTGATATAATATATAGCACAAATTTGTTCTATTAACTATTGAAATACTTTTGTTAGCTTGTTAAGTTACTCTGTTAGATTATTAAGTTACACAGGTAACATATAAACTTTTCTTGGTAGCTTGTTAAGTTACACAGGTAACACATTAACTTTCGTAGTAAATTGTTAAGTTACACAGATAAAATATTAACTTTCTTTGTTAACTTGTTAAGTTACACAGATAACATATTAACTTTCTCCCGTACATTGTTAAGTTACACAGTTAACATGCTAATTTTCTTTATTAACTTGTTAAGCTACACATGTAACATGTTAACTTTCTCTCGTACATTGTTAAGTTACACAGTTAACATGTTAATCTTTGTTAACTTGTTAAGCTACACAGGTAACACGTTAACTTTCATAGTAAATTGTTAAGTTACACAGATAAAATGTTAACTTTCTTTGTTAACTTGTTAAGCTACATAGGTAACATGTTAACTTTCTCTCCTATATTGTTAAGTTACACAGTTAACATGTTAACTTTCTTTGTTAACTTGTTAAGCTACACAGGTAACACGTTAACTTCCTCCCGTACATTGTTAAGTTACACAGTTAACATGTTAACTCCCTTTGTTAACTTGTTAAGCTACAAAGATAACACGTTGAGGATTTATATATGTCAATAGCTGTGTATATTTGTCCTATTGACTTTTGTAATACTTATATATATCATTAGTTGTGTATATGAACGTTGAGGATTTACCTGTTAACTGTAAAATATAGCAAGTTAACCTGATATGGTATAAACTTACGCACAGCAGAATGTGGTTAACTATAATCCATTACATGTTAACTATAGTTCATTAGCTGTTAACACATTACACCCCAGAGATGTTAACTATAATCTATACAAGCTGAAGGGTAAATATTGTTTTTAGTTGTTTATCTATCTAGGATTCTTCCTCAGACTGTACATTTGCGGCACATGCAGACTCTTTCAATTTTGGGTCATCCACGGCTAGTGTGTCCTTGATATTTTTGAATTCCCAACCTTATTTTATCAGCTACCCTACAAGCCTTGCACGTACTACCTCTGACGAATCATCGGCCGACGTAACATGCAGTACATCACCTTTCTGAAGAATAGCCCGTACATAAAGGTAAACGTATATCCCACAGTTGTGCTACAAATCACAAAATAAAAATACATACTACAGGTTAGTTTTGGTGATGAAAATTCTTTAATAAAATAGTATTTATTTCCAACGTACCTTCCCTTTTGAGGCTCGCATGGGATTTCCTTATATTGAAATATCCTACACACCTTTTTAGGATCAAATGCGGCATTCATATGGTCCATGAAGTTTATAATTTTGTTAACGGGCTCAAGGTAAGCAAAGTGAGTTACTGAACTATAATGCAAAGCTAAAGTTTTATCCAATCTAACTTCGACACAATGCCAATGGTCATGGCGAACAATTGGGAATATGAGTATTGATCGGCCAGTCGTAATATGTTGTTGTATATAAAGATCATATAGTTCATATAGTCGCAGATGAGGCTGGTCTCCATAGAGTGAATGTTGTTTTACAAAAATAAGATAATAAGCAAGAGCAGTCTTTAACATGTTAAAATGGTAACCATTATAGTTAACATATTAACTATTATGGTTAACATGTACACTGTTGTGGTTAACATATAAACTATTGTGGTTAACATGTTAACTATTATATGAGACTTTATACAAGCTGAACCATGTTAACTATTATTTATAAACTTATAACTATAAGAGCTTAGATGTTAACTATAAAATGAGTAACGGTCTTACGCAGAAATATGTAGATACAATCCCATACTGCTTGTTTAAAGCAGCGTTCTCAGGCAACTGCAACCATTGTCGTAATCTATCTAAGATGGCCTCTGTTACCTGCATTCAATTATGTAAATGTTACACTTTCAAATCACATTGACTCACTCAATATGTAACGTGCTTAAAGATCCTGTTACTTTATCATCGAGCCTTCCCCCACGGAGCAAATAGAGTAGTTCCGTGAAGGTAATTGTGTTGTTATCAGCACCGACGTGCCTTAAAAGCAATAAATTATGGAGGGTTAAAATCTAAAATATGAAAGCTAATATCTAAACACGCAAACATAACAAGTAGCTAACAGAGGTTCACAACTTATTAAAAAGAGTTAACATTAAATAACTAAACATTAACATCTTAAAATTTAAAATCAGCACTTACGGGCTACATTTACCCTTGCAGTAATGCATGGGCCATTTGTTCTCCTTAGCTGAGAGTTTCATTGCCACATTGCTTGGTATTTTGTAGTTATGTACAGAAGCCCCAGCATTATCCAATACTCTTAAGCTAAATGTCCCTAAATCAGGAATACCTTCATTCACCTCTTTTAAGGCAGCACGATCAACATCTGACAAATACGTGCTTTTTAGCATATCCCACTTGGCAACGCTGTCATCATATTAAACTGTTATTTTTTCTATCTTGTCACTGACAACAATTGGTTCATCTTTGTGCTCCCCTTCCTTGTGCTCCCCTCCCTTAGCCTTATGTTTCTTATCCTCAGTGAATGGTGTCCTAACATGTTGACTTTTCTTTGTTGCTCTTGTGCTTGGAGCTCTACTCCTATAACCCACATATTTTTTGCTCACCGTCCTCCTCGACCTCTTCATTCCTTTGCTGAGTGGAACATTCTCAACCCCATCTTCCTCCTCCTGCACAGATGTATGCACATATTTTATTATCGGTCCTTTTGTCTCCTCTGCCACCTCAGATCTCTCATCAACCAACTGCTTGTCCTCCTCATCCTTGATCACTTCTTCTCTCTCTTCGTTCTTGGTCACTTCCTCGACCCCTTCATTCTTGGTCACGTCATCTCTCTCTCTCTCCATTCTTTTCCTTTCATCCTCAAATACGAGCTCATTATCAAGGTTTTCTCCATCGACATCATGTTTGTCCTCTTCTTCCATGGTTGGCTTTCCTTTCATCTGCTGTGCAATAAGCTTCTTCACATTGTTCTTTAAAACCAAGGGATCTACTATGTCACTAGATCCCTCCAACCCCTTAACCTTTTCGTTAAGTCTACGAATCTCGTTCATGAAGGTTTGACAATACATTTTCTTGGAGACCCTCAATGCATGACATATTCTCTGGTTTACTTTAGCAGCATTTCTCCAAAATTTTAGCTGCTCCTCAACTGATAACGCCTCAATCTCATCTTCCCTTTTGAAAGCATCATCAATGGGTTTTGACAAAGTCTATAATTTAGAAATAAGAAACAGTTAACATGTTGCTTATAATGGTTAACAGTTAAAGGCTTACAATTAACACATACAAATTAAAGGTTCTTTAATCATCTATGATTTAGCATCTTAGAACTTACCAAACCTATTGACCATCTCTTCTCATTTTCCTTCTCTTCTTCCTTCTTTTTGTTGGCCTTCTTGTTTTGATGATGTTTAACAAATAATTTATAACTAATGTTGTTTGTCTAGTGTTTGTGTTTTCGTATTTATTCTAGGCAAACAACGAGTTAGAGGATGGATGGAATAGCGCTTCAACGACGATATCAAATGGAGGTTGGCGGAATTGTGGAGTGAAGCAACATACAATTCAAGTTAAAGATCAAGTTCAAGCTTCATCCGCAAAGTGTACCAAGTCAAGCTCAATGAAGATCAAGATCAAGCTTGGGTAATCTAGTTTAGATTTTATATTATGTGTGTTAGATACTCTAAGCTCAATATCATATACACACACATTTATTGGTTTCTTCGTATATATATATATAGTTATATATATACATAAGTTTTGGTTTCTAAGCATATATATAGTTATATATATACATACATGTGTTTTTGGGTTTTCATGTTTATAAATATGAAATCACATGTTTCATATTTATTATTGTGTTTTAGTATATATTGCATAGAATATGCAATTTTGTGAAAATATTATTTTCTTAGTTTTTGGACTTAACAATAATCATATACATATTTTATTAAGTCTATATAATCATTGTGCAAAGTTTCAAAACATGATTTAGCCTAAACGTCAAAATTCACATGTTTACATTTTCGTGTTTTGGACTATTTTTGTAAAATGATGATTTTTCACAAATGGGAAATGCAATTTGGAAAATTCTTTTTGTAACATGTTCATTTACATGTTTATATACATTTCCCAAAGTTTCATATTTTTTGGACTTCATTTGTTATTTTTAACAATTTTTCAAAAGTCAAAAAATCTGTTTTAAAATCAGTTTTTGAATGTATCAGTCCTCGGTCGACCGCACCGGTCGACCGCTCATGTGATCATTCGTCAGTGGGCAGCATAGAGTTTATCGGTCGACCGCACCGGTCGACCGAGAGCTCAAAATTTTCATCGGTCGATCGCACCGGTCGACCGACAAAGTTCTGCTTGTATTCTCAGTTTCAGATCTGGATCGCGGTCGACCGCGAATTTTTTCGGTCGACCGCGAATTTTTTCGGTCGACCGTCGCTCTGTCAGTTCTGTTTCCAACGGCTATTTTTGTTACCGTTGCTGGGGCTATTTTTGTCATTTGGTTTGGGGTTTTTGGCTGAGGTTCTTGGAGGCTATAAATACCCCATTGATCTCAGTTCTCTATACATCCAAGAAGTTTTTAAACAATGTTTTAAACAAGGGTTTAAGCTTGTTTAGTTTTGGTTTAAGTTTGTTTTGGGTTTTGTTTACAAAGGAGGAAGCTTCACTGTAGATTGAGGGATTCTTTCTCAATCTTCTTCATCATCTCTCTTTGTGTTTATTGTGAGTGTTGTAAGGTTTTCGGTGAGCTAGAAAACCGAGTGTGTTGTGAAGTTTTCGGTGAACTAGAAAACCGAGTGTGAGGAGTGAACGTTGTTCAGTGAGCGTTAAAAACCGACACTGTGAGGTGTAAACGTTATTCGGGTGAACGTAGAAAACCCGGTTGTGATAGTGGATTTCTCCCCGGGAGTGGGGAGCGGAGACGTAGGACGGAAGGTCCGAACTTCGTGATCATATCTTGTGTTTGAGTGTGCTTTGGTTTTCATTTATATTTGTGATCATTGCTCATATCGCCATTGTCTCATTATTCATATCCTTTCATATATCATATTGTATATCTCTTTGGTAGGATATATCATCTTATGTTAGTTTATATATCCTTACATATATATTTCATCATATAGGATATATCTCATTGTTCATCTTACTTATCCTAGCTCATATAACTTGTTGTATTTCATACTTGCTAGGATAACCTGTTAATTAATTTTAATTGGCATATAATCGGATTAGATTAGCATAAGACCCTAATCACTCCCCCCCCTCTAGGGTCTAACAATTGGTATCAGAGCTTGGTACTCTTTGATTTAAGGTCTAATCGCCTTGAGTTAAAGATCCAAGTTATCTTTTTGTGCTAATCTTGTTTTGATTGCATTTGCATCTTGCTTGCATATTTTTACAATTTATGGATATGAATGATGCATCTTGTTTAGGCTATGATTCTAGTGTTGCTTCTAGATTAGATAATTTCCTATATACCCAATGGTGTGTTAGATTTAAGCTATTTGTTAGATCTAAACATTTTGATTTATGGGAAATTATAGATGATGCTTATATTATGCCCATTTTGGAGAAATCCAAGTGGAATAAGAATGATCATCGTATGTTTATAATGAACAATATTTTGTTAGAATATTTGCTAAATGCTTTTAATTCATCTATGCCTAACAAATTTGTTCATTTTGATAGTGCTTACAATTTATGGAAATTTATAGAAGCACATCAAGGAGACTTGGAGGCGATCTGACAAGCTTTGGAGGATCCCGCTTCAAGTTCATATGGAGCTTCATGCACACGTGCACTAGGCGATAGCCCTAGTGAGGTTTGCGAGTTCGAATCTATTAATGATTTACCTAATGATGAACTTGCTTGTGCTAGTGATAAATTATTGCATGCCTACAAGAAATTGCAAAATGATTTCATTGATTTACAAAGCAAGCATGTAAATTTGAAATCCGATCATGAGTCTTTATCTTCTAAGTTTGATACTATTTTTAATAAAAATATGATCCTTAAAGAAAACAATAAAAATTTAAAATTGGATCATGATTCTTTGCTTTCAAACTTTGCTAAGATAATTCATGAAAGAGATAATGTCATGCTCGAAGTAGTAGCTATTAGAAATGATTTTGATAACCATACATGCTCTACTTCTATTATCAATGATGTTGTGCATAATGATGATTTGAATCTTGTTAAGGAACGCATATCATGCTTAGATTCAACTTTAAAAACATACATTGATAACCATAAGAAACTTATGGACAAGTGTGCTAAATCTAGTGCTACAAAATCACCTACATACTATGCACACTTGTATAGCAAAGTTTATAAGTGCTCCTTTTGTGGTCGTAAAGGCCATTTAGCTAAATTTTGCTATGATGCAAAAAAACATAAGAATATTAATTCTACTTGTGCATCTCATCAAGTTTCTTCATCACATGTACACACACATGCACCTATTTCTCATCATAAGCATGCTCATGTGTATCATTGTGATTTTTATGGTAGAGTTGGTCACTTAGCTAAGTTTTGTTTTGATTTGCGAAAAGTTTCTAAATCGTAAAATATTTCAAGTAGACCAACATCGTTTCAAAATGTTTCTCATTTGCAAAATAATCTTAAAAGACCATCTTTATTTGCAAATGTTCCACGTGCACCTTTTAATGGTCAACATAAGCAAATGCTTCCTTTCCATTGTACATATTGCAATCAGAAGGGTCATTTGAGTGATTATTGCTATGACCGATCCCGTGCACCACATATGTCCAAGAGGGTTCATAACCCTAGGACTTTGAGCTTTAATGATAGGGGTCATGTCCCTAAACAAACCGGCACCAATAATACTTGGGTGCCAAAATAATTTTTAAGCCAAGAATTTTAGTACTTTTATCTTTCTTTTTCTTGGTTTTGAAAATTATGCTTTGAAATCTTTTGGTTTTGAAAACAATTTTTCTTTGATCAAATTCCTTTGTTTTCATGATTATTAATTTTGTTTTGATGAGAGGTTTGTATTTATATAACCCCCCAGATTATTGGGTGTTTATTCCCAAATCTTGTTTACCGGGTGCTAAAATGTTCACATGGGTTGATACTAGCTCAAGAGCTAGATATGGTTGCCTCTCTTGATTTTTTTGAAAATCAATGATGGTTTGGTTTTATGTGATTGTGGTTGATTTATGATTTTATTTGGTTGATTTGTTTTCTTTCGAAAACTCTTTTTCAATGATTCTCATGTTATTCTCTCATTTGTTTTCATAAATCTATTTTTACATTTTTTTTGTGTTAATGAGACACTATTTTTTTTACTTTGATATATTTATACATGTTCTCATTTGTCTTTTTGTATGTGAGTGGTGTTTAGCATATTTTTTATTTATGCTTGCTCACATATGTTTGCCATGATCTTCATTTCATACATTCATGAGGCATTTTGATAGGGGGAGCAATCCCTATATCTTCCTTGTTGTTATACTCATCTATGCTTATTGATAGGGGGAGCTTTCGCTCTCTTCATCCTTTTATTGTCCCCTTTTTGATGTTGTCAAAGGAGGAGAAATATTGTGAGTATATTTCTTCTTGTTTATATGCACGTGAATTATAATTTATATATTCATTTTCTTTCATGCATATATCCTTTTTGTAAATTGTTTGTCATCATCAAAAAGGGGGAGATTGTTGGCCTTCTTGTTTTGATGATGTTTAACAAACAATTTACAACTAATGTTGTTTGTCTAAAATGAATATATTATGCATATAAACAAGAAAGAATATACTCACAATATTTCTCCCCATTTGACAACATCAAAAAGGGGACAAATGTATGAAGAGAGCGAAAGCTCCCCCTATCAATAAGCATGGGTGAGTATCAAACATAAAAAGATATAG
>NC_033798.1:76415108-76441823 GCF_001876935.1 Asparagus officinalis | reverse complement strand
ATTCACTTTGTAATACACTTGTACACCGAGTGAGGAGTGTGTGGTGAGAGTCGGGGATCGTCCCAAGAGGAGTGGCGTCGGTTGACGAACCTAGGGAGAGGTTGTATCCGAGCACTTGAGGGAGACACGTCTAGTTCAACACTTAGTGGGTGTAGAGTGGGATTACAATAGTGTGTTATTGTGAAGTTTTCGGTTAGCTAAAACCGACACTGTGAGGTGTAAACGTTATTCGGGTGAACGTAAAAAACCCGGTTGTGATAGTGGATTTCTCCCCGGGAGTGGGGAGCGGAGACGTAGGACGGAAGGTCCGAACTCCGTGATCATATCTTGTGTTTGAGTGTGCTTTGGTTTTCATTTATATTTGTGCTCATTGCTCATATCGTCATTGTCTCATTATTCATATCCTTTCATATATCATATTGTATATCTCTTTGGTAGGATATATCATCTTGTGTTAGTTTATATATCCTTGCATATATATTTCATCATATAGGATATATCACATTGTTCATCTTGCTTATCCTAGCTCATATAACTTGTTGTATTTCATACTTGCTAGGATAACCTGTTAATTAATTTTAATTGGCATATAATCGGATTAGATTAGCATAAGACCCTAATCACCCCCTCCCCCTCTAGGGTCTAACACTTTTCACCCTTCTTTTCTTCTTCAATCTTCGTCTTCCTTTCTGCTACTTTCTTTCCCATCGTAAATTTTCTCGGCGAAAATCGTGTCCGCTTCTTTCCTACGACTGGAAATTATGGTTCAATCCCTTCACTTCAAATCCTCGTATGATCATCTTCCCTCATCAATGGCATTCTAAGTGGATATTTCTCTACCCATAGGCCAATTTTAGCTATTGGTTTATGTATAACATTGATGCTAGCTTTTCCAGCCTTTACAACTATTGTGCCCTTTCGAAAAGATCCAGACTTCTCACCGATCTTCACCTAGTTAGTGAGGGGTGGCTTGAATCTATTGCTTAGGGCATATCTTTTAATCCCTGTCATTTCATAGTACCAGAGCTGCAAACAAATAATACATGTTAATCAGTTAGTATGCACTACTAATCTTTTAAACATGAATATAGTTAACAGAACTGAACTGAAATATAGTTAACACTAACAATACAAACTTTAACACTGGCAACAATATAGTTAACATGAACTTGAATATAGTTAACCAGAACCTTAAAATAGTTAACAGGAACCAGTTAACCTTAATGGTTTTTTAACTTAAGTTGACAGAATACATGCAAGCGTTCACATGCACAGGTTAACCACAAAAATATAAAACATTTAATCCAACTTACAGGGATCAAAGGAATGCATTCAGGTACATAGCTAACTCTTGACCTGTTCAGACCTTTCCTGACAATCTTAATGCCTTTCTTCGTCTGATCATAGATGTATTTCCCCCAGGCCACATTCCTCACTCTTTTAATTGAATCAACATATTTGAACAAGAGCCTTGGGATGCCTTGGACACTGCTAGGGCACCACATCATTGAACATTGATAAAGTATCTGCAGTAACACAAAATCCTCAATATCCTTCTCCTTTCTTGATTCAACAAGAGATTTCAGTAGCCCTTCCACATATCGCCGCATATTCTTTGCTGATTTCTTTGGGATTCTAGTAAAATATTTACCAAAATACTCCACCCAAAGCCTAGGGAAAGGATCTCTATTATTGTAAATTATTTTCCCATCAATTGGGAAACCTGTGTGTTTATGCACTCAATCCATATCAAAATTAACAACCTTTTCTCTCCTACTTTCGGCATCAGGCAGAGAAAACGCCACTTAATTACCCTTATAGTGACTCAATACAAGTTCCAGCGTGGGTCGATCTACTGCCGGGGGGCCAAACTTTACATAATGCTAGAATGTACACCCTTGGTATGCATCCCAATGACACTGCCGTATTTTCGGTTCGAGGACTTTCATAAAATTACAATATGCGACGAAACTAGCTGTAGGTCTAATTTCAGCAGCACCTGACTTTTTCCTATATTAAAATTTAAATTTAACATCAACCCCACTTAACTTAACATCCAACAGCCAATAGTTAACATGCAATGATGAAATGTAACAGTTACGCTATACACCTTAACAAACAATAGTCAGACTTGTTATCCACCAATAAAACTTAACACATGTTCTGTAAAGTCTGATATCAGCTACCAATACCTTCAACCAATGTTCAGAGTTAACAGTTTATAAGAAATATTAGTAGCTTATAACAAAACGTAACAGCCATTTATTCAGCACTAACATTAATATGTTACATTACATAGATCCAGGCATATAGTTCACAATGCACCAACATTAATCTGTAACATCTATCTAAATTGGAAAATATAACATCATCTTACTTCTTTATGGATTTCACTAAAGTTCATTCATCGGATTTTGACCTATTTTTTGGTAATTTCTTCAAACTTTTATGTTTTTTTTCTAATTTTTCACATATTAGCCTCTATTTCATTCCAAATAGCTTGTTTTAGTCTATGATTTGGATTAATGTTAGGGATTTTTGGAAAATGTATGAAATTGAGAAGGGATGCATGCATATTATTATTGTAATATTATAACTATTTTTATTATTTAGCTTTCTCCATTTGAATAATTTTGATATTTTTTAATGTCACACACGTGGAATGTGAAGAGGTCAAAGTATGAAATCCTGACCAAACACTTAAATTTTTATAGAAAATGAGCTGGACATAATGCAACATAAGCGGGTTCAATTTTTCTCCTAGTCCTTTCAAAGTTTATACTACAATCATGTTGTATATCAAATTCACGTTAATTGTGGTTATGATTTTCTTTAGTTCAATTGGCTACCATATACTCCCAATGTTCTTGATTACCTTCCATATTTTTGCAGAGAGGATCCTAATGTGTGGAGGGATAGTGTACCGTTGATTTGTTTTGAGAGTGTGGGGATGCATGTGTCTGATTGTGTTTTGCAACAGTTTCATTTATCATAGCATGCGCTTGGTCCTGTTCCACTAGTGGAACGAGTGCGACCGTGGGGATAACGTCATATAGATTGGAAGAGAGCGCATGAAGCCTACATAAACAGCTAGAATGATAGGCAACATGTGATACAACATCAAAGAAATCCTTTGATAATATATAGAGAGCCTATGCATTGGTGTTGGTGTTGTGCGCAGCGGAAATTTCGGCAGCACCTCTGGTGCGCAAGGTGCACAACAAGAGATTAGATCACAATGAAATTCTTGCTTCTCAAAGGAAACAAGAACCAAAAGCCAGATATCTCATCAAAGTGAGATATCAGCTCTTCCTCTCGTCAGCTCTAGGACTGCGCGTCGAGGGTCCTCTCGTCAGCTCTAGGACTGCGCGTCGAGGGATCCTACAAGCTATTACAAATCACGGCAAGAACACAAAATTTTACGTCGAGGGATCCTACTGCAGGTCATAGTACTCCTCAACAACCTATGCACGGCATTACCAATCAAATAACCCAGCATCAAACAACGCCACAGTCTAGCCGAATCTGATGAAGTCGTCATTTCCCTATCAATCGCCGTGCTTCCAAGCAAATAATATAAATTGCTCCTTCTGACGCCCTTCATCACAATCATGGACCCCAATGTGACCTTTAAACGTGCATCCATCAAGGTCACTTTATAGCCAGATGCCACCAAAGCTCCTAGTGAAATGATATTCTTCGACAACTGCGGAACGAACCTCACTTCATCCAACTCCCGCACCATCCCGTCACTCATCTTAATCCGAACGGTACCAATACCACCAATAGAGCATGCATGTCCATTACCCATGAGCACAACATCCTCTCTTTCCAACTTCTGAAAGCTGGAGAACCAATCCCCCCTAGGGCAAACGTGGTATGAAGCACCCGAATCCAACATCCACTCTGTAGAGTTAGCAACACAAACTGACGGAAGTACAGACAACGAATAGCCCGAAGAATCCGAATCTGAATTGTTGCCACTAGTCTTGACAACATTCACCTCTGAAGCTTGTACAGCTTTTCCCTTATTCTTCTCGGCTCGATCTAACTTTGGGCATTCAGCTTTCCAATGTCCATCCTCTTTACAAAAGGCACACTGATTCCTACGAATCCCACGATGTGCACCTCTAGACTGCGACCTCCTGCTTCGGTTTGAACCACGGCCATGAACTACTAATGCATCTCCCGATGCCTTCTCGGAGGACTCATCAACACTCTTCCTCAACTCATAATTCACCAACGCTGAGGTCACCTCCTTATAACTAACAGTAGTTCTTCCATTAATCATAGTTAGGACAAACGTACCAAAATCATCATCTGGCAACGAACACAAAAGTAGCATCGCCTTGTCTTCATCCTCAACCATGATATCCACATTAGCCATGTCTGAAAGTAGCTTTGTGAAGTTATTAACATGCTCCCTAATGGAAACTCCCCTCTTCATCTTGAACTGGTAAAACCTCTTCTTCAAGTGAAGCCGATTCTCAATGCTCTTAGTAAGATACTTTTCATTGAGTGTTTCCCACATCTTCTTCGCCGACGTCTCGTTCATCACGTCATAAATAAGATCCGGCGTCAAGCATGACCGAATAACTCCACACGCCCTACTATTCATCTTCTTCCAAACCTTAGCTTCCATCTCGGCAGGTTTCTCTTGTAACTCAAGAGTCTCCTCCAAATTCTGAGCGTCCAAGGCGTCCATCACCTGACACCTCCACAATCCGAAATTAATCTTGCCGTCGAACTTCGGAACATCAATCTTCATGTTATTGATGCTCAAACTATGTATCGTCTTCGTAAGAGACGATCCCGATGTGCTTGTTTCACCCATATTGTCGATCTAATCTTCAAATAAGAATCCTTCAGCGAATCCTTCAAACAAGCTCCCAAGTCCAACCCGGAGCTCTTCTCGTTTCTCAAAGGAAACAAGAACCGAAAGCCAGATATCTCATCAAAGTGAGATATCAGCTCTTCCTCTCGTCAGCTCTAGGACTGCGCGTCGAGGGTCCTCTCGTCAGCTCTAGGACTGCGCGTCGAGGGATCCTACAAGCTATTACAAATCACGACAAGAACATAAATTTTACGTGGTTCGGCAAACTGCCTACGTCCACGGGGCAAGGAGGGGGGAGATCTACTAATAGAGGGAGAGATACAACTGGGGTTTACAATCTCACAATCTAAACCCTCACAAACTCTCAGATCCCTCACACAAACTCTCTCTACAAAAGGGATGCACAAATCAAAGAACAACTGCAAAAGGACTGCTCAAACTCTCTGCCCACGCCTTTTCACCCGCAAGGAGCCACACGCGCCTCTGCAATTTGCTTCTCTGCAGTCCTTGCACGCACAGCCACAAAAAAGAAAACAAGACCTTTTTTTTTCTTTTCGTAGCCGCCTCCTGCCTATCTCTCTGCACCGCCAAAAGAACCCCTCAACTTCCTCAATTGCACAGCCTCCAAAACCTAGGCAAAGCTAGGTATAAATAGCAGCTGTTCGTGGGCCGCTTCACATGTACCCGAACGAAAAAACCGCATCCTCATTTTTTTTTTCTTTGTCCGCTGAACTCACGCGCACGTGGGCACGCACATGGCTGGGCCCCCACTCACAATTCTCCACCTCGGCGAAGTTTTCCCGAAACTGAGCCGACACCACCAAAACAAATGTCTCACTTGTTGTATCCAGTACGCCACGGCAACAGACTCATGACAACGGACTCCATCCACAACAGGTCGAGACCCAAACGGGAGTGCGAACACTCAACCCAAACCAAATAGTGTCTACTCACCAATCAAACTGAGCCTACACCGACTACACCAAATGCCTCACTTGCTGAGACCCAAATGGGAGTGCAAACACTCACCCCAAATGTCGATGTCGCTCACCAAATCGGCTGCATCAGAAAACTGACTGCCTACGTAGGAATCAAGCCGAACGTAGTTCACCAAAATGGCCTCCAAAGGCCCTCAATCAAATAGAAAAGTCTGCAACTCTTCTTCAATATCACCAAACGATCTGCAACTGATAGCATTCCTAATAGCCCCAAATTGAGACAAATCAAATACCTCCATCTGAGGTGAACCAATGGCTGTATCCAAATCAAGTCCATCAGCTGCAATCGAATCCAGCTCATCATCTGCATCCATATCCAAATGATCCCCAATCTGTGTCACCTCAGCTAGAATCCCAAATAACGCAGTATGATCTGGAGTCTCCACCCAACGTGGAGTAGCATCACTCTCCACCCGCTGCGATGTCCCAACGCAGTATGATCTGGAGTCTCCACCCAACGTGGAGTAGCATCACTCTCCACCCGCTGCGATGTCCCAATATCTGATCACCACTCTTCACCTGCCGAGAGTTAAACGTGACATACCTGCTCAGAACAAAGTCAGAAGCCAATACCTGATAATCAAACACGCCTCTGAATCCCAAATGTGCTATCGGATCAAATCTCACATCCACGATGTGACCAAGTGCTGGGTAGCCTAACATCCGACGCAACCCAGAAACTGAAGCAGCTCCACCAGATCCAAAATCTCTACATGCAGCAGTCGACAACCTATACATGAGATAGCCTAAACATGTCGTAGCCTGCACACCAATGCCAATGCTCGACATCAAATGCCGATCCTCCTCCAGAAAGGAACAGCTTCCCAAATCTGCCATCTCGCCTCGTTGCCTCAAAGTTTCCACACCAATGAAGTGTCTTCTATTACCGTGAGCTCGGCACAAATGCAGATATAGGTCCCTCTTGTACCTCCCTCTAACATCAGACTGAAGTACATTCACCTTTCTGCCAATACACTTCCTCAATTTGTTGCGGGCTTCTAGCCAACTGCGAAAACCACATACCTATTACCTCCCAATGATGCTCCCTTGGAAGGCCCCCGAATGCCTGAATGAACACCCCTCAGAAGACCCCTCGAATGATGGATAGAAGTGCCAAACTCCACCTCGGTCTTCTCGCTCATCCCAATGGGTTCACAGGACTTCAAACTGCAGGTCATAGTACTCCTCAACAACCTATGCACGGCATTACCAATCAAATAACCCAGCATCAAACAACGCCACAGTCTAGCCGAATCTGATGAAGTCGTCATTTCCCTATCAATCGCCGTGCTTCCAAGCAAATAATATAAATTGCTCCTTCTGACGCCCTTCATCACAATCATGGACCCCAATGTGACCTTTAAACGTGCATCCATCAAGGTCACTTTATAGCCAGATGCCACCAAAGCTCCTAGTGAAATGATATTCTTCGACAACTGCGGAACGAACCTCACTTCATCCAACTCCCGCACCAATACCACCAATAGAGCATGCATGTCCATTACCCATGAGCACAACATCCTCTCTTTCCAACTTCTGAAAGCTGGAGAACCAATCCCTCCTAGGGCAAACGTGGTATGAAGCACCCGAATCCAACATCCACTCTGTAGAGTTAGCAACACAAACTGACGGAAGTACAGACAACGAATAGCCTGAAGAATCCGAATCTGAATTGTTGCCACTAGTCTTGACAACATTCACCTCTGGAGCTTGTACAGCTTTCCCCTTATTCTTCCCGGCTCGATCTAACTTTGGGCATTTAGCTTTCCAATGTCCATCCTCTTTACAAAAGGCACACTGATTCCTACGAATCCCACGATGTGCACCTCTAGACTGCGACCTCCTGCTTCGGTTTGAACCACGGCCATGAACTACTAATGCATCTCCCGATGCCTTCTCGGAGGACTCATCAACACTCTTCCTCAACTCATAATTCACCAACGCTGAGGTCACCTCCTTATTGAGGGCATCCGGATACGATCGGGTGTATAGACCGATCGTAGAGGCCATTGGGGGAACACCCCCCTTTCCAACGACCTCATGAATGGCCCATGTGAGAAGTTCAAGATGCCTCATATGGAGAAGTATAGAGCGAAGGAGACCCCTCCGAGCACATCCAGAACTATTATGATGTAATGAGCATGCTCCAAGCTTCGTAAGCTATTATATGCCGATACTTCCCCATTACCCTGTCAGGGAGCGCCAAGCTCTGGTGAAACGCCCTTGAAAAAAAGTCCATCAGCAGCTTCCAGCAGATCAGCCGGAAGTTCATCCACCACTTCTTAACTAACACCAAACAGAAGCTGCCCCCCTCATGTGTTGTTCCAGATGAGGCAAGAGCCCGGAGAGAGCCTTCGAGCTTACTTCAAGAGGTTCCAGGTGAAGAGGCTAGAGGTTAATGACCCAGGGAGTGCGATCGCCATGTCCGTGTTGTGCGCAGCGGAAATTTCGGCAGCACCTCCGGTGCGCAAGGTGCACAACAAGAGATTAGATCACAATGAAATTCTTGCTTCTCAAAGGAAACAAGAACCAAAAGCCAGATATCTCATCAAAGTGAGATATCAGCTCTTCCTCTCGTCAGCTCTAGGACTGCGCGTCGAGGGTCCTCTCGTCAGCTCTAGGACTGCGCGTCGAGGGTCCTCTCGTCAGCTCTAGGACTGCGCGTCGAGGGATCCTACAAGCTATTACAAATCACGGCAAGAACACAAAATTTTACGTGGTTCGGCAAACTGTCTACGTCCACGGGGCAAGGAGGGGGGAGATCTACTAATAGAGGGAGAGATACAACTGGGGTTTACAATCTCACAATCTAAACCCTCACAAACTCTCAGATCCCTCACACAAACTCTCTCTACAAAAGGGATGCACAAATCAAAGAACAACTGCAAAAGGACTGCTCAAACTCTCTGCCCACGCCTTTTCACCCGCAAGGAGCCACACGCGCCTCTGCAATTTGCTTCTCTGCAGTCCTTGCACGCACAGCCACAAAAAAGAAAACAAGACCTTTTTTTTTCTTTTCGTAGCCGCCTCCTGCCTATCTCTCTGCACCGCCAAAAGAACCCCTCAACTTCCTCAATTGCACAGCCTCCAAAACCTAGGCAAAGCTAGGTATAAATAGCAGCTGTTCGTGGGCCGCTTCACATGTACCCGAACGAAAAAACCGCATCCTCATTTTTTTTTACATAAATTTTACGTGGTTCGGCAAACTGCCTACGTCCACGGGGCAAGGAGGGGGGAGATCTACTAATAGAGGGAGAGATACAACTGGGGTTTACAATCTCACAATCTAAACCCTCACAAACTCTCAGATCCCTCACACAAACTCTCTCTACAAAAGGGATGCACAAATCAAAGAACAACTGCAAAAGGACTGCTCAAACTCTCTGCCCACGCCTTTTCACCCGCAAGGAGCCACACGCGCCTCTGCAATTTGCTTCTCTGCAGTCCTTGCACGCACAGCCACAAAAAAGAAAACAAGACCTTTTTTTTTCTTTTCGTAGCCGCCTCCTGCCTATCTCTCTGCACCGCCAAAAGAACCCCTCAACTTCCTCAATTGCACAGCCTCCAAAACCTAGGCAAAGCTAGGTATAAATAGCAGCTGTTCGTGGGCCGCTTCACATGTACCCGAACGAAAAAACCGCATCCTCATTTTTTTTTCTTTGTCCGCTGAACTCACGCGCACGTGGGCACGCACATGGCTGGGCCCCCACTCACAGTTGGACTATCACACACAGATGGACATTACCTCACCCTCACTTAGCAGCTAAACTCACACTACGCCCACTACTGGATGGTTACATACCCAATGCAATAATAGAGAGAGACTATGTGAGTTTTGACCCTCACCCAGCAGCTAAACTCACACTATGCCCACCACCGTATTGTTACTTGCCTAGGGCAATAATCAAAAGAGACTATGTAAGTTTTTAAACTCAATCAAAAAATTCACTTTTTAAAATCATATGTATTTGATGAGTTGTCTATCTTTTGTCCAAAATGTAGGTATCAATATTTGATGAGATTGAAGAGCATATAAATAAGAGTATTGTTGAGATTAATGATCCAAAATCATTATCGGTATTCAACAAGATCAGAAGGACGATTTTCATTGTCTTTCATGGGAATCATGTTGACAATCAGGAAGAGCATGAGGACAGAACACATCAACACATGAACGCGGTGTATGAGTGATGAAGACGTAGGCTGAGGTCTTCTACTACGCTTGATGATGAAGCCGGCACTTGTCAACATGCGCTTGATGATGGAGCTGGTGTTTTTCACCATGCTCAATCTGAAGAGAAGGATCCACATGCATAACCACCAAGTACACAACTACATACACAACCAAATAGGGAGATCATCGAGGCTCATGCTATATGTAAGGGACGACCTCACGGACAGGCAAGGGTTAAGGGAGTAGGAGAAAGAAGGGGAGGCATGCTTGAATGTATGTGACTTTTTTTTTCATAATTGATTATGTATGATGTGAGATTTGAATTATGTGTCATAGTTGGATTATGTGTTTTTGGTTTGTGGTTGGATTGATGCAAGGGAGATACTGATTTTATGATTACGTATATTTTGGATGATATTGTGGATTGTGATCTAGGTTTCAATGCGAATACGATTTATATGTAGCAGGGTGATCTGGAATATTGTAAAGTTGTGATTTGTGGTTATTGCAGTTTGTGGTTAAGTACAATTGTAGGAGTTGTCAATCATGTAGAGTTTTGTATAAGAAATAAACTCCACGGGATTGCTAATCCCATGGAATCCCATAGAGTTTAACTACTCGAATAAAGTCCATGGGATTGCATATCCCGTAGACTTTAATTAAGTAATTAATCTCTACGGGATTGGCAACCCTGTAGAGATTAGTTGAGTAATTAAACTCTATGAATTTGGCAATCCCATAAGGTTTGTGAACAATTTTTTTTTAAATCAATCTAGTTTCAGTGCACGAATCTAACATGGTTGAAAGTAGGTCAAAAGTGGCAAACATTTTGATAGTAGGTCAAAAATTCTCCTAAAATCGACAAATTTGTATATGACACGTGCGAAGCTGCTGGTTGACTATAGAGGACTACAGGCTTTCATGTTAAGAGTCATATTAGCTACCTTTCCAAGTTCTAAGACTGGCGGTTGAAGGGTCTGAGCTTACGAGCAAGCATGTCACAGGCACGAGGCTGGTGCTGATCAGAGTTAGCATTGCATACTCCTATTTCATAACAACAGAGCATATTAGTACAGAAACCATTATACTTTCCAGCCACTTTAGCTCCAGTTAGTCACAAGTTCACTTCAATGGTCTGAAGAAACATGTAAAACTCTAGGTATTAAGTATTGAAAAAAGTAACTTGGAACTCAAATATAGAGAATTCAATCTCTTAAGTTATCTCCTACTTAATGAAATCGTATAATTGTACATGAAAAAGGTCAATCATAAGCAGCTTAAATCAATAATTGTAGCCATAGTTTCCAAAGTTCTAGCTGTCAAATAACATGCGACACATAATTTACTAAGAGAAAATAAAATATAGCCGTTAAAATCTTCAAAATGCTCAATTCTATAATTCAAACTTAAAATTGTAGTAAGAATTACCACTTTTAAACTTAAAGATGTAAGAGCATTATCATTATTCTCCTAAAATTTAGATTGTATTACTTCTAGCGTGATATTCAGTTTGTAAACCACTAGTATTTCGATGCACACAATGCACGCGTGATGCAAAACATGGAGAAAGTATGGTAATCAAAAGGGAATTGATAGATATGAGTTTGACTGTATTTTTACTTCTCCTTTTCCCCCTTTCTCTAGATTTCTCAAAGTTTAAGGCCATTTCTGTGTTTTCCCCCCTAAGTGTCATTCCTTTGATTTTGTTAAGTGCAAGAGCATTTTCATTGATATTTTAAGTACGAGGACATTTAGAATTAGTTTTTTTCAGATGTAAGAGAATTTTCAGAATTCTATAAGTGTGGCTTGCAATGACCAAAAAGGTGTTTTCCTTTATACATAGTATAGATAAGCTACAAACATGAATCCTTCCTAGACTAGGGTGTAAAATTGGGTCACGACTAAAGCTAACCCAATTTTAAGTTGCTTCTTATTTGGGAAATTCCCATAATAGAGCCGGCCCAATTTTTTTAGCCCAAAAATTGGCACTAAATCAGTTTTCTTTGAATCATAAACGAGCTGGTCCAAAAAATACTGGTTTAGCATAAAACTGGGTCAGGACTAGTCCTGGCCCACTTTTGTATAGTTTGATAAACACCCTAACACACATGAAAATAAGCACAAGATCACACCATGGAAAAGTCTTTCTCTACCTGCACCTGTAACTTGAAATGGTGCTCATCCACAAATGCAGTGTGCTATCAGACGAAGGTTTTGTATTCTGCCAACAATAATACTGTCCAAACAAAAGTATAGCAACAGCATTTGAAGCACACAAAACAAAAAGCTTGCTATTTCCCTGCTTATGGAATTCTATAAAATCGTATATAACAACATTAAAGCAGCAAGAACTCTCCTCCTGTCAAGAATAAAAGGCCTCAAACATCACCTAAAACCAAACACAAATAGTATATTAGTAATACTTGACAGCAAGAACACAAACACATCACACGATCTAGAATGATAATATTTTCTTTTTTCTTTGTGCTAAAATTATAGTACAGGTGGACATGGGAGCTAACATTGAACTTGGGATGTAGTTTTTCACCTCTCATCACACACAACGTACAAGTACCTGTGGGCATATACAATTATTTGATACATGTTTAACACATTTCTCTCATTTTGCTTTGGTATAGTTATTCACATAGTATGTCACCTGAACAATTACACCTTAACACAAATTATAAAAGATTACACTTAAAAACCAAAATATCAACATCTATTTATGAGCTGCTTCTGTGAATGAAGCAACTGATTGCCATACCAACGAAGTTTTTCCTTGTAATTAGAGGATGCTTCCTCAAATTTCTTGTTCATAAGCCTCTTCTCCTCCACAATCTCTTTGTATCGACAGCGTAACGCAGTCAACTTGGCCTGGGTTGAGCGAAGCTGCAATCTGAGTTTTGTCTTCTCTTTATTAGAGATGATAATTTCCTGTAATGTAGATAAATACATATTAATATTTCTCAATTACTCATTTGCAACAAATTTCTACTAGGAAAATAATATTGAGCATGAACATTCAAACTGGAAATGCAAAACTGATCTAATTGAGTGAGAATGATAAGTAAAGAGCAACATGGAATTTGCTTTCCATAATGCAATCTTACGTACTCATAGGCTGCCTAATATAAACTTTCTTGAGAAATAAAATAAACATCTGAGATGCAAACTGATAATTTGAACTATTCACCGTGTTCTCTGAAATGAAGCCTTTACATAGATGAGAGAAGGCCAGGTCATGGCTCTCGCTAGTAAATGGACATAGTATCAGTTCCCATTTTGCATAATTTGATGCCCCCTTCCCTGATAATTGACAGGTGTGGTTGGGAGGGATGACAATGTCCAGGAGATTAGGCAGTTGCTCTAAGGACCGAGGGTTTTATGATGGATTCTGATTTTCCAACACCAGTTACTTATGTGAGATAGGCAAATCAGAAGCGAACAGCTACACTAACAGCCACAACAATGAAGGCTTTCACAAAAAGTTTACTCGATTTGCTAGCTTATTAGGTTTTGGATCCTTAAGGACTCATATCTAGATCCAATAAAGAATTGGATCCAGTTTTGTAATCCATGTCATGCTCAGTAAGCTACTAAATGTGATCATAAGGATACAAAACCAAAGATTCAGATTGGATTCAGATTGCATCATCGAGCTCCATCACCACCCCGAATGAAGACAAAACATAATATACTGGTAATCAAAGTAATGGAACAAAAAACAAATTATAAATAACCCACAATTATCCCTATTTACAACAATTCTCAAAACCTTGTTCTCTTTCTTGCAGAAAACATTATCCAAAGAGATGAAGGCTTGAAGACATTATCATGATAACTAAATCCACAAAAGCAAAGAGCAAGTTGAAGTTCCATAAAATATGATGGTATGCGCATAATTCTCTAGAGAAATTGGATCAAGATTAAGAAAATAATCGGTGCAGCATTCTATTTGGCCACTAACCAGAATGCAAATTCAACACATGTTATTTGTGATATTGCTACTTGGTAATATACTCAAATGCCGTTTCTGCAGCAATAGATGTTAAATCAAAGGATTCAAAATGGATTGTTAAGACTGGCAGGTTTCAACGAAAGACCAATCTTCTTGGCCAGTAGTCAAGTAAACCGAGGGAATGAGGAAGTGAGCAGGCAAACACAAGTCACAAGTTGGCATATATGATTTCCGAGTCTTAATCAATCTTGAGAACCTTTTAGGTTTGTTCCATAAAACTAGTACTAAGCTCAACTGAAAGAGCCTTTAAAAATATGCTATAGTACAAATCACAACCCTTTTGCCTATTCTTCTGACAATTAAACAAATAATTAAAACTGAAAGATGAAC
The DNA here is from genome assembly GCF_001876935.1 of Asparagus officinalis. NCBI lineage: Eukaryota > Viridiplantae > Streptophyta > Magnoliopsida > Asparagales > Asparagaceae > Asparagus > Asparagus officinalis. Next base: position 76,427,466 of record NC_033798.1, on the reverse strand, counting down.
CAGCATTTAAGCATTTCTGAACATCCAAGTAGTTTATCATGAGTTTATGATTTTGTGCATCAACTATAATTTGTTTCAATTCTTCTGTTTTAGACATCTCTTTCTATCGTCATTGTGAGAAGTTGACTCTCAAGCTTCTGCATAGCATGATGATACGAGTATAAGAAAGAAAGTGGAAGTAGAAAATTTAGAGAGCTTGTTTAATTTATCGCAAGAATGTTTAACTTCTATGCATTCTTATAAATGCTTTTATAATCTCTAAAAAAAATAAGACGTATTACACCTGATAATCAATTGATGCAACTGATCCTTCATCTGTCTTTTTGAGTTGAAAAGATAATCTGTCCCGTTCTTGGGTAATGAAGTTCAATCGCTCCTGCAATTTCTGAACTTCATCACAAGCATGATGGTAGTCTGATGATAGCACTTCCAATTTGGACAAGGCCTGAAAGAAATAATGCTCAGTATTTTGTACAAGGCATATGCACCATCTATACCACTTCATTCAAAAAGTGGGTTAAAAAAAAATCTTACATCTCCATATTTATCCTTGATGTGGTCACATTGTTTCAGTTCATTTCTTAGCTGAACATTTTCTGAAAAGATCGCCGAGCTGTAATAATAATGTACCCAAGTTAACAAATAAATAACAGAATAATCCATCCTAAAAATAATAATGGTTATGATTAACATGAGGGATTATGCATAGCGATGTGAGCTTGTTGTTTCAATGTCATACAAGGGATGGAATACCAACAAAGATGATTTGACAGCTCATTTTATTGATGTCAATATGGTTTCCTTTGTAGCATTGAATTTTACAGATTTCAAGAGCTTTGGATGATAGAGACACTTGCAAGTTTTGAAGGAAGAACCTTCCCTCCTGGAGTGTCATTCTAGTGGAACTCCTCAAAGAGTTCCAAGTTTTCTAGTTGTGACATTCATGTATTTGACAGCTCATGATTCCAAAGTTTGAAAGCGAAGATGGAAAATTTATAGGTAAAGCTATTTGCTATATATGGAGAGGGATGGCTACTGGCCACTGATAAAATGAAAGAAGTTTGCGTCTTTGAACTGTTTTCTTGTCAAAAGAAGTTACAAGATACAAAGTTTTGTAGATTTTGGGGCTTCAAATTAGGGTTGCTTTCTCTCATAGAGAGGTACCCTTTTATATTAATGTACTCTTACAAATAGATCCTTACAACATTAACTAATTAACTTACTTCAACTCAACACTCCCCCTCAAGATGGGCGATAGATATCAATCATCCCCATCTTGTTACAAAAGATATCATACTCTCTAGAACCTAATCTTTTTGTTAAACAATCAGCTAACTGCTCTTCTTCTTTTCTGATTTCACATAGCTCAAAGTCAGAACTCCTCTATTCAATTGCTCCTTGATAAAGAACCGATCAATCTCCACATGTTTGGTCCGATCATGCTGAACAAGATTGTTTGCAATATTAATCGCCGATTTGTTGTCACTTGTCACACCAAAGTTGTAAGGAGTCTCTTCTAAACAAGCGCAGCTCAAATAATATGTTTTTGACCCACATCAACTCGCATAGACTAACTGCCATAGCTCTGTACTCGGCCTCAGCCGTAGACCTAGCCACCACATCTTGCTTCTTACTACGCCAAGATACGAGATTGCCTCCAACAAATACATAATAGCCTGTAGTGGACCTACGATCATCCATACAACCCGCCCAATCAGCATCACAATAGCCTTCAATTCTCAGATGTCCAGAACTCCTGAACCATAACCCCTTTCTTGGGCTTCCTTTAATATACCTAAGAATTCTGCGAACTGCCTCCATATGCTGCTCTCTGGGATCATGCATATATCTACTCACCACACTCACTGCATGAGTAATATCAGGTCTCGTATGGCATAGATATATAAGCCGTCCAACTAATCTTTGATATTGCTCTTTACTCACCGGGTCACCACCCTCGGCACACATCTTATGATTCTGCTCGATAGGGATAGATGCAACTCTGCACCCCAACATCCCTGTCTCTGAGAAAAGATCCAGAGCATACTTCCGCTGAGAAAGCACTATACCCTTTCGCGACCTTACAATTTCAATTCCGAGGAAGTACTTTAACTGTCCCAGATCTTTAACTTCAAATTCATTTCCTAATTTCTTCTTCAACAGTGGGATTTCCTCAGTATCATCTCCAGTGATTATAATATCATCAACATAGACCGCCAGGATAGTGATACGAGTTTTGGAGTGCCTGTAAAACATAATATGATCCTCATTGCACTGCTTGTACCCCATACCACAGACTGCCAACCTGAATCTGTCAAACCATGCCCTCGGAGACTGTTTTAACTCATATAAAGACTTCTTCAACTTGCACACCTTCCCAGCTACTTGAGAAGTAGCGAAGCCTGGTGGAATCTTCATATACACCTTCTCTTGAAGATTTCCATGCAAAAAGGCATTCTTGACATCTAGCTGATGTAGTGGCCAATTGAAGTTGGCAGCACATGACACTAACACTCTAACAATGCTCATTTTTTCTACTGGAGCAAATGTCTCGTCATAGTCAATGTCATATGTTTGGCTGTAGCCTTTAGCAACCAATCTGGCCTTGTATCTATCGATCTTACCCTCTGGAGTTTGCTTAACCGTATACACCCACTTACATCCAACCGCACGCTTCCCAGCTAGCAAAGCTACCAGCTCCCATGTATCATTCTTCTTCAAGGCCTGAAGTTCCTCGTGCATGGCACTCAACCACCTAGGATCTTGTTTAGCTACCTGCCAGTTGTTAGGTACAGGCACTGAATGCAATGATGCAATGAACGATTTATATGCAGGTGGGATGGATGCATATGAAATGTAATTCACAATATCAGTATCCCAACTATCAAACTTAGCTGGAGGTTTTCCAACATTGACTCTAGAGGTTCTACGGGGAAAGACGGGAGTATTAGAAGTATCAAGGAATGAATCGTTACCTATCGACTCAGGTGGAGAGGATGAGGAAGGCACTGGAGAGGAGGGACTTGGGATATCAACATTTGTGGGTACTGGCACAGACACAGGAGACAGCTCATGCTGCTGTTTGTCTCCTCGTGTATACTCTCAGCTCCCCCTAACATTGACTGCCAACTCTTGAGTCGCCACCACTACTCGGCGACGTACCATCACTACTCGGTGACTCAAGAGGACATGGAATCATCCCAACCACGATGTCATTCTCATTCTCATTCTCCCCCTCTCTACTAGCATCAATAGAGCCATCTCCAAACAATGAACTCAACTCCGTCTTCTCCCCATAAAAGGGTTCAAACTCCCAAAAAGTCACATCCATACTGACAAACAACCTTCTTTCAGTGGGACACCATCACTTGTATCCTTTTTGACTTGATGAGTAGCCAACAAAGATACATTTAACTGCTTGTGGATCCAGTTTACTTACCATCAATCTGTGATCTCTCACATAACATGTACATCCAAACACTCTTGGTGGAACAACAAAAACATTCGAGCCCAAGAGCATCTCACATGGTGTCTTCATCCCTAATACTCTTGATGACATCCTGTTGATCAAATAAGCTGCTGTCATAACAGCCTCACTCCATAAAAACTTAGGCACATTCATTGTCAACATCAATGAGTGTGCCACTTCCAGTAGATGACTGTTCTTACGCTCAGCCACCTCATTCTGGGCAGGGGTGTCTGGACATGTGGTTTGATGAAGAATTCCCTGACTAGAGATGAAAGCCGCAACTCCTAGTTGACATACTCGGTCCCATTATCTGTTCAAAGAATCTTCACATGCATTCCAAACTGTGTCTTCACATAAGCCGAGAAATCTTAAAAACATTTATAAACCTCAGATTTTTGTTTCATCATGTATATCCAGACCATACGTGAATAACAATCAATGAAAGTAACAAACCATCTAAAACTACTAATAGAGTTAGTAGGACATGATCCCCAAACATCAGAATGAACAAGTGCAAATGGTTCAAAACTTCGAAGACCAATCATTTTATAAGTAGAATGAGTATGTTTTTCAAGTTCACAAGCATCACAAAATAACTCTTTTCTATCCACTTTCTTCATTATCTCAGGTTCTAACATATTCAAACTATCAAAAGATAAATGCCCTAATCGGCAATGTTGAAGCATTGCTTCTGCCTCTGGCCCTCCACTAACAGCAGCAGCAATCATTGCAGTCTCCCTGTCCAAGTACCAAAGACCATCACGCCTGATGCCAGTCCCAATCCTCCTCTCTGTTTCCTTCTCCTGGAAGACACACATATCTCGATCAAATAACACAGTACAATTTAATTGATCAATGAGAGAACTAACAGAGAGTAAGTTGACTGGAAACGAAAGAACATGCAATACAGATGACAAGGTAACAGATGAAGTGCAATGGACGAAGTCAGTACCCCTGATGGGTTGGAATGTCCCATCAGCAGTCTGAACTGTCTCAGGATGCATATGCTTACTCGGATAATATAATGCAAACTCACTAGATGCTCCTGTGACATGCCTAGATGCACCTGAGTCTATGATCCAATCAACATGAGTTTTAGTGGATGCAAGTGCCTGAACCCGTGTACATTTGTTCGCATGAGCATAACCAACAAAATTACCAAAGCAGGTAGTGTTATCCAGATCCTGAGTAACTTGTCTTTTCTTCTTGCTCAGCTTCCGAGGATCTCTTCGTTGTCAGGGGATCCCTAGGCAAGGCCGTCGACGTCACAGATCCCTAGGCGACGTTGCTTCTTCTCTCGATCTCTGTCTTCTTCGCCCTCAACGATTTCATGGTCGTTCCTTCTTGCAAGATCTCTCGACGACGATGATTCTTCTTCGCTGCTCAGCCCCTTCGATCTCTTCGCCTCCGATGATCCTTCGCCTCAGATCGCCACTGCTGGAGGTTTCGTCCACTGCCTCAGATCGTCGCTGTCGGAGAATAAGATGACTGGGAAGAAGAGGTTTCGTCCGATAGCTTCAAGAGGTCTGAGCTCTGGAGGTTTCGTCTGATAGCTTCAAGAGGAGAGAGTAGAGGAGCCGCCACATAGCTCTGATACCATGTAGATTTTAGGGCTTCAAATTAGGGTTGCTTTCTCTCATAGAGAGGTACCCTTTTATATTAATGTACTCTTACAAATAGATCCTTACAACATTAACTAATTAACTTACTTCAACTCAACAAGTTTACATTGTTCTTCTTGACTAAAAAATATGTACTTTTTCTGGAGAAGTGTCCCAAAAGAGACTAGATTCCTTGCTCTGTTTACCATGAGGACATCATTGTTATTTGAAGTTGTTCTTTGTTGCTAAGTTTGGAGTTGAAGGACTCCTTTAATGTGGAAATCAACATGTTGCAGAGTGCTCACCTCATTGACGAGCTAAAAGAGCCGAGCTTTTGGAGCAAGGCTAAGTGGAGCCAACACGAGACCAAGGATCAAGTGCTTAGGGCACTCGAATCATAATAGATTGGCGTGGCAACGCGGGGCTAACTCGTCGCTTATCGCTGGCAGCCAAAGAGGGGCCATGGGCTCATCCCCATGACCAACCCTTTACAGTAGGTCAAGGGGGCCTATTTATAGACTAAAGAACATGCCTCACACGGGGTTCGCCCACGAGCAGTCAGTTGTATATTGTACAGCTGTTAGTCAACCATTTGATGTTGTACAATCACTTTTGTCAGTTGTATATTGTACAGCTGTTAGTCAACCATTTGATGTTGTACCATCACTTTTCAGAACTATAGTGGCGCGGAGCATTGTTGTTCATCATGCATGTCTACTTCAGTCAAATCTCATTAAATACAGTTATGGTTAGATCAGCTTTATGAACTCCATAGGGCCGCTATTATGGCTACACAGGGTTCGCATGGTGCAATCTTCGAGAGTACGATATGTCATATCTACAACACATTTAATATGATATCTTTGCATTTAATGCAGGGATATTGTGACCCGAAGCCTAAAAAGGATCGCTATCAGACCTAAGTAGTTGTCCCACTATGCCCCGTGAGGATGAGCTACACAGGGTTGCACAGCTGCAGACTTGAGTGTGGTTAACAATCACACGGGTGCACTATAGCAACACCCAGTTCGAGCCACGTGTAAGTTCCGATTTTGAGTTCGCTTCAACCTATTTTGACTAAGGATTTTGTAACTTCATATCCTTAACCAATTTATTGGACTCTTTCGATTCTGTTTGAGTCCATTGATCATGTTGGATGACCAAAACGTCTTTGGTGGGGCATACTAGTATTTGATTGATCTTGTTACAAGGTTTGGATTTTTCTTCAGCCCACACCAACCACATCCATCAAAATTAAGAGGATCAACCACAAGGAGATGGTGATAGCAAGAAGAAATTCATCAAAGCCAAATGACGGTGGAGAGGACTTGATAAAGCTTTGCAAAGTATGGATCACATATGCTTCTGAATCGAGTGTATTAATGTATAATATTAAGCTAATTACGGTAAAATTATCTTGTAAATTTGTCCAGATATACATCTCCATTAAGCAGAACTCCAGACAAGACATTTCTCCCATATATCGGATCATATCAAAATTGCTTACTAGAAGTCATGCTTCCAAATCTGACAATGCCCACTCATGATTTATTTCCAAAAGACTAATCTGTTGGCATGCAGTTCCTGGTTCCTCGACAATAAAAACACCATAACTTTTCATACTGTCTATAGCATAAGCGCACCGAGAGACTAAATTTCCCTTTACATTCTATAAGCCACTGATCAACAATGCCAATGTGTTAAGATAACCCAACCTTAATACTGTTACCACAAATAACCTAATGGTGACAAGTATTTTCTAGTTAGATTCATGAATCAATGCTTCATTCTACTTGAACAACTACAAATCTCAAGAAAACATTACCTTTTAAGATAGCAATGGTCTCTTATGCTCCATGAGACAATGATGAAGCTAAAGCAAACAAACACGATCACAACTGGGAGCTTGACCTTCTCCCTTTCCATCTTTCTCATTAAGTCAAAATCATCTAACTCATTGCTCCATACTTAGAAGCGAGAAATTCTCAAGAAAAATGAGGTCAACAGAGGAAATTGAATAAAGAGCACAAACCACACGCAGAGGACCCAAAAGTATATCTTATTTGATTGCATAAGGGAAGGTGGTACTGCTAGGGCACATGGCCAAGCATGTAGGAAGATAGGAGTATATGTTTTTGGAGTGGGTTCAGCATTTAGAACAATCTGTTCTCTATGTACATTGAACAGTGATAAACGTAACATCCGATGTCGTTACAATTGAAGCATGTGAGTTCTTCTTTATGTTCACCACCTATGCTTTTTCTCCACAGTGGAAGCATAGAAGGAACAGTGGATGACATCACAGAGCTAGAAAGCTTCTCCAATGGTAATTTTGTTTGTAGGAATGACCAGAAGATAGAGGAAGTGCAAGTTCTTTATTTTCTTGTAACTTTTGAATCAAGTAGTTATCTTTGAAAGATGTGGGTGGATGTAGGAAGCCAGACAGGTATGTTTGTGCTTGATGATGAGAGATAATGAGGTATGTTGGAGATATTGATATTGTGACTATTTTCTAGGGATCCTAATATTGTAAGTATGGTGTATATTTAGGTTTCCTATTTTTAGATGATTTGGTATTAATTTCCTTTTTTAAGAAGGAAACATATTCCTTAGATTAAGCAGATTGATACTGCCTAACGTGTGTATATATATTAGGACTGTTTTGTACAGAATAAGTGAATAAAATCCTAAAATTCACATGATATCAGAGCTTTGTTTCTGGAACCTTCAACCCTAATTCGTATTGCTTTTCCGGCAGTAACCATACATCTCTTATTGCTTTTTTCCGATAGTATCTTCTCCCATCCATCATGACAACTCCTTCCAAACCTATCAGTTCTGATGCAACCTCAGATGAGGTATCTAGCCTTGAAACAGCAGTCCTTGGCGGCAATGGAGGGATCCTCCGAACTTTCCTCACATGTCTATTACTTCATACAAGCTCAACAGCCGAAACTATCTTCAGTGGTCCCAATCGGTGCTCTTGTATATCTACAGTAGAGAGGAGGGTTATCTTACCAATGAAGTCACCAAACCGGAGGAGACGGCAGATGAATATCGAACTTGGAAGAAGGAGAATAGCCAGGTAATGTCTTGGCTGATAAACTCCATGATGCCTAACATTGGAGAAAATTTTCTTCTACTTGAAACAACAGCAGAGGTATGGGAGACAACAAAGGAAACTTACTCCCACAAAGATAATACTCCTGAACTTGTAACAATCGAAGGTGCGTTGCATAATTTGAGGCAGGGTGATCTCTCAGCGACAGATTATTACAATAAGCTTCAACGATACTGGCAACAATTTGATGCATTTGAGAAATACAAGTGGAGCACTGCTGATGATTCACAACAATATAAGAAGATTATTGAGACAAAAAGGGTGTACAAGTTTTGTTTGGGATTAAATTCAAATATTGATGCTGCGAGGAGTAGGATTTTTGGGACAAAACCACTGCCTAATCTTCGAGAGGCATTTTCTGAAATCAGACGTGAAGAGAGTCGCAGAACCTTGATGCTAGGGGCTGAATCTAAAGAACCAAAGGAAGCTGGAGGTGAGGCTTCAGTCTTGGCAGCACGCAGTACTTCGGAGGCACGAAAAGGAGGCCGGTCATGATGTGATCACTGTCGAAAACCTGGCCATATCAAGGACAAGTGCTGGAAAATTTATGGGAAACCGACGGATTGGAAACCAGCCAAGGAACGAGATAGCAAAGCCAATCTATCATCCTCTTCTGTGGCTGAACCATTCAGCAAGGAACAATTGGAAGTACTGAAGAAACTCATTGCTCAGGGACAGCCCAGCCAAATGATAATAGGTTCAGGGACGGTTGCACAAAAAGGTAATTTTCTTACTGCACTAGCTACAAATCAAGGCACATCTCATTCATGGATTGTGGATTCCGGAGCATCGGATCACATGACTGGTAATAGAAAACTTTTCAATCAGTTTTCAGCTTATAGCAATAGTCCTCATGTACGAATAGCGGATGGATCCTTGTCTAAAGTAATGGGGATTGGTTCCGTAATTATTTCTGCCGATTTAACTTTGAATTCAGTCTTGTATGTGCCTAAGCTAACCTGCAATCTCTTATCAGTAAGTAAACTCACTAAGGATTTGAATTCAGTCTTGTATGTGCCTAAGCTAACCTGCAATCTCTTATCAGTAAGTAAACTCACTAAGGATTTGAATTGTGCGGCTGATTTTCGATCAAATGCTTGTGTTTTTCAGGATTTGCACTCGAGGAAGATGATTGGCAGTGCTAAAGGCTATGCAGGACTCTATTTTCTAGAAGTTCAACCCTCTCCAATAAGTAAAGCATCAACAGCAGTGAGTAGTAGTTCTTATGTCAACAGTGTTTGCAAAAATGAGTCTGTTAGAGTGTCTAGTCCAAGTCAGGATGTTATGTTATGGCACTATAGACTAGGTCATCCAAACTTTATGTATCTTATTAAGTTGTTTCCATCATTGTTCAGTAATAAAAGTCCTGGTGATTTCCAATGTGATATTTGTCAATTCTCTAAACATTCTCGTACCAGTTTTCCAAATCAGTTTTATAAGTCAACCAAGCCATTCTCTATGGTGCATAGTGATGTTTGGGGACCATCACAAACTCCTAATATCACTAATGCTCGGTGGTTTGTTTCATTTATTGATGATCATACTCGACTCACATGGATATTTCTCATGAAACACAAATATGAGGTCTCTCAAATTTTCAAAAGCTTTAATATCATGATTCAAACCCAATTTAATTCTAAAATTCAGATTTTAAGAACTGACAATGGCAAGGAGTTCTTTAATTCTACTCTTAGCAATTACTTTTTGAGTGAGGGTATCATTCACCAAAGCTTATGTGTTGATACCGACAACAAAATGGAACTGCTGAGCGAAAGAATAGACATATCCTTGAAGTTGGCCGATCTTTGTTATTTTCTACAAGCATGCTAAAACGATTTTAGGGTGATGCTGATCTTACAGCAGCCTATCTGATAAATAAGCTCCCTTCCAAAGTTCTAAATTTTTCCACTCCAACTCAAAAACTTCTTGAAGTTTATCCTCACTGTCGCCTCATATCTAATTTACCACAAAAATTTTTTGGGTGTACTGTTTTTATCCATCTTCACAAACACACAAGAGGTAAATTGGATAAGAGGTCCGTTCGTGGTGTGTTTCTCGGTTATTCTTCACATCACAAAAGTTATAAGTGCTATTGCCCTGAAAATAACAAGTTTTATCACAGCTTGTATGTCACTTTCTTTGAGACAACTCCACATTTTCATAAAACTGCTTTTAAGGGGGAGAATTTAGGTGAATATCAGTTTTTGGGATCTGAAAGGCCTACTTTGACTTCATCTTCAACAATTGAGAGTTTGGATGATGTGTTTTTGACTCCTTATGATATTGAATTTCTTGACAGCCCTAGTGTCAGTCTAAAACAACCTCCTCAACCTAGTCAGCCAAAATCAGACTTGTTAGATCATCCTAGTGTTGTTCAATCTAATCAGACTGATAATGATAACAACTTATCCCCTTTTGTTAGTGAGCCTAAGAAACCTACAGTAACTGCTGATGATCAAAACATAATTATTTATCAAAGGAGACGGGGGAAGACAGAAGGAAACAGACGTTCAGACACAACCTATACCACTTCAAACATCTGAACCTGAGCCCAAGTCTCATGAAACTCATACACAGGCCGAAGATAAAAATTCTTCTAACAGTACAGATTCTGAGAGTGCACAAACTGATGATGATTTGCCTATTGCAGAAGATAAAAATTCTTCTAACAGTACAGATTCTGAGAGTGCACAAACTGATGATGATTTGCCTATTGCAATTCGAAAAGGGGTCAGAGACTGCAGGAGTAGGCCGTTATATCCTGTTAGCAAGTATGTCAGTTATGATGGGCTGTCTCAAGGGTATAGGTCTTTTATTGCAAAAATCTCAGACATACACATTCCCAATAGCGTGCAAGAAGCATTGTCAGTAGCATAATGGAAAAAGGCTGTAGAAGAAGAATTGAAAGCCCTAGAAAAGAACCAAACCTGGGAACTATGTGATTTGCCGAGTGGAAAGAAGCCAGTTGGTTGCAAATGGGTCTTCACTGTGAAAACCAAAGCTGATGGCAGCATTGAGTGGTTTAAAGCAAGATTGGTTGCTAAAGGGTTCACTCAATCATATGGCATTGACTATCTGGAAACTTTTGCACCTGTGACAAAGTTGAATTCTATCCGGGTTCTACTATCTCTAGTAGCAAATCTTGACTGGCCTCTCTACCAACTAGATGTCAAGAATGTATTTTTGAAAGGCAATCTAGAAGAAGAGGTGTATATGGAGGTTCCTCCTGGGACTGAAAATGATGCTAATAGAGGAAAGGTATGCAGGTTGAAGAGATCGTTGTATGATCTCAAACAATCTCCAAGAGCATGGTTTGAGAAATTTTCTAAGGTGCTAAAACAACATGGGTACACTCAAGGTCATGCATATCACACAATGTTCATAAAACATTCTTCTGTTGGTAAGATGTTAGTATTAATAGTCTATGTGGATGATATTGTACTCACAGGGGACTATGAAGAGGAAATACCCAGAATTAAAAAGGTTCTTACAAAAGAGTTCGAGATCAAAGATCTAGGAAACTTAAAGTACTTCCTTGGGATGGAGATAGCTAGGTCAAAGAAAGGAATTTTTGTCTCACAAAGAAAGTATGCGTTAGACCTACTGAAAGACACTGCCATGATTGACTGCAAACCAGCTGACACACCAATGGACTCTACTACTAAACTTGGGTCAATTCAAGACAGTTCTCCTATTGAAAAGGGGAGATATCAAAGACTTGTAGGGAAGTTGATCTATCTTTCTCATACAAGACCTGATATTGCCTTCTCGGTGAGTGCTGTAAGTCAGTACATGAATAATCCTATTGAGGAACACATGACAGCGGTTCAAAGGATTCTGAGATACCTAAAAATGACACCTGGTAAGGGGCTGTTTTTTAAGAAAAATGCAGCAAGAGTTGAAGTATACTCAGATGCAGATTGGGCCGGATCTATAACTGATAGAAGATCTACCTCAGGGTTGTGTACTTATGTCTAGGGTAATTTAACAACTTGGAGGAGTAAAAAGCAGTCAGTTGTGGTAAGAAGTAGTGTTGAGGCTGAGTTTAGAGCCATGGCTCAAGGGATTTGTGAAGGAATATGGCTGAAACGATTGCTAGTTGAGTTAAAGGTTCCTATAGATGGTTCAATCAAGCTACTAAGTGATAGCCAATCAGCAATAAGCATT
>NC_033798.1:76391338-76415098 GCF_001876935.1 Asparagus officinalis | reverse complement strand
CAGCAAGACCAAACCAAACATATTAAAATTGACAAGCATTTCATCAAGGAAAACATAGAAGGAGGGATAGTTGAACCTATCTATATCTCATCATCATTACAGAATGCAGACATACTCACCAAGCCAATTCCTAGAGTTGTATTTGAAGGTTTGTGTAGCAAGCTAGGCATGATAAACATATACAACCTAGCTTGAGGGGGAGTGTTGGAGATATTGATATTGTGACTATTTTCTAGGGATCCTAATATTAAGTATGGTGTATATTTAGGTTTCCTATTTTTAGATGATTTGGTATTAATTTCCTTCTTTAAGAAGGAAACAAATTCCTTAGATTAAGCAGATTGATACTGCCTAACGTGTATATATATATTAGGACTGTTTTGTACAGAATAGGGAAGTGAATAAAATCCTAAAATTCACAGACCAAAGTCAGAAAATTTTGCTTCTAAAACACAGATGTGAAAGGACAGTTATGAGACAAGAGGTCACATGGATCAGGAACAAATATTCCTAATAAACCTTGCACGAGGAGTCCATATAAAGGAAGCACAGTAGTTTTCTATTCATAAACTACAAGGAAGGAGTATAGTGGAGATGGGAGGTCATGTCTTAATGTTTTCCAAGTGCTAGTAGTTCATTCACAGCAAAGGTAAAGAAGTCTTACCTGCGTTCTTTACCTTTTTCTGCATTTTCCTCGATGAGAATTTGTCTTTCTCTGAGCACTTTACATTGTTCTCTGGAAGACTCTAGCTCATGTGTCACCTATGTTCAACCATAAAAAAGTAAATTTATACACACAACAGTTACAAAAAATCAAAGACAATTTCCTTTCATATATTACTCACAGCTGCAGCGTCAGAATGATTTCAACTGTTATTCCTAAGAAAACATACATCACTGGACTACTTTAAATGGAAAAGACTGTATGACTTGTGCAGTTTTGAGTAGCTGATGCGTGACAGTGTGTATGTCTTGAAGTTCTTGTCCATGCGAAGTACGTTTCAGTACATACGTTTACTGATTGCAACTTAAAATTAATTAGCTAATAGTGAAATTTTTGTTATATACAAATCATAATATGAAAAATAAACATAAAAATATATATTTCCAGTAGCCTAAAAAACCCTTATCCTGAAAATAATGTTATCAGTATTAATGTCCCCTTTCAACAATGTTTTCAAATACCCGATTACCATGACTTCATGTTAACAAACGGAAAATGGACAAGTAAATGGAGGTAAATGTAAAAAGATGCTATAACTAACGGGTATGAATTACGTAAGTTGGGCTTAATAAGCAATGACGTAACAGTTTGGCCTACGAGCAAAAAGAAAAATTCTCAAGTTGAAAAGGAATCTGCATCCCAAATAAATAAGAAAATAGCAGTGTACAGAGAGAACTGAAATTGTATTCATTCTGCAAATGATATATTGCATTAGCATTGGACAATTCATTGCTGAAATTACATTGGCTGCTATTTGAATTGATAGCTACTAGCTAGCACTTGTGCTACATAGTTCTTTTGACTTTGCTTCCACTAATAGTGTAGGAAAATATTCAATTCACAACACTTACATATGTCGATTAAGAAGGTTTGTTGGATAAATTGTATAGAGGTATCAGTTTTACTGGAACTGTATAAACAGTATAATGCTGTATCTAGAGAGTTTGGCATCAAGGTGCTATAAGGGTTCACTTTCTTATTTTAGAATCATCCATCTATCAGACCACGAAGACAAAAGGCTCTTGGCAACTTGCTTGCATAACCTTGTCACTGTACAACTTTAACCATCCATACAAACTTGTTCCCATATGTTGCAAAAAAAATTGGATCAAAAAGGCATATAGGGATATCACGATGCCCTAACATGATTTTTATTTCAACATACCTCTATTAAATCTTTCGATAACTTGGTAATCTCCTCTGATAACTTCATTCTCTCGTCAGACTCCTTGAGAGCTTTCTCCTTGCTTAACCATGCTGACTTTTCAACCTCCATTTCAAGAAGAGCATCTGCAAGTTGCTGCACATTTAATACGACTAAGCAATGTTGGTCACAAAACAGGCAGATGCTGCATTTCAAGGATATATTTGTGTGTAAGTGTTACCATTCCCATATCTTCCTTTTCTTTTGTTAGCAGATCAAGGGAAACTTTCAAGTTCCTAGAACAGGCCTCAGATTCATTCAACTCTTGTTCCTACAATATAAGACACCTACGAATTATGATTATGAAGACTGACAGAATTGACTATTTGAAACATACGCAAGCTTTTTATAAACTAAGAAGCTTTTCAGATGGATTAAATACCATTTTAACAATCTCCTCCTTCAAGAAATTTATTTCCGAATCTGCTGCACTTAAATTTTGAAGCAGTGTGTTGACTTCTGACTCTAAGTTTCCATTTTTATCATATGCCTTTTCATTTTCTTCAACAGCAGTGGTCAAATTTTCTTTTAGAGAAGCAATCTCAGCTTCCATCTCAAAGCCACGAACTTCCAAATTCTGGTAGTGTACCTGGATGCTCAGAAATATGTGTCATATCATCCACAGAATGCAACATTCTTTATGAATAGGAATTGAATAGATTGGTTCATGTAAAACATCAAAAGAAAAATCAAATAATACAGGAAAGAAATATGAAAATCACAACATGCTATTAGCAGCTGACAAATAAGCAAGTTTGGACTAGTTAACTAACAGGACCAGCCCAGAGTGACAGATGCCAACTTCACCAATCCACAGCTCCTTATATCATACTTCCATGATGACAGATTTTTCCATTAATTTTTATCAAGTCATTTCTTCAAGTCAAAATTAATACATATAGCAGATATTTCCCAGATCCATTCAGTTGAATGACAAATTTTTGATAGACACCCTTTCATCTGCCAAGAACTAAAGTTACATGTACGTGTTAAGAAATAGGTATCCCTTAGAATCTACAAGCATAATTTTACATATTGCAAGCAAGTCATAATAATCCATGTAGAATTTTGGGTTGGAAATTAGGGTTACTTCTCCCATAGAGAGGTACCACTTTTATATTAATGCACTCTTACAGAAAAGTCCTTACAACATTAACTAATTAACTCAACACTCCCCCTCAAGATGGGCGATAGATATCAATCATCCCCATCTTGTTACAAAAGATATCATACTCTCTAGAACCTAATCCTTTTGTTAAACAATCAGCTAATTGCTCTTCTGATTTCACATAGCTCAAAGTCAGAACTCCTCTATTCAGTTGCTCCTTGATAAAGAATCGATCAATCTCTACATGTTTGGTGCGGTCATGCTGGACTGGATTGTTCGCAATATTAATCGCCGATTTGTTGTCACACCAAAGTTGTAAGGGGTCTCTTCTAAACAGGCACAGCTCGGATAATATGTTTTTGACCCACATCAACTCGCACAGACTAACTGCCATAGCCCTGTACTCGGCCTCAGCTGTAGACCTAGCCACCACATCTTGTTTTTTGCTACGCCAAGATACGAGATTGCCTCCAACAAATACACAGTAGCCTGTAGTGGACCTACGATCATCCATACAACCTGCCCAATCAGCATCACAATAGCCTTCAATTCTCAGATGTCCAGAACTCTTGAACCATAACCCCTTTCCTGGGCTTCCTTTAATATACCTAAGAATTCTGCGAACTGCCTCCATGTGTTGCTCTCTCGGATCATGCATATATCTACTCACCACACTCACTGCATGAGTAATATCAGGTCTCGTATGACATAGATATATAAGTCGTCCAACTAATCTTTGATATTGCTCTTTACTCACCGGGTCACCACCCTCAGTACACATCTTATGATTCTGCTCGATAGGAGTAGATGCAACTCTACACCCCAACATCCATGTCCCTGAGAGAAGATCCAGAGCATACTTCCGCTGAGAAAGGACTATACCCTTTCGCGACCTTGCAATTTCAATTCCGAGAAAGTACTTCAACTGCCCCAGATCTTTAACTTCAAATTCCTCGCCCAATTTCTTCTTCAACCGTAGAATTTCCTCAGCATCATCTCCAGTGATTACAATATCATCAACATAGACCGCCAGGATAGTGATACGAGTTTTGGAGTGCCTATAAAATACAGTATGATCTCCATTGCATTGCTTGTACCCCATACAACAGACTGCCAACCTGAATCTGTCAAACCATGCCCTCGGAGACTGTTTTAACCCATACAAAGACTTCTTCAACTTGCACACCTTCCCAGCTACTTGAGAAGTAGCGAAGCCTGGTGGAATCTCCATATACACCTCCTCCTGGAGATTTCCATGCAAAAAAGCATTCTTGACATCTAGCTGATGTAGTGGCCAATTGAAGTTAGCAGCACATGACACCAACACTCTAACAGTGCTCATCTTTGCTACTGGAGCAAATGTCTCATCATAGTCAATGCCATACGTTTGGTTGTAGCCTTTAGCAACTAATCTGGCCTTGTATCTGTCGATGTTTCCCTCTGGAGTTTGCTTAACCGTATACACCCATTTACATCCAACAGCACGCTTCCCAGCTGGCAAAGGTACTAGCTCCCATGTATCATTCTTCTTTAAGGCCTGAAGTTCCTCTTGCATGGCACTCAACCACCTAGGATCTTGCTTAGCTACCTGCCAGTTGTTAGGTACAGACACTGAATGCAATGATGTAATGAATATATGAAATGTAATTCGCAATATCAGTATCCCAATTACCAAACTTAGCTGGAGGTTTTCCAGCATTGACTCTAGAGGTTCTGCGAGGCAAGACAGGAGTATTAGAAGTATCAGGGAAGGAATCGTTACCTATCGACTTAGGTGGAGAAGATGAGGAAGACATTGGAGAGGAGGGACTTGGGACATCAACATTTGTGGGTACTGGCATAGACATAAGAGGCGGCTCATGCTGCTGTTTCTGTCTCCTCGTGTATACTCTCAACTCCCCCTGACCTTGACTGTCAACTCCTGAGTCGTCACCATTACTCGGCGATGTATCATCACTACTCAGTGACTCAAGCGGACATGGAATCATCCCAACCACGATGTTATTCTCATTCTCATTCTCATTCTCATTCTCCCCCTCTCTACTAGCATCGGTAGAGCCATCTCCAAACAAGGAACTCAACTCTGTCTGCTCCCCATAAAAAGGTTCAAACTCCCGAAAAGTCACATCCATACTGACAAACAACCTTCTTTCAGTGGGACACCAACACTTGTATCCTTTTTGACTTGATGAGTAACCAACAAAGATACATTTAACTGCTTGCGGATCCAGTTTACTCACCATCAATCTGTGATCTCTCACATAACATGTGCATCCAAACACTCTTGGTGGAACAACAAAGACATTCGAGCCCAAGAGCATCTCACATGGTGTCTTCATTCCTAATACTCTTGATGGCATTCTGTTGATCAAATAAGCTGCTGTCATAACAGCCTCACTCCATAAAAACTTAGGCACATTCATTGTCAACATCAATGAGCGTGCCACTTCCAGTAAATGTCTGTTCTTACGTTCAGCCACCCCATTCTGAGCAGGGGTGTCTGGACAGGTGGTTTGATGAAGAATTCCCTGACTAGAGACGAAAGCGGCAAACTCCTTGTTGACATACTCAGTCCCATTATCTGTTCGAAGAATCTTTACCTGCACTCCAAACTGTGTTTTCACATAAGCCGAGAAATCTTGAAAACATTTGTAAACCTCAGATTTCTGCTTCATCATGTATATCCAGACCATACGTGAATAACAATCAATGAAAGTAACAAACCATCTAAAACCACTAATAGAGGTAGTAGGACATGGTCCCCAAACATCGGAATGGACAAGTGCAAATGGTTCAAGACTTCGAAGACCAATCATTTTATAAGTAGAATGAGTATGTTTTTCAAGTTCACAAGCATCACAAAATAACTCTTTTCTATCCACTTTCTTCATTATCTCAGGTTCTAACCTTTCCAAACTATCAAAAGATAAATGCCCTAATCGGCAATGTTGAAGCATTGCTTCTGCCTCTGGCCCTCCGCTAACAGCAGCAGCAATCATTGCAGTCTCTCTGTCTAAGTACCAAAGACCATCACGCCTGATGCCAGTCCCAATCCTCCTCCCCGTTTCCTTCTCCTGGAAGACACACAAATCTCGATCAAATAACACAGTGCAATTTAATTGATCAATGAGAGAGCTAACAGAGAGTAAGTTAACTGGAAATGAAGGGACATGCAATACAGATGATAAGATAACAGATGAAGTGCAATGGACCGAACCAGTACCCCTGATAGGTTGGGATGTCCCATCAGCAGTTTGGACTGTCTCAGGATGCATATGCTTACTCGGATAATATAATGCAAACTCACTAGATGCTCCTGTGACATGCCTAGATGCACCTGAGTCTATGATCCAATCAACATGAGTTTTAGTGGATGCAAGTGCCTGAACCCGTGTACCTTTGTTCGGATGTGCATAACCAACAAAGTTACCAAAGTATGTAGTGTGATCCAGATTCTGAGTGACTTGTCCCTTCGAACTCTCAGCCTGAAGCTTGAACTGGCGTAGTTCCTCCAGCTCTGCTATTTCAGCTCCAGTCATCCCAGCAGTAGTCTGGGACTCCTCTGCCACAGCTAGGTGAGCAACTCCTCGGCCTCCACGTCCCCTGCCTCCTCGACCTGCACGGCCTCCTCTCTGTCCTCTGCCTCCTCGGCTACCACCAGTATTGCGGGGTTGAGGGCAATTGTAGCTGACATGCCCTTTCTTTCCACAATTGTAGCACTCTCTATCATCTCTGATGTGAACATCTGGAACCACCAATGCCGAGCGGACAGCAGGTGAGGCCTCGCCTGTCATCACCTTCTGTCTGATCTCCTCTTGTTCCATCGATGCAATAGCCTCATCCAAGGAGGGGAGAGATGACAGATGACACATTGCTGCCCTCCTTCCCTCAAACTTTGAGTTTAGACCCTTGAGAAAACGAGCCACACGCCTGCGCTCAAGATACTGTCTCCCCAAAAGAACATCTGCCGGGTTTTGTAGTGATAAAGGATCATAGTGATCCAGATCCGCCCATAAGTGACGTAGCTCTGCTGCATACTGGTGGACTGTCTTCTCCCCTTGTGTGGTAGCATCAATCTTCTCCTCCACTTCCATCATCATCATCACACTTCCAGCTCCAGAGTACATCCCCTCCAATGTCTTCCAGACATCAGCAGCACTTGAGATAGACTCCACCATCCCCGCTATGGTTGGAGACACAGAAGTCAACAACCAAGAAACCACAAGAGAATTAGTGTTACTCCATGTGTTCCACTCAACACTCGTCTTATTCTCCGGCTCAGTGCACTCCCCATTCACATATTTTTCAAGTCCTTTGATTCGAAGATTCAACAGTGCCCTCCGAGACCAACTCAGATAGTTTCTTGTCCCCTCAAGCTTGATGTCATTAGGCAGCAATTTTATCCTCTGCATCACCTGTGCTGACTCCGATGTGGCCATGACTGACCTACTAGGATTCTCCTCTAGTTTGGTCTGAAATACCCTGGCCACCCCCTCCAGAATCTCCTTCAATTCCTGACTAGTCACAGGTGTTCCCATCTTCACAGTTATCTCTCCTCGTTTTTGTTAAAAGAAACCACAGCAGATCCACTCAGACAAGAAATTAAAAAAAACTTGGCTTTTCAAACTCCAAAGGCCCCTTCAAACCACACAGTAATAACCATAGATTAAATTCATATCCTGTGAACAGATCGAGCCCCAACCCTTCTCCCACTAACAAAACTCAAATTGGCAGATGCTTTCTTCATCTCCTTACTGTTCCTCACCATCAAGAAATTCCAATCGTGGCCTCTCCCTTCACATTTCTCTTCCGTGTTTGCCTCCTGTTCCTGTTCTCCACTTCTTCTTCTTTCTCTTCTTTCTGATGCTCAGAAGAACACGATTAGGGCAGACACGATTAGGGAAGACGCGATTAGGGAAGAAGAGCAGATCGTGGCAGACTAGGGCTCCGACTATGTCAGATCCCGCAAGCCACCGGATCAAGGGCAGACGGATCGGAGCTTCTTCCGCTTGAGAGCCGTCGTGGCGACTGAACTTCGACGGGTTTTGATCCGTTTTGCTCCTTTCTCCGATGGCGGCTTCCGATGACGAGTACCGCTGATTCGTCGACGGCCTCACTTGGGCCACTGATGACCAGTCACTCGAGAAGGCCTTCAGTCAGTACGGCGGGCGGCGGAGTCGGATCAGATCGGCGGCGGCAGGAGGAATCGATCTTTGGAGATGAGTTCTCCGGTTAGATTTTTGGAGCCGCCACATAGATCTCCAGCTCTGATACCATGTAGAATTTTGGGTTGGAAATTAGGGTTACTTCTCCCATAGAGAGGTACCACTTTTATATTAATGCACTCTTACAGAAAAGTCCTTACAACATTAACTAATTAACTCAACAATCCACATGCATATTAGTACAGTTTTCAACAATGTAACAATTAACCATCCCCTGACCACATAAAATAACTGGGGGAAAACCATTTTCAAGTCCTCTGAATTAAGTCATGTATCTGTAAAGCTACAGTTATTGTGGGAAAAGTGACTTGATCCCGTTGTGGATCAATGATGTAGAACACACAGCAGACACGTTTATGTCAAAGTGGGACAGTCGCAAGCCCAAATGCGGGTCTGGTCAAAGAAAATAACTTGTTTCGAAGAAACGACCGTAACTTTCAAACCATACGTCAGAATTGGACGAATTATATATGAAAATCGACTATCTCGACGAGACGGAGCCATCCAAACCTACCCCTTCGGGTTTGGTTTGTGTTTTCCGTTTCATCAAATTCGTTACGGTTTGAGAGATATTTGTATTTTTGTCCGTTTTTTACTATTTTAGTAATATTTTAGGAGTTTCTTCGTGGATTCGAAGATCGTTCTTTGTGGATTCAGAGAACACCCTTGGTGGATTTCGAGGTTACAACTTCCGCGCTGCGTCAATCAGTCCTCTTTATTATATAGATAGATAAATAGTTCAAGATTATAGGTGTACCTGATGTAGGACTCAAACACTTAATAAAGAAAATAGACACTAAAAGTACTCTCTACTCTAATACTCCCCCTCAAGTTGGAGCATAGATGTCAATCATACCCAGCTTGTTACAAAGTGCATCAAACAATGAGAATGGCATAGCTTTTGTAAGTATGTCAGCAATCTGATCAGTCGATCGAACATATGAAGGAACAATCTTCTTAGATAACACCATATCACGGATAAAATGACAATGCACGTCGATATGTCTTGTCCGCTCATGATACATAGGATTAGATAACACCATATCACGGATAAAATGACAATGCACGTGACACGTCGATATGTCTTGTCCGCTCATGATACATAGGATTGCTTGAATATAAATAGCTACATGATCATCACGGTAGAGTGTCATGGGCTTTGAGAAAACAATGCCCATCTCCAGCAATAGTGAGTGAACCCAAGTCATCTCGCATTCGGCATGAGTCATAGCTCTGCACTCAACTTCGGCACTGGAAAGGGCAACAACTGTTTGTTTTTTACTACGCCAAGTGGCCAAATTGCCTCCAACAAAGTTGCAATAACCACTAATTGAATATCGATGAAGAGGATCACTTGCTCAGTCAGCATCAGAGTAGCCTACAATATCCAAATTGTTGGAAGTATGATAAAAAAGTACTTTCCCTGATGCTCTTTTTAGGTATCGTAGTACCTGACAAGCTGCAGACCAATATAACTAATGTGGATTCTGCATACATCGTGAGAACTCCAACAGCATAAGAGATATCGGGACGTGTAACCGTCAAATAGATAAGCTTGCCAATCAATTTCTAATAACTAGTAGGATTGGAGAGAGTTTCCCCCCACATTCTAATCAAATCTAATTTGAGAGTCCATATGCATAGGCGTACGAACCGGCTTGGAATTAAGCATGTCAGTATTATTAAAAAGATCGAGAAGATACTTTATTTGAGATAGAGCTAGACCCTTAGAGGACCAAGCAATCTCTTTCCCAGGAAAGTATCATAAAACTCTCAGGTCCTTCATATGAAAGTGCGAACTAATATATAACTTCAAATCTCAAATGCCTTGATGATCATCTCCTGATATAACGATACCATCCACATATATAGCAAGGACAATAGTACTAGTGCTAGAATACCGCACAAAAATGGAATGATCTGATGCAATACGCTTCAAACCATAGTTACTAACAACCATGCTAAATTTATCAAACCATGCACAAGGAAATTGCTTCAGACCATAGATGGATTTTTTTCAGGCGACAAACATTCCCCAGAACTTCATATCTTGATGGTTAAACCATATATACGTCTTAATATCTAGCTGAAAAGGTGGTCAGTTTTTCACTTTTAATTTTAAACTATTTATCTATCTATATAATAAAGAGGATTGATCCACAATGGAATCAAGTCACTTTTCCCCCAATAACATGGTATCAAATCATGTTATGAAAATCCTAACTCTCTAATTCCCTCCTGAAACCCTAATCCCCTCCTCAGATCCTAATCCTCCTCAAACCCTAATTTCCATCTCAACCCCTAGTTTCTCCTCAAACCCTAATTTTCATGCCTCCAAACTTAACCACAATCAACTTCTAACCTCTCTGGCCGTGATATTGTTCATCTTGTGAACAGTAACCTCGGTATTGTTAATCGCATGAACAATAACCTCGGCACTGTTCATCACATGAGTAGTGCCCCGGTACTATCTCATCCAGGTCTTCATCTCCTCTACAGTTAATCTCCTCCAACATCACAAAATTTCAACAACATCACACAGATCACGATGATAGTTCAGATCTAATCATCGTTGCCACATCAACGACATACTCGTAGACCCTCGTTGCCATGTAGATGCCTAAGTACATCTAAAACCCCTGCTCTTCATTCCCTTCGACGATCATCATGATTGTTGTGGCTTGAAATAATTTCTTTCATGCAACAATGTTTTTTTTACAGTCTATTGTCATTATCCGTAATTTTCTTTCTACATCCCAACTACTACTTATGGCCACTATCAAGGAGGACTGTGATCACTTGCAGATCACCACCACTAAACTTAATAGAAAGAAGTATTTGATATGAGAGAAATTAGTTCGTGTATATCTGAGTTCTAAGGGAAAGTTAAAGTTGATCATGTTCTCTAAATCTGATCTTTCTGTTGCTACCTCTACTATTGCTACTGACAAGCATGTTGAGAAAATCTCTGTTGTGAATATTAAGGAAGACTGGGAACGTGACAACTCGACTGTTATGACTTGGCTATGGGGGAGTATGAAGTCACACATATCCACTCACTTTATTCTTCTAAATACAGAATACTGCTAAAGAGATCAAGGAAGTTGTCCGGGATACTTATTCTATGAAGCAAAATGCTTCACGAGTATTTGATGCATATGAGGAGCTCTTTAGTATTCAACAGGGAGACAAGAGTTTGGAGTATTATAATCAGCTAAAGGGGATGCACGATCTCCTTAACCAGTATCATTCCTGACTATAGATATTCAGATTTTGAAGAAATAACGAGAGGATCTCTTTGTCTGCAAATTATTATCTATTTTGAATTCGACTTTGAAACCAATGCGAGGATACTTCTTAGCATCAGAAGGCGGATTACCCTATCTTCATGGAGCATTCTCTCGCCTCTCTCAGGCTATAGAGACCTCACTATAGCCATCAATTGTTGAGACTTTTGTACTTTTCTCATCTATAAGATCTCCACGGTCTTCTCTTGATCGTGGAGGATTTATTCCCTGAAAATGTGGTGGGTGCACAAATCGTGGTGGTCATGATGAACGTGTTCGTGGTCGAGAAAGTGATTCACGTTTTTGTACTCACTGTAGGCGGATAAATCACTGTTGAAATATGTTGGGAGTTTCACGACAAACCAGAGTGGTCACAATTTCCATATAAGGGGCATATCTGTGATGAGGGCGGCTTATCTGTTACACCCTGGGCCTGCGGGCCAGTTGGCGTATGCAAACCGTGGGACCCACCAAGTATAACACGTTGTTTGGTTCTATCCGCTGCTAAAATCGACTAGCTGATGTTATACTTGAGTCTTGAGCTTACCTATTTAAAGCACACAATTTCATTGTAAATTCTCGATGTGGGACTAAAGTTGGGGTCTCACAATCACCTCACCTTACAAGTGCGACGTCCTCATCACGATATGATAATTGGCACATCCTAAACGGGCCAAGCAATGTGGACTCTAGAGATAGTTCCTGCGAGCTCTAGAGGCGGCTCTCACCTCGCTCATGCGGTGCAGCACTTAGTCCCGTATAGCATTTAGCTTCACATTTCCGGCTGATAATTACTCTACTACCATTTGTTACACCCTAGGCCCGCAGGCCCGTTGACGCATGCAAGTCGTGGGACCCACTAAGTATGACGTGTTGTTTGGCTCAATCCACTGCCAAAGTCGACTAGCAATGTGGACTCTAGAGATAGTTCCTGCGAGCTCTAGAGGCGGCTCTCACCTCGCTCATGCGGTGCAGCACTTAGTCCCGTATAGCATTTAGCTTCACATTTCCGGCTGATAATTACTCTACTACCATTTGTTACACCCTAGGCCCGCAGGCCCGTTGACGCATGCAAGTCGTGGGACCCACTAAGTATGACGTGTTGTTTGGCTCAATCCACTGCCAAAGTCGACTAGCAAATGTTCCACTTGAGTCTTAGGCTTACCTATTTAAGGCACACAATTTCACTATAAATTCCCGATGTGGGACTAAAGTTGGGGTCTCACATTATCTACCTTAATTACAAAGGAATCTTCTGCTGCCCATCCATCTTCAGCTAATGAGCATGTTTCCATGAGTCGGTTAGGGTATAATTTTCTACTCAGAAGGTGCATGGGGCATCTACTTTAGAAGTTGCCAATTTAACACACCCAGATATTACTTGTCACCTTCTACTTCGGGGATTATTGATTCTAGCGCCTCTTCACATCTTACGAGTAAATCCACAAATTTTTTATAATTTTCACAAACCCATTCTTCGCCTTCTATTTTATTTGCTGATGGGCGCTCACGCAATATCCTTGGCAACGGCACAGTTACACCTACTCTCTACTCTAATAGCTACAAAAGTTTATCAACACAACAGCTATATATTCCCAATCATATGCATGACATTACAAAATCAAGAATATTCTTGTAAATGGTAATCTATATGATGGATGATATCAAAATGAAATAATAAGCAAAAGCTATCACCAAGGTCAAATTGATCTGGACAACATCAATAACAAACAGTGGAGAGAATGCCAAAAGTTCAACATTAGAAACAATTTTCAAAATCAATACATGACCGCATAAAAGGTTCGCATCTGCCTATTGCAAAGGACCTAATGCAATTTCTTACTCACAAACTATATGTTGTATGTCATAAAGGGATGCCATAAGCCAACAAGATTTATGCGGCTTGATAAGGATATGTGAAACTAAACAAATAAGGGTGGAGAATGTAATAATTAACTCATTTTTGTTTTGCCTATATGAACACTATGTAGCATGGCGCTATATCCATTTTTGCATCAGGATGATGCTATGAAATCTTGCATGATACATATATACCCAAAACGAAATGGAAACATCAATAATGTCATAATATCTAGCCATCAACTTTAGGTAAAACATTTTTTCATGTCTGAATATATGGAAACTTCTCTTTGCACCCTAAGAATGCTTCCAACTTTAATGCTTATTAACAGGGATTCCATACATCATCACATTAAATTTTTGACCTACAAAGTCATCCATGTTTCGAATATTAGTAAATAACATACATCGAGATACATTGCAATCCTATGTAGCAATGCAGAAACATAAAAATATTGCTTTATCCATTTTGTAGGTCAGAAAACAGAAAAAATCACTTGTCATGCATGGAGAACCATCACCTTTATCATTTCCTCATAATATATGTTCAAAAGTTGTTGGGAACCCTTCATGTAAAATTTCTAATTGAAGTGCTCATTAGCAAATAGTTGGTCAATTGCCTGATCACAATTACTATTCTAATCACTTTCCTAATATCTCTCAATCACCAAATCTCTAATAAATCTTTCTAATATATCATTCCTAATATTATTTATTTCCTAATTACTTACAACAAAAGACTGGGGGAGATCAACTATTAGGTGTTGAGAGAGAGACCTAGAGAAATAAAAAAGGAGTCTACTAGTAGCAACATTTGTCGAGGGTGAATAGTAATAAATAGGCGACGGTGATGAGACTCAACTCTAGGAATGTGAGGTGAAGCATTAGGGCATAATTGAACTCTAAGCATCATATTTGAGAATTAGAGTAGGTTTAGATTCGGGTTTAGGGCTGGAGCCCTAACCCAAACCAGCCCTTCATAAAAAATCTTAATTAAAGCCTAGTGATATCATTTCGACATTTTTTGATGCCGAAGTGTCATTGAGAAATCCCAAAATGTGATCGAATATATCAGGGAAAATCCCAACATATTGCCAATAATTTCCCAACACTATAAACATCATGTATAACTTTTCTCATTGCGACAAGCCCTAGAAAAGCTCTATAAAATAAAAATTTCGCCTGGCATGTTGAATATGTAGTCCAATTTTTTTAAAATTGAAATAATGATAACAATAGTAATAATAGTACATCTTGAGTCATTTTGCTTGGCCGTTTAAACTTCAGAAATTTTAACTGAAATTTTTTTGCACCAAAGCCATTGTTTTAAGTATCCCCGACATGGCCTGATATATCCTTTTACAGGGCTTGCCGCCGCAACTGATGTGGTCTCTAAATATCCTTTACATTTTTTTGGCTATTTTAAGTGATACATCCCCGATATGGTCGATATATCAGCCGATATGTGGACCAATATATCTTTTTATATGGCTTGTCGCAAAACATTATACTGTGTTTGACAATTTTTGGGCGAGATATCATGATTTCCTCATTATATCGAATGATATTTTACCCTAAAGATCAGACCAAATGTTGCGAAGTTGATTTGTACTTTTGTTTATTTTACAAGGTTGATTAGTGATCCTAAACATAGATTATTCACATTTTATATGTTGAGATTATATTTTAGTGCATTCTACTATACATGCAAACATCGGTTATGGCATTCCGATATTTACCACATATCCCCTATATTTTCCCTATATTCGTAATCCATATGAATTTTGCTCATCCAATATTTCCCGCATATCCGATATTTAAAACCTTGACCAAAGCAACTATCAGAGTTAAGTTCTTCATGCAACATGTTATTAATTTGTTAATTTTTTTATTTTTCTAGCAAGCTCATTATCATGTCATGCAACATGTTATTAATTTGTTAACTTTTTTATTTTTCTAGCAAGCTCATTATCATGTGTCTATACAGGTACACAATAGGTTTAGATGATTTTCTGCTTAAAAGGTTATCCATGAAATCAATAGAGTTGAACAATTACATTTTAGACTTGAATTAGCAACCTGCAGTTAATCATGAGCTATAAAAGATGACATAAAAATTTAATAATATTAGCAATATTTAGTTCCAATTTTTGCACAATCTTCTCACCTCAATATTTTGTTCTTGAACACCAAAATAACCCTTTGGATTGGAATCAAATGACTTTGAATTTCTTCTATCAAGCAGTGAATCTCGTTTCCGAATATCACGTTCTAGAACAGCCCTTTGACCAATCAAGTGTTTCACCTCACGCTCAGCTTGCATTTTTTCACTCTGGACGGGAAATTTTGGCATGTAGATTGTGAGCAAGTAGCAAGATAAGCTTTCAAACAAGGAAAGGCGCTATGAAAAATCAAATTAAAAAACCTCGAGTTTTGTCTTTTCCTGGACGGTATTCCTAAGCTTGGACTCCATATCTTTTAACTTAAGCTTAGTTTTGTCAAGCTCCTTCCTGACAATTTCCTTTTCTTTAAACAAGGCAGACGATGACAAGCACATCACTTCCTTCTGAAGGTTGAGAACTTGACCAAGAAGTTCATCTTTCTCGAATTCATGTTGACTAAATTGATCCTACCAAAAAAAAACCAAAAACTCTGACATGTAAGGGAAGAAAAGATCTTACAGGGAAGGAAGAAGAGAAAGAGAATAGTCACTTACTGCCATTGCCCTCTCTGTGGTAACTAAATCATATTTAAGCTCCTCGATTTGTTTTTGGTGATCAGCTAACTGATTTTGCAATAGATTCTGCAAGTGAAATAAAATCAATGCATGAAGTGCTAAAAGTAACAGCTAAGTGCTAACATTACTGATTGAAAGATATATACAATGGATATACCTTTTCCAGCTCTACCTCTTCCAATTTATTTTTCAAACAGCTCTGTAATTTGTTGTGCAAAGAGATGATAGATTCAAGTTGCAACATATTTTGGCTAGAAAATAACTTAATTTCCTGTAAAACGAAATACCACTAACATCAACATAGTAAAAGAATATAATCAACCAAAGTAAGGAATGAGGAGCAATAAGAAGTTCAGCAGAAACATGATGTCAGTTCATAGAGTTCTACAAAATCCCACGTCAGCAGAAAATAATCCTGTTAGCTTTTCTGAACTATACTTCGGCACTGATCAGTAATTACTTTAACTCTTTTAAGATTATATTGGATCACTCTGACATGAGGTGTCATTCTATATAGGATAACAGTTGGGTCATAAAATCAGGTTTGCCTGATTAATTGGGTATAGACCCGATTAACTTAACGAGGAGGGTTCTATTTCATCTGCAATTTCACTCAAACAATATCTAACCAAACTCTAGCTCATTATCAACCTCTTTTATGGTATTTACACTGTGATGTACATCTCATACAACACCATGCAAGCTCTGGAGGTTGCTGATTTTCTTAGTGGCAGAGGGGCGGATGGACAATGATATGGAGTAAATAAGGCTTGGTGTCACTCCATGTAGTTGGCTGGTGTGTTGCTAAGGTGGGGCACATTTAAGGAATCAGATAAGATCTAGGATGTTGATGATCTGGATTGTAGGGACTTGGGATGTGTGTCACATCAGTGACATTACAACTACCGACACACCAGTCTTGTTTACTCACAGGAAATAATGTGTACAGGCTAGCAACACATTTCTCTGATTGAGCTGCGATAGTGGTGAGCCAGGTGAGGCAACCAACTAGTCACATTGGAAGAGTGGTTATCATCACTTCTCATCTCTTAGCATTTTTTTTTGCAGCCTATATCCAACAAATGACAGCCACATAACAGATGTGTTACGACTTACAAAGTTAATGACTTTAAATAATTGTCAAACACTGTGTCAATTATCAAAAGAATAACCTTTATAAAGATAAAGAAATAATAACAATCGAAGACTCAACCAAACATGATTATAGAAGAAAAATGGACTGAGACAAAGTGCAAGATAACTAGATGTATTTACCCTCAGATCTGGTATAACACTGAAGTTTCGGAAGAGATCTTCAAAAAAAGATAGAACACTATCCACAACACCTTTTGAATGGTCAACAAGCAAAGCTACTTCTTGGACTTCTTTTGACACATCAATGAGCGAGAAACCTACAGGTTCCTGAATAAATGAAAATAAAAGATAAAACATATATTTTATTAAAAGTAAGCATAAGTGCAACCCCAAGGTCGAAATCTGATGCAGCAGAAGCTGGCTGAAAGTTTGACCAGTTCTCAGTAAATGCTGCTCCAGCCTTAAATCAATTAGTACCCTGATTGTTATGCTATATGCTAGGTGAGAAAATACCTCTTTATGTAATTTGTTTGATGCAACTAAAGAAAGTTGTTCCTGTGCCACTCTAGCTTCATTACGTGCATTTAAAAGATCCTGATATAGCTACATGAAAAGAAATCTGAAATCAGAGAAAAATGAGTAAAAGAAATTACACATAAAGACATCATACTTAAAACATTTTTGTTTATGTCATTATCTTCATCACAATCCAAGTCTTCTCCCATAAAAAAGTGACACAATATGAGGCCATTGTTAACGTCATATCATTTTCTCTAGTGTCATTGCAGATTACTTGCGGAAAATATCATAGGCAAGAGAGGAGCTAGCCACAAAACCGAAAAAGTCAAGTCAAGAATGGGAAATGTTCATGCAACCAGTGAGCAAGCATAAATACTAAGAGATGAATAGTTCTTCTGATGAGAATTTCATTAACATTATACTATAACACTCTATATGCTAAAGTTAAAGGGAAATGAACAGTTTTTAGAAACAGTAACCTTTATATAATTAGTATGATTTTTGCCAATTGTTCTTAAAAGCTAACCACCTCACTTGGCTAGAATGTTATGTTTATAAGTATAGGTTACAGGTTCAAATCCTCCCTTTGCCACATTTGTTTTTCACTTAATTTAAAAAAAAATCCAATACTTGTGTAGACCACATATTTTAAGTCATTAAATAAAGGAAGTTTTGCATATAAATCCAAACTTTTAAACTAATAATTTTTAAGCCTGCGAACTTCAAAAACACTCTTTAGGGGACCAAAATACTGCAGAAGCTTAATGAAATAATATGATAATGAAATAATGTGTAATTGAATGTTTCTTTTGCCTATAAACCCAACGTTTTACCCTCATTTATTTTTTAAAATCATCCTTTTTCCTTATAGCCCAAGGACCCATCTCCATTTATGTTTAAATCCATGTGCCCAAAATCACTCTTAAACCCAAACTAATGTGCCTAGCGTATTAATCCATTTTTTTCAAACCTAACGACTTTCAAAAAGGTTCTTTTTCCCTATAAATTCAAACTTTTACACCCCCCTCCCCACCCCCTGCACCCCTGGTTTACTTTTGGACCAACTCACTTTCAAAGTCACTCCTAGACCCAAAATAGTCAGCAATTTATTTTTAAATCCAGATTGTATTCTAGCAATTTATCATATATTGCAAGTTGCAATTTTTTTATCACAACTTGCTAACTAAGTGATTAGATATACAACACATTTTTTAAATTAAATATGTAAATCAATCTTTTCCTATTTTCTTTTTTTTCACACTAATGTCACGAATTCTAGATGGTTTATTTGCCTATAAATCCGAAGTGTTGCCCCCCTTTTGTTTTTAACTCATACTTCCAGAAAGTGTTTTCCGTCTATGAACCTAAAGTTTTACGTCTATTTATTTTTAAAAACTCACGCTCATCCAAAAATCACTCTTAGTCTCGAAGTATTCCGCAAATTGTTTTAAACTCACTCTGTATTTCATCACTTTGGTAAAGAGTCAAGTTACTGCATTATACTGTAACTTTCTATACTTTTCTCTAAGAAGCTATGTATTCGGTGTATATTTGAACCAAATGCTTAAACCATTTGTTTGATTTTGTACTCACGCTAATTTCATGGCATTGTAGATGAGTTTTTAACCTATAAATCTAAAGTTTCATGCCTATTTAATTTTTTAATCATGCACCTCCAAAGATTGTTCTGTTTTTGAAACCAAGGTTTTACACCCATTGACTTTTAAACTCATCCACTTCCAAAAGCACATATAGACACAAAATACTCAACCAATATATTTTTAACTCACTTTTTATATTCAGTAGCATGATATAAAATGTAAATTGCTATATTTTTTACTACTTGCTATAGTTTTACCTAAGTGATTAGATATGTGGTGTATTTTTCAAGCAAATGCATAAATATTTTTTTTTGGTTGCTTTCGCACAAATGCCGAGGCATCAGGCAGGTTAATTTTGCCTGATTCAATACATTTAATGATGTTTCTACAGTGATTAATGATGTGAGTGACCATTAAAACTTAAATGTTATGTATCTAGACGAAGATAGTGGTAGCTAGAGGCTTCAAGCTAAAAACCATCATCTGGCACAAGTTAGGATGACTTAATTTACCAGCGGAATAGCCACAACTCAATGCGAATTGCTCAGCCGAATATGATTTAGCAACTCACATGAGTTGATAGATAAAGAGAGGTGAGAAATGTGATGGAGCTAGGATAGTCAATTATAACAGCTATAAATTATTATGAGTCACGTTCGTAGGTCGTTGGTTATAACAACAAGAGATTCCTAAAGAAAGTTGGAGTTAAGTGGTAGCACGCTATCATAATACAATAAGTTCGAGGTCATCATCTTGTGTATAAAAGTCCATATATGGAGCAGAAAGGAAAGAGTTGAGAGCATGATTTATTTGCTTTGCAGCTTGGCTACTTAGCATACTATTTTCTACTGGATTTTCCATCTCTCCTTATTCTTTCTATATCCATTCAAAAACTTTAAGTAATTAGGTAAACTGGCTGGTATCACTTATCTAGTATAACTCTATCAGCCAAGCCCCAGTCTGCAAAACATTCTTACTCATCCATTTTTTTTAAAAAAGTTATGCATGATACTTTAGGTAAAACCATGGAAGAAACATAAATTTTTATTTAGTTCAAGGGACTAGAATAATAACGAAATAGATAGAAAACTAAAATATCAAAAAGAAAATGCCACTTAAAATGAACATCAGAAAGCCAACCCATTCGTTGTAAAATAATCCAATTAATATATGAACACTTTAAGATTGTGTTCCTAGAGAAACTGAAACAATAATAAAATGAGCTTTTCCAGGCAAGTATCATACATTTAGAGGACATTCAGAAAAATAACCAATTATCTTACCTCGTCATACTTCTCTTTGAAAGAAGTATTTTGTTCATTAACTAAGTCAAGAATGTCATCAAAGTTTCCCTGGATTGCAGTCTTCTCCATTTCTACTGAACTAATCTGCATAAGAAACCAAAAAACTGCATAAAACAGTGGAATTACAAACCAAAACCTATTTCAATACAAGAAAAAATACCTGATCTTCAAGGTGCTTGATAACATGAATAGCTTCAGACTCTCTTAAAGTTAAGCCTTTAAGG
Source organism: Asparagus officinalis (assembly GCF_001876935.1). NCBI lineage: Eukaryota > Viridiplantae > Streptophyta > Magnoliopsida > Asparagales > Asparagaceae > Asparagus > Asparagus officinalis. The sequence goes on along the minus strand of NC_033798.1, from coordinate 76,394,210 downwards.
CCACAAGATGTGACACCTAACTGGGACAAAAAAGAACTTCTATCGCTTGTGCTTGTGTTACACTCTGATTCCATGGACTTGTATGTCGAGCTTTCACATCCATCTTCTCTTGTTTTCATCTGGAAACGAATAGTTAAAATTTTTCATGACATCAAAATGGAGAAAAGATGCATGTTATAATTCTTCGAGTTTAGATATGACATCAGGATAAGGAATCCCTAATAACTCTTTTGCCAGATAATGTAAAAGAAGAAAAATAATTTAGACCTGGAGCAATTCAGCTCTCTCATGATGTATTTTCCTCCTGCTAGTAACATGCAATAAAGCACAGGCATCAGGAAGCGAAAACTCATCCGATTTATCACTGAGATCAGATATGCATGAGTTACTATGCAGATTATCCGTGATAACCTCATTTTCCTGCATTAATTCTTCGAAAGAAGGTGGCATATTCACATCTTGTCCATTTCCATTGAACTCTCTAATAGAAGATACTTCATTTGGAGTGGATACCTGCAGTTGAAGCATAACATCATCACTAGTAGCTTCATGCTTCCTGACAGCCAAATTAAGCTCACACCTACTGACATAGATCAATACTTGTTATAATTATAAATGAGAGATCCCTTAACATGGACATGAATAATCTCTCACAGTTCTAAAACACTGATTCTATGATAACCAAGTCTATAAATTATGGTTATTGTGAATGCTGAGTTGGTAGCAAAATTGTGAGGAACAACAAAAAAATGATAGCTCAGAAGTAGATCTGCTTTCATATTCGTTATTATAGAATTATTATTTTAGCTTAACTGTATTATTATCAAATGAAAAGAAGACCAACAGTAGAAAGAAATGTGGAATATGGTAAAAAGTTTCCTCAAATCCTTTATCACTATCTACCAAAAGAACTCCGGGAAAATAAAATGGTACACACTACAGATTTAACATAGTTATCGTTCTGTATCAAATAATCACCATGGTAAAGTGACAAGATTCAATTATTTACCACCTAAAGAAAAATATATTTTGATACAAGTACTCAAGAACATAGAAGGACATTGAAATAATCTTCTATTGTAATTACCAAACAATAAAACTGCGAACCACAAAACTAAAGCTGATTGTTGATTACAGCCATAAAACTGAAACTGTTTGATAACTACCGTTATATGCTCTAGATGGAAGAAGGAAGCAAGTATTTGAGCGGTGAATTATGTGTTCAACAAGCACATACGCGAAAAAGGGTGGCCCAGTGCACGAGGCTCCCACCATTGTGGGCTCTGAGAAGGGTTAGATGTAGGCAGCCTTACCCCTGCATGCAGAGAGGCTATTTCCAAGACGTGAACTCATGACATCCCCGTCACAAGACAGCAACCTTACAGTTGTGCCAAGGCTCACCCTCAACAAGCACATAAGCAGAAAGCCCTAAATAAAAAGGTCCATAAAGCACTTTTTATGTTTAAACTTGCAAAAAAAAATGGGTGCAACATCTTTATGTTGGCAAAAATTAATAAATAGTTAAATAAAGGTACGAAGTATAAATTATATAGGATAATCTTTTAAAAACCCTAAATTTTTTTCCCACCAAATCCCCCCCCCCCCAAAAAAAAAAAATTTTTTTTGAACTTTGCCAATACTCCTGAATGTGCTTGTCATGCCCCGGTCCCGCAAACCTGTCAGATCTGTGTTTGTCATGGGACCCACCGAGTACAACACATAGTTTGGCTCAATTCACTAACAATAATGGTAAGTCAATGTTGCACCCTTTCACATACTATATAAACTCGTTCAACTCTTTGCACTTGAATCCCTTCATAGTTCATATACTATATAAAGTCATTCAATCTTTGTAAATACCCGGGTGGGGCATCACAATCACCCCACCTTATATATATGACATCCTCCTCATAGCATGACAATTGGTTTGTCCTAGTATCACTACTAAGTGATATGGATTCTAGAGGTGGGTCTACATGTTCAAGGGGTGGCTCCCATCGCACTCAAGTGTTGTAACACTTAGTCCCTAAATAGCGCTTAGTTATATATTCTGGCTAGTTAACTACTTCATGCTCCTGACGTGGTGTAAGTCGCAAAACTTACTGAGTACAACACATGGTTGGCGTGGTGTAAGTCGCAGGACTTACTGAGTACAACACATGGGTTGGCTCAATCCACTCCCAAAATTGGACGGTCAATGTTGCACTTGAATCCCTTCACATACTATATAAAGTCATTCAACTCCTTGTAAAGACCCTAAGTGGGACTAAAGACACACGGGGGCATCACAAGCAAATGCATTAACAGGCACTTGTTTCCTACACAAATAAAGTAATAGCCAGCAACACTATTAAGCTGTTATGGGGTCTGTTGATATGAAAGTTTAGAGGTGTTTTGTTAGACACCCAAAATTCAAGAGGGTTTTGTGGGAAAATAGTTCATGGCGTTTTCATGGGAACCACCTAAAGTTCAAGGGTGCTTTGTGACACACACACACATCATCATTCATCAACAGCCGGAACAAATACATACCTCAGTACCACATTTCCTAGAAAATGGTCCCGGGCACCATGTAACACGCCTCTTATTCTGTACGAGAAAAAAGAATGAAATGATTACCTGAGTACAATGTTGGATATATATATATATATATTATATATATATATATATATTATATAGTATAGAGAGAGAGAGAGAGAGAGAGTTGATCTTATGCCAACTTAATTGATCGTCCACTAAACTTCTTAGCACCCAATATATATATATATATATATATATATATACTATATATAGAGAGAGAGAGAGAGGCAATATGGGTATGACTTAGTACCAAGCACAAAAAAAGTTTATGGCTTGATAGTTGCAGGTGCGT
>NC_033798.1:76346072-76391313 GCF_001876935.1 Asparagus officinalis | reverse complement strand
GAACCAGGGACTAATATGACATAGCAGAAGATTCACAATCAAAATAAGCTTTAAAAAAAGCATTTGCTAAATTATGATCGTCAAATACAAGTTTCAATATTAAATCATTAAGCATGGTGACAATGCGCGCATACAACAAATTTAAAATATATAACAGGTGTCCTCAAGATGAATTTGGTTTATGCACAGATGAAAACCAATGGAGAATATTTACCTTACTCATGTTTGTGCTTTTCTCATCCCTTTCAGAGCATAGCACCAACGAACTGAGATTAGCAATTTTCTTTGCTTGCTCTGCTAGCCTCCTCTCACGATGAGCTCTGTCTTTCTTTTCCTCTTCCAACTCCAGAGCTATTCTCTCTTTCTCTAGCTCACTCTAGAATTACCTCAACTTAGTAAGTCAATGCTACAAAATTAACATGGGAACAACCAAATCAGAACAAGGCAGGCTATCACTGACCTTCAATAGTGTGTTTCGAAGGTTCAAGATTTCTTCCTCGAAGTGGGCTATCACTGACCTTCAATAGTGTGTTTCGAAGGTTCAAGATTTCTTCCTCGAAGTGCTCTGAATGAGAGGTCTAGGCACAAAACCATAAGTGTGTTTCGAAGGTTCAAGATTTCTTCCTCGAAGTGCTCTGAATGAGAGGTCTAGGCACAAAACCATACAAAACAATTGATGCTCTTAGTGAATAATAAGAAGCACATTCTGGAGTGATCATAAGAAATAAAATACAAACCATCAATTTTGCTCGAAGCTCCTCAATTTCTTTTCTTTGCCTCTTTAGCAAGGCAGCATCAGTCAAAATCTGTTTATTAATGCACAAACATTTAACCAACAAGCTTCACAAACTAACAGCTATATGCATCAAATCCACACATGTCAAAGCTAAATATACTCGACATGTTTAGAGAAACAAAATAAGAAAGAACACCTCGTTCACGCATGCACAGTTTGTAACATGTAAAGCTCTGCTTGCAAACTGGAGACTGCTCTTTGTTTCATCTGTATGAATCTGCCATAATAATCAAACCACGCCTCATTTAGTTCAAAGTGAACAGAATTTTCAATTACAAAATAATGAAGTGGAAATAGTACACTTCTTCAGCGCGTAGCAATTATTAGGTCTTAGATTCAAAGAACAAGTATTCTATGAACCTTAGAAGAGATGTTATTGATAGTATTGTCAAACTTCAACTGTAATATATATCTGTGTGCATGCCTATGCCAGGGTGATTATAGAGAATCAGTGACTATCATCTAGTGTATGCATACAATGGGATGTGAATGCACAAGTCTATGATCTGTAGAAACTTGATCCCATTAAAAAAACTAGATGTTTATCTCTATACTCATATCCCAGCCATTAGTTAAATTAAAATGAATCTAAGAATACATAATAAAAAAGTAATGTCTATTGTATCATACTTCCTTTAAAAGTGGGAGTTGTGAAAAAACTTTCCATGGACAAGAGTACCCATATTCTTTTTTAATATTACATTCTAATCCTAACTAAACTAAATTAATTATCATTATTAATTAATTATATTATATGCACCTTGTCAATTTGTATAACTTGGTCACTAAAACTTCCGATGTTACTATGAACTGGTCAACTTAAATCAAGAATCCAATCAACTAAATATATTTATTTAAAATATTCCATAAAAAGTAACAAAAAACTTACAAACAACCCCTAAAAATCTAATAATTAGAAAAACATGCTGAAAAAAATTAAAAATTACAAAAAACACATGGAATATTAGAAAATTTTCAATTGTCCAAGAAACAATCAGTAATTACATAGGACACCCTAAAAAGTTTAAAACTACAAACAGACCCCCAAAAAATTTGAAGTTATAGAGAACACCAAAATAATAAAAAATTACAGAAAAAAACTAAAATTAAAAAAATTATAAATAGTCCTCAGAAAATTTGAAATTTTAAAAAAAAAACACCCTAGAAATCCTAAAACTTTAAGAAACACCCTAAAAGCTAAAATCTTTTAATCATCACTCTGATTAATTTGAATAAAAAACCACTAAAATTTTAAAAATGATAAATAAGCTCGAAAAGTCTTCAAAATTACAAAATAATGCCCTAAATAATCCAAAAATTAAAAAAATCTAAACTATGATATCTTTGATGAGCCCTGAACAATTTGAAATAAGAAAGCCCCACAAAAATTTTAAAAATTATGAAAACCCCTATGAAACATCTGAAAATTGCAAAGGAACCCCCCAAAAAATATGAAAATTTTAGAAATTATAAATAACTACTCAAAAATCAAAATTGCAAACAAGCTCCTAGAAAGACCAAAATCTAAAAAAATCACCCTAAATCCAAAAATATCAAAACATTAACTCTACAGTTAAAAATTCTAATGATTCCCAAACAATAGAATTAGAAGTAGTTTTAAATTTTTAAATTTTAGAATTGAATTCTAAAAGTTGAAATCAATTTCTTGAATCCAAACACAACCTTAACGAACTTAACAAATTCCCCTGACATTTAAAGAATTTTGAACAAGACTCCTCTAAAACTTCATTATCTCTTTGAACAAAGGGTAACAAATGCTGAAAGTTTTCAAGGGGAGGTCTCTTTGGGCAGGTTACATGTTCACATGACATTTGAAGAATTTTGAACAAGACTTCTCTAAACTTCATTAACTCTTGGAACAAAAGGAGGCAAATGCTACAAGATTCCAAGGGGAGCTCTTTTTAGGTGGGTTATATGTTCATCATTTCTTTGGGATCATAGCTTTTTCTAAAATTGCTCTCATTGTCAACTGTGTATGTACATTCTTACACCTTGAGCGATACCGTGTTTTTCACTGACAGGAGTTTTGCTACAAGGGTAGAGTATCTCTCAAAGTTTAAAAACTTACGTAGAGAGGTCAAAGCTTTGATACCTTTTATGTTTTAGGGAAGATGTTGGTTTTCCTAAATAATGTTTGTTGAATTTAGCATAAAAGTGTGATGTACATATTTTACGAGAACATAGTTTTTTGCAAATTATTTACCTATATTGAAAATCATATTAGTTTTTTGTATTAAAAATTAATAACTTCTCAATATATACTTTTTATTGTTCTTAAACTAATATTTTGTGTATTATTACCGAACTCCTTTGTTGGTCTCATGTGAATTTTGTTAAGTATGTATTCAATATGTACTTCCCATCACGTTATGCATTTGCTATATGGCATAACATGTTCAAAAAAGTACATGTCAGAACATTTGATGTCTGTTAGATCAAAGTTCTAATATTTGGAATGACATAGTTAAACTGAATGCGATAGCAAGGTTGATATCAATCTACAAACTGTTATTATCATCGAGTAACAAAGCCTCTATCCCAAAATTTTGGATCGGCTACACGAATCCTATTCTTTCATTCCGTTCTATTATGAACCATCTCCTCTATTAAGCTAATCATAACTATATCCTTCTTAATAGCGTCCAACCATGCCCTTCTCCATTTTAAAATTTGCGGCTATAGTACACATTAACTATAATATTATCACTCCTCCTAACTGGTGCACTAAAAAGTCAATATTATACATGGTCAAACCATCTTAATTGATTATCTCTCATTTTATTCTTACTAGAAGCAATATCTAATTTACTATGAATGCATTTATTTCTTATCTTATTTTTTAGTGTATACTCACAAAAAACATCTTAATTTCTGCTACACTCATTTTTCGCACAAATTTTTTAATTGCCTCGTATTCTAACCCATAAAGCATTGTTGATTTTATGACTGTTTTATAGAATTTTCTTATAAATCTAATAGGTATTCTACAATCACACAAGACTCGTGAAGCACTTCTCCATTTTAATCATCCTAATTTAATTTGACTGACATCATCCTCAATCTCACCATCATGTCGAATGATTGATCCTAAAAAGCAAAATTACGTTTAGATATTTCTTGACCATTATTATGTAATATAAGCTCTCCTCTCCTTCTAGTTCACTACAATGCATTCCATGTATTCTGTTTTCGTTCTACTAATTCTAAAACATTTGGTTTCAAGAGCTTGCCTCCACCTTTCTACTTCAGAAATTATGCATGTTCTAGTCTCGTTAATTAATACTATATCATTAGCAAATAACACACAACAGGCACTTCATCCTAAATATGTCTAGTAACTTAGTTCATAACTAAAGCAAAAAAGATAAGGGCTTAAGGTTGACTGTTAACGTAAATGTATGATTATTGAAAATGACTTGGTCTCTTCATCATTAGTGCTTACTTTAGTTGTTAATCTATTATATATCTTTAATCACATCAACATACATACTAGATATGTATCTTTTTTAAAACCCATCACAATACCTCTTTAGGCACTCTATCATAAGCTTTTCCAAGATCAATGGAACCATATGTAGATCCTTTCTTTGTTCTTTATATTTCTCCATTAGGCGTCTCAAAATTTGTATAGGTTCCATCGTTGATCTCCCAAGCATAAAACCGAATTAATTTTCAGTAAGGTTCTCGATAGCGTCGCATAGCGGTAAGGCACCGCTAAGGCTATGTGTGCCCATAGCAGCAAAATAGCGGCAAATAGCGTATTGTCAAATAGCGGTCTAATTTAAATATATTTAAACATCCTAAAAAGTAAGAAAATTATAGAAAAAACTAAAAATTCTACAAATGTATGTTTGACGATTTATAAAGATCCTAAGCATGATATAGATGTGTAACAATTGCATAAAATTAACAAAGTACTATAATGAATAAAAAAGGAGTTAGGAGGAACAGGGCTTCGTCAAGGGCGGGCAAGGCTTCGTTGAGGAGATGGAGCTCGTCGAGGGTAGGGCTTAGTCGAGTTAATGGAGCAGAGGCAGTTGAGGATCTAGAGGTCGTTGAGGGTATGCCTTTGTCGAGGAGTTGGAGAGAGACAGTTGAGGCTCTGCAGAGGAGGCGGAGGAGGCGACCAAGTAGTGGAGGGAGGCAGCAGAGCTGGGGAGGGAGGCACCGTCGAGAGGAGAGGAGGCAATGGTAGGGTTAAGGTTTTTTAAGAAAGAGGCTGAGAAAGAGGTGAAGGCAGTTGAACTCAAAAGAGAATGAGAGAGTGGGTTTTATAAGTTAGATCAGATTTGGGCTTAGTTCGAGTCGGGTTTTAAAAAAGGGTTAATAACGCTCAAATGTGCTTTTAAGCACTATTTACCGCTTTTAGGCGCTATTTCACACTTTTCTCTGCTATTCTTTAAGCACTATTTACCGCTTTTGAGCACTATTTCGCGCTTTTCTCCGCTATTTGAAATGTATAGAGGTCTTCGACGCATTTCCTCACCGTTAGGGCCAAATCCTCGCAGGAAGGGGCCACTAACGCAAATACGGACACAATTGTGCTTCAATTGCCTCCTAGTAGCAACACTGATTTTCAAATAAACTTGTCTCTTTTCTTAGTCTTTGCTCAATTACCCTCTCCCAAAAGTTTCATAGCATGACTCATGAGTTCAATATCATGATACTTTGAACAACTTTGTATATCTCATTTACTTTTGTATATCGGTATCAACGTATTAATCCTCCACTCATTAGGCATTCTCTTTGTCTCAATAATCTTATTAATAAATTTGGTCAATCATCCTAATCCTATATCTCCAAGACATTTCCAAACTTCAATAGGGATATTGTTTGATCCTGCGGCTCTTCCACTTTTTATTTTCTTTAGAGCATCTTTAACCTCATTGATCCTAATTTTCCAACAATATCTACAATTTCTATCATTCACTATATGATTAAATTATCTATGTTGCTCACCTATTTGGTTATCATTAAACAATTGATGAAAGTAACTTTTCCGCCTTTTTCTTATTTCCTCATTGATTATTAGATCCTTTTGATCTTCATTCTTAATACGCCTAATATTACCCAAGTCCCTACTTTTCCTTTCTCTCATTTTAGCAAAAGCTTATATATATCTTTTTCTCCCTCTTTATATTCTAACTTTTTATATAATTTTTTATAAGCCTTGTATTTACTCTCACTAACCACTCTTTTTGCTTCTTTCCTAGCTAGCTTATATTTCCCAAAGCTTTCCTTACTCCTACACTTCTGCCAATTGTTATATAATGTTTTCTTCTCCTTAATCTTTTTTGTACTTCTTCATTCCACCACCAACTCTCCTTACCATCTAACCGACAACCCTTAGATTCTCCTAGAATATCCTTAGCCACTTTCGTATCACAAGAGGACATACTATTTTATATAATATTAGTCTCATTATTTATATTCTATATATCTTCTTTTATCATCTTATCTTTAACAAGTATTAAGTTCTTCCTTTTAAGTTCCGCCGTTTAGTTCTTAATCTTTTGTTCATATTAGTTTTCCTACTCCAATTCCTAATAGAAAAGTCTAATATCATTAACCAATTTTGTGTAGTTAAACTCTCTTCAGGTATAATTTTACAATCTTTGCATGTTAACCATCTATCCTTCTAATAAAAAAAAAGTCTATTTGGCTACTATCCAATGTTTTAAATATCGACTGATAAACCAATATTATCGGTAATATTTATCAGTTTTGGGGGTCTTCCGCTATGATAAGTTCCATTCTAAACCAGTTATCGTTTTTGGATGTTTAACGCCAATAATGCAGTGACAAAGTGAGTTATTGGTCGATATTGTCGGCCTAAAAATTAGAATTATCGGCCTTTGGTTTGAATTTTGATTTCGCGCAACATGTATATATTCAATGCAATTTAAACCTAACCCGTGTTTCTACCATTGATTAGTGATCCTAAACATAATTATTTATATTTTGGTATGTTTATATTTCACTAAGTATGGCTAAATTATATAATTTAAGTATTATATTATGTATATCACCATCCGGTAATGTCACTCCGATAAATACTATTTATCCCTAATATATCCCCGATAAGACGATATCTGCTATCCGATATGGATTTTGACCGTCTTATAAGTCCCTGATAACCGACAGTTAAAACCTTGCTACTATCACATCAGGTTATTAAATGTTCATCCCTTTTGCTAAATTGTGTATTTGTTATTATCAAATCATACGATGTTACAAATTCTAAAATTGATTCTCCCATATTGTTCTTAATTACATACCCAAAGCCTCCATATATCCTCTCATATCCATTATATTCTTGTCAACATGCACATTAAGGTCTCCCCTTATAAACAATCTTTCCTAATGGACTTCCTTGAGTCAGTTCATCTAAGTTATCCCAAAAATGTCTTTTGGCATTCTCAAACAATCCTACTTGTAGAGCATAAACACTAACAATATTAATAACCTCTACTCCCAAAATAATTTTTATTAGTATTATTCTATCCCCTACTATTTTTACATCTACAAAACTTTTTTTATTAGTATTATCATCAAGTAGAGGTCAGAAAAAATTATTTTTATTTAGTGCAACTGTGCAATATATTATATGGTAACCATGAACTATTTCACAAATAAGATACTAAAGAAAAACCCAAAATAAATAATCAAATTATTTGACCATGGGCAATGCACTTGCATTCCGCCTAGTATTACAAAATATGTATGTCTCACTTGGCAGGATCATAATTTGGTACCTGTTTGGTTAATTGCTTTCTTTTTTACTTGCTCCTCCATGTACAAACATGGAGGAAACATACATTAAATTACAAAATTGCGCATAATGTGTACTCAGAAACAAATTAGATTTGACTCCTCTCAAAAGGATCTGGAAGCAGAACCTTTCCATTTAAAAATTTTACGATAGGAAAACACAGTTGAGCTTGAGTTGACTCACTTCATCCAAGTTGGTCTATATTGTTTGAAGAGTCAAAAAATCAAGTGTTCAAGAAAAATTTTGAATTGAATGAGAACAAAATGGAGAGCTTAAATAATGAGGTCAAGATCACAAAATTTCGTAGTGCTTGAGCACATGAATCAGTTTGGACTCCAATCCCAAATTGCATCCTACACCTGTTGTTTAATTTAATGGTTTATAATATCTGGGACCTAGTAAAGTTGGTGTGTAGTTTCTCAAATGTGTAGACTATAGTGACTGGTTAAGTGTGGATTTTGTATGCCAAAAGTACCTCCCCACCCCCGCACCCCTGCCATACACGCACACACGAGTTAGTGTCTGGGTATTAAAACTCTCTTTTTGTCTCTCTCCAACTGTATGTGTCTGTATTGGAACTTTTATATAAGAACCCTGGAACGAGAATTTTTTTCCAAAATTACACTATATGTGACGTCTCATGGATGGTCTTATTCAAACCCAAATAATCCTATGAGTGATCAAGCGATTTCAAGACTTCCTCAACCTTCATACTAGTAGCAAAATACAATGTTACATTAAACGTTGGGCGATTCTAGGCGTCGGACTTGGCGCCCAGCGCTTAGTCGCCTAGGCGGACGCCTAAGCGGTTTCTGGGCGTTTTTTTTCTTTCTTTATTTAAGTGGTGGTCGATGAGCTTTTGCTGAAGGTCGGAGGAGGTAGTGGAGATGTTCATATTTGGAGGTTAATGGAGTTTGGAGGACGTGTAGGCTACGGCACATAAAATCACAATCAAGACCTACAGGATGCAATCTACGTAAGCAGACAATGCTCCCCTAAACGCTTGTAAAATCTAGGTGGGCAGCCTAAATACCGCCTAGGCGCTAGGCGCTAGTTAGGCGGCCTAGGTACCGCCTAGGTCTAGGCGTACGCCTAAGCGGACTAGGCGGAGGTTTTTTAAAACAGTGGCAAAATACATGTTATTTCAGCAATAGGAAAACGGATAGTGGTCGGTGCATAGTAAGAAAGTTTTGTAATTTCTTGGTTTCCCATTCTTAGACAACCTTAGATGTATAGACAAGATGAACGTTGTAAAGCGTATAAAGGAAGTTTTGTCAAGGAATTATTGAGAATTCTTATTGCAAGCAAGAGAACTAGTTCTTAACAGAAGATCTTGACATATTGTATATTATACGTATGTGCAGAAAGACATATGCATCTATACAAATAGACATACACATACACACAAGTTTTTGCTGCAAATGTGGCCTCGTGTTTCCATACCATGGATATAAATATTTGATTCACACATGTTTTCAGGAAAAAAGGATCATCTCATCGATATACTAGCTAGTCCCTTCAAGCTCACCTATGTGTTTCACCACTTAAGTTCCCACATGATAGGAATAAACTAAGCATGAAATTGTGACAGAAATTTACAGCGCTAAAAGGGTTCTCACTGTCATTCTAAGAATTCTTTTGCTTGTTATGTCTTTTAAAACAATGCAATCAGGTCAACTACGGTTTTAAGATAAAAGAAAACTGCAGCATGAAAGTTTCAAGAGTCTTATGGGAAGTGTTCAACAGAATACCATAAGATTAGTACACTTCGAAACATCATCCTAAGGGTTCCTTACTTGTTTATATCATCTGAGGCAATTTCAATTTTAGCCAACCTATAGAAATTTGCTCTCAAACTTAATATTACCATTTATTATCCAAGCTTTATCTAGAGTTTCCCCTAGTATAATGGAATTTCATGAAAATATAGAGTTGAAGCCATTTCATTTACACCCCTAGAAACATCTGGTTTAGACTTCACTTCGTCAGAACTCCCCTAGAAAATAATGTTTCCTACTCTTTGATCACACTTTAAACAATCGCTGAAACACTTCCAATCTGGCCTTCGCATGTTTTGCCTGCCCGTTACATCAGTCTGCCACTATATTCTTTAGTCCAGTTAGCATCTTCTGCTGACTTGCACATCAGAGCTTTCTTGTTGGAGAACTCTAGTCATGAACACACAGGATACACATTTCTATTGCATTTCAATCTACTGGTTTCTAGCCATATTATTCTTTTGCTTCTTGATTCCATGTAACAATTACTGAGGCTCAAGATTGATTATTATATCTCAGTTACCCATGATGTAAACCTGTGTTGATGAAGGAACGTCTAGCTCACCAGAGAGAGCAACGGATTATTAGTCAGCTCACCAGAGAGAGCAGTGGATTCTTAGCCAGTTACTGTTACATATCTGGGACAATGTTCCCTGCTAGGTGAAGGAACTATTTCCACCTTGACAACCATCTATTAGGTGTTCTGCTAGGATTCTAAATAATGAAAAATTTCAGAAAGAAAAAGGTTACTTTGAAATGAAAATTAAGAAAAGTTTTTATGGCCCTTTGATTGTAACCTTGCAAAGTTGAACTAGACTATTCTGTGAGTTTCTTCCATTCAATTGACGCTGCATAGAACATCCTAGCTCCATGTCCAGGAAGTTTCTAGACTCCTCCCTATATATCAATACCAAGCAGTAATTATCAATGGTTCGTTATAATTAAGATGCCCACTTCATATTTTCAGGATATGAGGATAGTCATGTTTCTTTTCATGCATTCGCGTGGGCATATTGCAGATATCTGCTTGGTGCACACAGTTGACTATGTAACTGCTAAATCTGTTTCCTTAGGCACTGCTCTAAGAATAATCATTGACATGGTACATGTTCGGGTCTAAAGAAGAGTTACATTCTAACCTTCAAGGAAGAGCTTATGGCCTCACTGATGAACTGTACAGCATTGACCTTCAAAAGAGTAGTTCATTCAGTAACATCAGAATCCTATACCTTTTCCCTGCTACCAAGTTGATCATCCGCCACTTTAGCTTGCTCTTATTATATGATTCGCATTTCTGGCCTATCATGTGACCCCAAATTATTAGCTACTAAATTTGGCACATCTGACTCATCTGTTACTTTGGCGTCTGGACACCCTTGCACCTTTATTTGGATAGCTCTAGTCCTTGATTACATTAACTAAAAGAAATCACACTGATTCTCATATTCATAACTCCTATTTCTCAAGTTCCATTACAAGTCCAAACCCCAACCACCCATCAAAAAGTTAATTCTTACATTAAGTGCATCCGCATTATCCTAACATATAGATCCATGAGCTCGATTATCTTCACCATCTATAGATCTTCTACTAGGAAGCTATCTTAGAGCAGAATACTCTGTCCAGTTTCCTCAAAGCCATTTTTTTCTGATGGTACCTAGGATAGATTACAAGTAAAACTTTGTACTACTTTTTGATGAAAGACTAGGGGGAAATGAAAATCTAAAGAAAATGAATTAAGGCAGTTAAAATAATAGGAGTTGACTCAGCAGAGAAAATATGATAAAGCCAAATGATAAAAAGGATTAATGTAGCTGCACCTAAACATCCAACACAAAGGTTAGCTTCTTGTCAGTGTAGGTTATCATGTTGACAAAAATGAGTCAACTCTAAGAGTAAACAAATTATATATTTTTTTAGGAAATACCTGTGCAAGAGTAATATTACAAATAATAGCAGTATTTGCATTCCCACCAAGTGCAGGTTGCAAAATGCGAGTGAGTTTGCTGTCCCGATAAGGCACATGACCGCTGCATCATATATTTCCATGAGAAAACAATTTAATTTGTATTCTCATTCAAGCTATATGAAAAAGGTTAATTGAATAAAACTTACCCCTGGCTCTCAGTGCCCTCACTTAGTTTTTTAATTACTGTACCAAGAGTCATTAAACTTTTATTGATGTGAGAACCCTCCTTCAAACGCAAACCTTCAGCCCCAGTCTTAGCTGCACGCTCTGAACCGGCTAAATCGACTAAATTCTAAAATAAATAAGAAATGTTGAGAAAAAATTAAAGATGATATATTCAAAAATGTTCCACAGATACCCAAAGATGCAAATTCCAGCCATCTTCAACTTCTTACATACAAGAACAGATACACGAACAGCATCACAAGAATTAACATCAGCATCATCTTCAGGTTTCTCCCGACTCTCAATTATCTACAGTAATCAGTACATACCAAACATAAATTTAACCACTTTTTATAACAAACAAGTAGAATCTTTAAAATTAAAGTGCTCACCATGCGAAAGATGGTATGAGACCTGCTACTGTAAAGGTTCATGTTAGTTTGTCCAATGTGGCGATGAGCTGCATAGAATGATGGTGTTCATTTGTTAAATGAAAATATATAGAGCAAAAATGAAACAAACGATGTGGTCCTTACATTCTCCAAATTCCATGAACTCTAAGACTTGTGCAGGGGACGTAACAATTTCTTCCCTTAATCCTGCGACATATATGCCTCTCTTTTCAAAGGAAAAAAACTTAATCAGAATCACCTCATGCTAATTGGAAATTTGAAGACCATATTACTAGCTGAGTTATACCTCAAGACTCTCATGGATCTGCAGCTTCCTATGCTCAGGAGCTAACAAATCATTAATTTCCTCATTGTAAATTTCCATATAAGACATGCGAACAAGAAATTCTCGACCAGCATCCTATGGAAAAGAGAAAATAATTAAATTCTCAAAAAACGAAACTGCAGATTAATTATAATTCAGATACAGGGGGATGGAATCATTGATTTAAAAGCTACTTATAAATAGTCAAGCATAGGCCAGTACTATTAAAAATCACCTGAGGTTTCGCTGAATACTAGTACTGATAGCTAATACGAGCCAATACTCAAAATATGTGAAGATTAATTAGTTATATGTCATGCATTACAACTCATATCAGTTCATGACTTGTCTTATTGTCGCGCATATTAGTGATCACAAATATTAGAACTTATGGAAAATCAAGTCGTCTCGACTATATATAAAGAAAGCACTCATGTAAGTATGAGAGGGTTTTAAATGCTAAAGTAATTGAGTTTATTTCTGTTTAAGTGCTTTAAAATAGTAGACGGATCTAGAGTCATGAAGGGCACCAAATGCCTGGAGGCACGAAATGAGTGCCTAAAGTGCCTAGGCGGACAGAGGACACAACCAAGGCACGTTGAAGTGCCACTAAACCAATATTGAGGTATTTCGATCACTTGAGCGGTGGCTTGAATGTTCCTTAAGCCATTTTGAAGACACTGATTTGTCTTATATAGAACGCACATGATAAATTCTGACGTACCATGTGTAAGCCTTTCCTCATCAATATGGGACTGGCTACAAAGTAAGGATCTACAAAACACTTGAAGAAGTTTCATAATTGATGGTCAACTGAGTAAAAGTCTCTATTGCTAGTGCTAACTTCTTGGCCAAGGAGGTATTATAATCAGTTGAAAACTGACTAAAACCCTCTATTCCCAGTGCTAAATTATGGGCCAAGGGAACTATGTACAAGAGAGGCGCTTGTTGGAATTCTTATAACAAGTTGCATTCTCCAAAACATCCTGGATCGGAAAAAGGTATAGAAAAAGAGGCATAATAAATTTTGGGATGGATGGTCAAAGTAGAGCCTAAGAAACTGTTGGCAACAAATAGAAGAAGATCTGACTAATTTAAAAAACATGTGATAGAAGAGACAAGTTAACTATATCAAACCTGTGTTAATAAAGTCACCATGCTCAAAGATGACAAACAACAGAAGAAAATGCATCAGTGTCGTCATTATCAACAATAACAAAGCTTCATTAAACTCAAGGTCCTAAAGGAATGGGAGGAATAAAATCTGCTAGTAGTAGGAGAATGAGACCTGTAGTGATGCTTGGAGATTGTTGCTACATTCTTATTTTAAGGAAAAGAATCCTTCTAGGGCAATTGTAAGTCCAAGCATACAGGCATCTTATCACATTCAGAGATGCTAGCTTTGCCGTCCTTTTTCTGCTGCAATTTTCTTAAGAAATTTAAGCTCTACATGGATCAACTCTAGAGCCTGGAACCATCTATGACACAACCAATGTTACAAAAAGCGTTGGGCGCCTACCCAAAGCCTAGCACCTAGGTAGGGCTTAGGCAGATTTTTTTTAAACTAGAGGCGGAGGAGATCATGCTGAAGATAGAAGTCGGTGGAAGAGGCCATAGGAGGTTGGAGGACGTGGAGGCGATGGTGGAGGCAATCATAAAAACAACCTAAATGTGCAATCTGCATAAGCAGTTCACACTCCCCTCCTAAGATCTAGGCGGGCAGTCTAAGTACTGCTTAGGCCTAGGCGAGAGTCTAGGCGAGCACCCATACCACTTTTTAAAACATTGGATGCAGCAGCTAACATAAAATTTGAAGACAAGATGATGAAAATAGGTGTGAGAAGCCAACCAACTTTGATGTTTTGGGTGGAAAAGATGATAGTATCCACTCACTTTTTGCATCCAAGTGATGTAAAACTAATATTTTCTCCTAATGAAACTCAGGTTTCTTAGGGGATCATCATTCTGAATACAATCAAAAGTTCCATATCTTACAATATTACAGTGAAAGTTTAAGACCAGGGAAAATTCAGACATTGTTTGTGAATTGTTCCATGGGAGTGCAATGATAAAGCTAGTTCTATTTGCATCTTTGGGTATAGAATGCGAAAACTCGTCGCACTTGTGCGTGCCACATTGTCACATTTAACTTTTCTAGCATTTGCAAGTTTATTATTTTTGGAGGAAAAGAAACAATAATCATTTGAGCATTAAACCACTAAGATTTGGTAAAACTTCTGTCAACTGCTTGCTTCAGAAAATTTGTAAAAGCATTAATTGGAATTTTTAGTGATTGAAGCAGTAAATCACAAAAATGTTGTCACTAGGTCTCTGAACCCTAAATTAGTGATTTAAGCAGTAAATCACGAAAATGTTGTCACTAGGTCTCCGAATACTAGATTAGACGATGGTGATTGGACAATTCTCGTATCACATGTTCCTATAAAAGAAAGATTGAAAGAAAATAAGTTCAAGCAATGCCTTGCCATGATCTGGTTATAACCTTAGAAGTGAAGTAGGCACATGTTCACATGTTACTATCTTCACTTGATCCAGGTTCTTCCCTTCAACATTGTTCTCATTCTATTACTTCCAACTTCCAGGCTCTTACACTCTTTGAATTGGTAGATTCTTGGTAGCCTATAACTTTGCATCTGTTTATTGTAGGAAATTGATTGAGTAAATTGATGTGCCGAGAGTTCGAATGTCACATTTACGTTTAACTAATGGTCAGTACAACATTTACGTATATTTTTACTTTTTTATACATATGTAGTACATTCGTAGTCAGTACATGGTATGTACATACAATATAAAAAGAAGTCTAATGAGAAAAGATGTAATAAAAAATAACAAAAGAAAATATGCAAGCAAATGTGGCCTTCCAATAGAGACGTAAAGTGGTTGAATATGTTGGTCAACTCTAGTAGGATGGTAAATTGCTCTATACGCTAAGATAAATTAGGAGTCAGTAGATGGTTTGGGAGTGAGCCACCACCTCTTGGATGCTCCTAAACAAATCATGGACCGCAAGTGGGATGATCCCAGGTTCAAAAACAGACCCTCTCATCGTATGAGTTTTACCACTACTGGTCTGTCCATATGCGAATACAGTACCTGTTTAGAATAAAAGACAAATAAAAAAGAGAAGCAGTCAGGTCCAATTAATGGAATATTAAAGAGTTCTGATAGTACATTAACACCCATAGTATCAATAATTAATGTTAAACAGTGGGATGAATTTCTCTGTAGAAACCTTCCAATAGAATATTACACATGATATCCACGACATCTATGACTTTTCATGGTGTAAGCATTTAATTCCCATTCTCAATCAATATCTAAAGAGCGTGACAATAAATATATCTCTAAAATCAATAACATTAATGCCTAATATTTCAGATAAGGTCCGCATGGATACCTACAGTGGGAGCGTAAAAAAAATCAGTAAGCATCATTATCTTTCAAGAAAAGAATTTCATGCTGAAATGACTTAACATTTGAAATAAATAGGCCCAACGCTAATTTTGATTGATAAAAACAAGAAACAAAGTGTGGGGAAACACATTTAACTTCCCTAGAAATGCTACGAGTATTAAAAAAAATCAATGTTAGTTTACATAGAGCCCGCTTTGAAGAAGGTTGAACCAACAGGCGTGAACTAACAGCAACCAACCCAGTGTTGGTCGTTCCCAATCGGATTCAGACTGGAGTTTACTTGGGCAGCTCCAAGTTGGGTTCAGAATGGGTTTGGTCCAATATGGATCGGGTTCATGATGGTTGAACCCATCTCAATAGAGCAGTTCAGAATGGGTTTTGGGTAGTGAACAACACTCTCATTACACACGTGATCCTATCTGATAGATGAGATCTGCTCATATCACGAGTTGGACAAAGGATGCCTTCAAGCTATAAATAAGATCTAAAACACAAGGCATGGTGTCTTCCATATTCAGTTGCTTCCACTTGATGGCTTGAAATTACAAGGTGTGCTTCTTCATTAACAGCTACAAGACCAATCCTAACAAAAGTTTGCAATTTAACATTTTCTTCCGATTGTTAGGATTTTGAGAAGAGGGAAAACGGTAGAAAAAGTCAGATATTTTGGTGAGAACAACTCAACTCAAATTTTTCATTCTACTACCCCCATATTACATACTACAATGCAAATAAATGGCCCATAGGCCCAAAAGCAATTTGGGTCACAATATAACAATCTTCACCTTGAGACAAATTGCGCCCAAACAAACTAAGCATAAAACTAATCTAAACAAAAACAAACATAAAAACACAACTAGCATAAAGTAGCAACAAAAGACAACTAGCAACAAACTAGAAACAAAGCAACACCGAATTTGAGCAAAACTTGAACTTTGCAATTGGAAGAGGCTTGGTGAGCATATCGGCGGGATTTGACTCGGTACCAATCTTCTTCACGACAACCTTCCCTTCCGTGATCTCATCTCGAACAAAATGATACCGAATGTCGATGTGCTTGGTCCTCTCATGGTACATGCGATCCTTCGTCAAATGAACGGCACTTTGGTTATCACAATATATCGCAATAGGACCCTCAAATGAAGACATCTCTCCAACAAAAGCCTTGAGCCAAATAGCCTCCTTAATAGCCTCGGTAATTGCCATATACTCGGCTTCGGTGCTTGAGAGTGCAACGGTTGATTGAAGTTGAGACTTCCAACTAATTGCGCATCCTCCAAAAGTAAACACATAACCGGTCAAAGACCGCCTCTTATCAAGATCACCCGCAAAATCCGCATCCACATAACCCGTTAGATTATCATTGTTCCTTCCAAACTCCAAATGAGCATCAATGGTACCCTTCAAATAACGGAAAATCCACTTCACCGCTTCCCAATGCCCTTTTCCGGGACAAGAAAGATACCTACTTACCACACTAACAACTTGAGCTATGTCGGGCCGAGTACACACCATCAAGTACATAAGTCTCCCAACCGCACTTGAATATGGAACTTTCTCCATATAGCTCTTCTCATGATCGGATTTCGGGCTCATGTCGGCGCTAAGCTTGAAATGCGTTGCAAGAGGAGTAGACACAACCTTTGTCCTTTCCATACCAAATCGGCTTATCACCTTCTCGGCGAAATTCTTTTGTGAAAGAGATAGTTTCTGGTTGGACCGGTCCCTTATAATCTCCATACCAAGGATCCTTTTGGCGGCCCCTAAATCTTTCATCTCAAACGTCGAACCAAGTTGCTCCTTCACCCTCCGGATTTCTCCCAAATCGGAGGCCGCAATCAACATATCATCAACGTAGAGTAACAAATAGATGAACTCATCACCCACTAGCTTCTTGAAGTAAACACAACTATCATAGCTAGAACGGTGGAAGCCAATACTTATCATGAATGAGTCAAATTTCTTGTACCATTGCCGCGGGGATTGCTTAAGGCCATAAAGGGACTTCTTCAACAAGCAAACATGGTCCTCCTTTCCCATGACTTCAAAACCCTCCGGTTGCTTCATGTAAATTTGCTCTTCTAAATCACCATGCAAGAAGACGGTTTTCACATCCAATTGTTCCAACTCCAAATCCTTCATTGCAACCAAAGAAAGCAAAACTCGTATGGAGGTATGCTTTACTACGGGAGAGAACACCTCATTAAAGTCGACACCTTGGACTTGGCTATAACCCTTAGCCACAAGTCTCGCCTTGTATCTAATATTCTCCGAATTTAAGCCATCGACCTTCTTCTTAAAAACCCTCTTGCAACCTACAATCCTCTTGCCACTAGGCGGCTTCACAAGAGTCCAAGTTTGGTTATGTTGCAATGAGTTCAACTCTTCATTCATGGCCGCAACCCAATCGGTCGCATTCTTCGAGGAGATCGCCTCTTTATAACAAGATGGCTCGTTTGAATCCAAATCTTCGGCAATGGCCAAACAATAAGCATAATCGGAATATCCATATCTTGAAGGTGGCCGGATTTCCCTTCTTGTGCGGTCCCTCACCAAAGCATATGATTGATCTTCTTCTTCCTCATCTTCGATATGAGCATCATCATGATGTGACGTGGCCTCGTCACCTTGTTGGACCGGCACTTCAAACTCCACCTTTTTCTCAAATGTCTTGTCCTCCTTAGTAGTTGGCTCGGATGCTCCACCTTGTGTCTTCAACATAGTCGATTCATCAAATGTAACATCCCTTGAGATGAGGAACTTGGACAATTTAGGACACCATAATTTGTACCCTTTCACATTCATAGGATACCCAACAAAGACGTACTTCTTCGCCCTTGGCTCCAACTTTCCTTCATTCACATGGAAATAAGCGGGACAACCAAACACCCGCAAGTTTGAATAATCGGGAGGCTTATCCGACCACACTTCTTCGGGTGTCTTGCACTCAATCGAAGTGGTAGGAGATCGATTCATCAAGTAGCATGTCGTGCTTATGGCCTCGGCCCAAAACTCCTTACCCAAACCCGCATTGGAAAGCATACACCGAGCTCTTTCAAGTAGTGTCCGATTTGCCCTTTCGACAACACCATTTTGTTGTGGAGTGTGTACAACCGTCTTATGACAAACAATCCCTTCGGCCTTACAAAAGTTGTCAAACTCACGATTGTAAAATTCCAAACCATTATCGGTCCTCAACCTCTTCACTTTCCTTCCCGTTTGTTTTTCCATAAGAGACTTCCATTCTTTGAAGTTCTTGAACACTTCACTTTTCTCTTTCAAGAAATAAACTCAAAGCTTCCTTGAGAAATCATCAATAAAAGTGAGCATATAACGGGAACCATTTCCTCTAGATGGCACTTGAGAGGGTCCCCAAAGATCCGAATGAATGTAGTCCAATGTTCCATTGGTCGAATGAATGGCTGTCGAGAAGCTCAATCTCTTTTGCTTGCCAAGTACACAATGTTCACAAAACTCCATATTGTCGGTGCATTGGCCGCACAACAAGCCTCTCCTACTCAAAATGGTCATTCCTCGCTCGCTCATATGCCCCAACCTCATATGCCACAATTTCGTAACATCCGCATCCGAGGTAGGAGCCGCAATAGCCGCCGAGCCCGTGACCGTGAAACCTTGCAAGAAATAGAGTTTCAACTCTTCTTGATCTCATGATTGTGAGAGCCCCTTTTGACACACGAAGGACTCCACCTTCACTTTGGAACTTGTATCCCTTTTCTTCTAAAGAACCCAAAGAAATTAAATTCTTTATCAAATCAGGTATGTGTCTCACACCCGTCAATCTTCGGATTTTGCCATCATGAAACTTGATCTTTACCGAGCCAATCCCTTCAACCTTGCACAAATTGCTATTTCCCATAAGCACTTTACCCTCAGTGGGCTCATAGGTCTCAAATCAATCTCGATTAGGAGTCATGTGTTGTGATGCGCCCGTATCCATAACCCAACAATTCTTGTCATCAATGTTGGTATCAACCACACACAAAGTATCCACCGTGTCACAATTGGCCACATTAACCTCTCCCGAAGAAGCACCTTTATCCGCCTTTTGTTTATTTTTGAGCTTGAAACAATCGGTTAGAATGTGTCCCTTCTTCTTACAATAGTTACATGTGAGATTCTTGTGTCTTGACTTTGAACGGGTCCTTGAATATTTTGGGGTTTTGTCCTTCGACCTACCCCGATCAACAACCAAACCAACGCCTTGATTTCCTTTCTCCAAATTGGTCATCTCATTATCAATATGTAACTTGGCTTATAGATTGCTCTTCACATCCTCAAGAGTGATTTGATCTCTACTATAGATCATCATGTCTCTAAAAGCCTTATAAGAAGCCGGCAATGAGCACAACAACAATAAAGCTTGGTCCTCATCCTCTACCTTAGCACCCAACTTGTCCAAATCATTTAATAATGATTCAAACTCCGAAATATGATCGGAAATGGATGTACCTTCAACCATACGAAGAGTATAGAGGCGTAACTTTAACCGCAATCAGTTGGTAAGAGACTTCTTCATGTAGATACTCTCCAATTTCTCCCATAAACCCTTGGCGGTCTTTTCCGAAAGGACCTCTTGTAGTGTTGAATTACTCAAACACAATTGGATGGTCGAGAGAGCTTTATCATCCATATCAAGCCACTTCTTATCGATAACGGCTTCAACCAACTTATCTCTACCATATATGGCGTCCTTAATTCCAAGACTGGACAATATGGCAGTCATCCGCACTTGCCAAAGTGCAAAACTCGTCTTCCCATCATACTTCTCAATATCAAATTTTCCAAACATCTCCATTCACAAATCCCAAATTTAACAGCTTCAGATTTAATCAAAACCACCAAACACCCCAGAAAAAGCCTCTGGTACAAACTGAACAGCGATGGGTCATAATGGATAGAATCCCTAATATAAACCCAAAAAACAAAACTGATCGGGACCAAAGAGCGTAGGAGGATCCGATGCAGGAGTCAGAGGGCTTCTCGCGGGATGACGGCGAACCGATGAACTCGAGCTGGATGACGGCGAACTCGACTGTGATCTGGGTCGACGTCGTCGCCGGAGTCGGAGAGTTTCTCGCGGGATTCAGCAGTCGCCGAGCTCGTCGGAGGCTGGACGAACGCGAGCTGAACGAAGGGCGACGAAATCGAGCTGAACTCGAGCTTGACGACGGCGAACTCGACATAGGGCGACGAACTCGAGCTGATGCTCGACGGCGACGACAAACGGAGATGGATCAGACGGCGACGGCGGCTCTGATACCAGATTGTTAGGATTTTGAGAAGAGGGAAAGCGGTAGAGAAAGTCAGATATTTTGGTGAGAACAACTCAACTCAAATTTTTCATTCTACTACCCCCATATTACATACTACAATGCAAATAAATGGCCCATAGGCCCACAAGCAATTTGGGTCACAATATAACATCTTCCGCTTTCTGAGATGTGATTGTGTGCCCAAACTGAACTAGTTGTTTTACAGAATTCACCCCTATAGAAGCTAGTTGTTAGAGGGAGGGAGGGAAACCAAATGTCTTATAAATACACAATTGCCAATGCGAGACTGAATGAATGAACCCTAACATAGTAACATACCACTACATTTCCACAGTCCAGGCACCATGTGGACTGGCTTTGCACTAATCTAGTCCCGGACGAACACTGCAATTAGTTTTTATGACATTGGCGGTGTTGCCACCCACACCGCTCGCTTGCAACTGGAATGGTGGTGTCGGCTCTGATACCACTTGTAAGGGGAACCAGAAGAGCTAGTTGGTAAGAGGACGGGAACCAAGAAACCTCATAAATTCATAATTAATTGAGCCGATGTGGGACTAAATGGACCCTAACGAAATTCACCAATGTAAAGACAAAAACGAAAAAAAAATAATCAATGGAGAGGGTTACCATTGAATCCACGAACAGCCGAAGAAACTATTTCTCCAGTTCTCGCCGCGTACACGTCCGCAGTCTTACAATCCTCCCCAAAGATCCTATCTGCGATCGAAAGAAACCAAGGAGTTTCGAGATTCAGGAGCAAGAATCAGAGAGGACACCAAAATGGAGGAAGCGGATCGAAACGCACCGAACTCGAATCTGGTCGACTGGACGTTGGAGAGAGAGATGGAGTTGCCCGAGATCTTCCAAGGGCTCGTCTTTGATTCCTCGGCCGAGAGGGGCCTTGCCCTAACCGTGACGTAGATCCTCTCCATTGAATTCGGGGAAGAAATGGGGAATGCAATTATTAGGGTTTGGGAGAGGCAAAGAGGGTCTCTGTGCCCTGAAAATTTTCCCGCTCTTAAGAGTGGAGTTGGGGAGAAGAGGAAGAGGAAGGGCTATGATCTGGGGGGTTAGTGAAGAGATTGAGATCAGAGCCCTACATTTGAATATAAGGGGATGGCCTGATGGAGGCCCAAATTTCAATTTGGGCGGTCAGAGTTTGGCAACATATTCTATTGGGACAAATTTTCAGAACCAACCCCTTTCACTATTTAATTGCAAAAACGACCATTTTTGCTAATAATTTAAAAAACCGACCTGGTTTCAGCCCTGTCGCTAAAACCAGATCAGTTTTTAAAAAAAAATTTACGAAACTTCACAGGAGTTGAACTCCCGTGAAGTTTCAACTCCCGTAAAGTTTAGCACACTTTTAAACTTCACGGGAGTTCAACTCCCATGAAGATTATTTTGGTGAATAAACTCCACTGGAGTTCAACTCCCGTGGAGTTGCAGGCCAAATTTCCCAGCGAGCGATTCGCTGGGGATTTTGGCCTGTAACTCCACGGGATTTGAACTCTCATGGAGTTTCGGCCTATATAACACACGCGACAGCAGCCTGTGCCGATCTCACTTCTCTCTCACCGCAACCGCCCCAAACCCTAGCTCTCTCTCTAACCGCCGCCGTCCACATCAAAACCGACCGCCTCCCCCCAATTCCGACCGCCGGAACCCGACTCCAACCGTCGGAACCCCATTCCGACCGCCGGCACCTCATTCCGACCGTCGGAACCGCCGTCATCGCCGGAGTTCGACAGATTGAAGGTAAATTCCTCCCAAAATTATTTATTCTCTTAATTTCTTGTATTTTCTCGCTATTTCATGGTGATTACATGTAAAAATTATATTTTAGAATTTAATTGTTATCAATAGTGTTATCAATAATTTTGTCGATTTTAGAATTTCATTGTGAATAATTTATGAAATTTGCTCAGAAAAATTACATAATTTTGTGAATTTTGTGGATTTGGAGGTGAAATTATAAAAAATCTAAAAATTAGTGTTATATGACATCAATTAGATTTTAGAATTTAATTGTGAATTATTTATGAATTATGTGAAGAAACTTAAATAATTTTGTCGATTTAGAGGGTAAATTATCAATAATGTAAAAAATAGTATTACTACATATGTATGACATCTAATTGCTTTTAAAAAATAGTGTTATCAATAATTTTGTCGATTTGAGAATTTCATTGTGAATAATTTAAGAAATTTTCTCAGAAAAATTACATAATTTTGTGAATTTTGTGGATTTGGAGGTGAAATTATAAAAAATCTAAAAATTAGTGTTATATGACATCAATTAGATTTTAGAATTTAATTGTGAATTATTTATGAATTATGTGAAGAAAACTTAAATAATTTTGTCGATTTAGAGGGTAAATTACCAATAATGTAAAAAATAGTGTTACTACATATGTATGACATCTAATTGATTTTAAAAAATAGTGTTATCAATAATTTTGTCGGTTTTAGAATTTCATTGTGAATAATTTATGAAATTTGCTCAGGAAAATTACATAATTTTGTGAATTTTGTGGATTTGGAGGTGAAATTATAAAAAAATCTAAAAAGTAGTGTTATATGACATCAATTAGATTTTAGAATTTAATTGTGAATTATTTTATGAATTATGTGAATTATTTATGACATCAATTATTTTAGTAACAATAAATTTTTAAAGTCTTTTCGTGTAATATTGATCTTGAATGTTTTACTCTTCAGAGGTAACGATGAACGATCGAATCGTAATTTTATGTTCGTATGATGGGAAGATTAACTACCTCGAAAATAATATGCCCGTTTATGAAGGAGGTGCGACGAGACCATTGTTTATAACAAAATCGTGTACTTTCGATGAGTTGGTTAATGAATTGCACAAACTTACATTAACCAACTCACGTGAGTATCACCTTAATATTATTTGTAATTATCCTGTTGTGGAGAATAGGACAAGTGGCATTCAAATATCAAGTGACTACGATATGAGTCTCATTGGAGTCTTACATGACGAGAAGCGTTCGATCGAATTTTTCATTGAAAACATCAAAGGAATTTGGGCAAATCGTTAAATTATGACAGAATGTATTCCCGCATGTTGGAGGACTCTGATGTTCATTCCGTTGGCTTTTTATCTCCTCAACAAGATGAAGGTTGGACACAATCATAATATATGAGCGGTCCTTCGTTTGTGGGCATTTGGGCCTTGTATTGAGGGTTTCCAATATTGTCGTCCTCTTCTTAGCATTGATGGCACCCACTTATACGGCAAGTACAAAGGCGTTTTGCTTGTTACCACCAGAGTTAACGCGGATGGCGGTTTGTTTCCTTTGGCGTTTGCAGTGGTTGATATTGAAAACACAGAGAAGTAGGCATGATTTTTTGTATGCATTAGATATCATATCCCTAGTGTGGGGGCGCGGCCGATTACATTCATATCTGATAGGATGAAAGTAATTCCAAGAGCACTCAAACGTCATTTCCCGTCACCACATGCACATCGTTATTGCTTGCGACATATTAGGGACAACTTCAAGAAAAAATATGAAAATGGTCAGGTTCAAGATCTTCTTTGGCAAGCCGGTTGTGCAATAGAAAAATTAGTTTATGACCAAATACGAGAGAGAATTAAGTTTATTTCTCGAGCTGCACATGATTGGATCGAAACTAGTCTGGGACCACACAATATTGATAAGTGGGCTTTATGTGAAGATGGAGGGAGACGGTTCTGTATGATGACTATGAACGCTTCAGAGAGTTTTAATAGCGTGCTCAGGGGAGCACACGGTATGCCAATACAGTCACTAGTTGCTAAAACATTCTACAGACTTAATAACTTCTTTCTACGACGTCGCGAACTTGGTGAAATGTTAGCGGCTCGGATTGTGCAAGCTCGATCCTTTCATGTCGTAAGATACAGTTTTAATGAATGGGAGCTCATTGAGGGAATATCACATAGAGAAAATCGCTCTTACAAAGTTAACA
Source organism: Asparagus officinalis (assembly GCF_001876935.1). Classification (NCBI taxonomy): domain Eukaryota; kingdom Viridiplantae; phylum Streptophyta; class Magnoliopsida; order Asparagales; family Asparagaceae; genus Asparagus; species Asparagus officinalis. The sequence goes on along the minus strand of NC_033798.1, from coordinate 76,366,376 downwards.
TGTTAGTGGATCACTCGTGCATGTGCACTTGCAATGTACCACAATTACAATGGATTCCTTGTTCATATGTTGTCGCGGCTTGTTCTGATTTACAAGGTGGTGCGAGGATTTCACATTATGAGTTCGTCGCGGCTTGGTATTCTACTTACAACTATCGACAAACATACAAAGAGTGTTTTCGTCCACCATATGATAGTCGATATTGGACACAAGATAGGCCACTGATATTACCTCCTATGTGTAAAAGGTCGGCGGGGCGCCCTCGTTCTGTACGAATTAGAAATTGTATGGATGACGGTCGTGAAGGAGTTAGGAGGAGAAATAAGTGTAGTAGATGTGATCAACCGGGCCATAACAAAAATAATTATCCAGTTAGGATTAGGCATTAATGTTGTAATTTGTAGCGGTTTCGATCTGTGTTTGTTTTCGTATGTTATTTGTGATTGTAAATTGTAGCGGTTTCGATCTGTGTTTGTTTCCGTATGTCATTCGTGATTGTAATTTGTAGTGGTTTCGTGAGTTGTTTGTTTCCGTATGTCATTTGTGATTGTAATTTGTATCGTTTCGTACTATGTTATATAAATTTGTGATTGCTTTCTTCACGTTGCGCGTTCGTTTGTTGTTTATATTTAACTAGGTGACTATTTTAACAGAAAGATCTAACACATTGTACATTATCTTCTAATATTATTCTTAGTTATATTCATTATAGATTCGGGACCGATATACCCCGATGTTTTGATCCTCCAGGAGAGCCACGTTTCAGACCATATTGGCTCAGGACAGGTAAAACATCTTTTGTATATGCTACTTAGCATTGGTACTAATTTTAATTTTTTGCATTATACTTAATCAATTCTTTTTGACGTGCAGCCCGTACCAGACATCACCATGATCAAGCATTTCCAGAGCCATTCAGCTTGGGTCATTGAGGATGCGAGAGTTCTAGCGCTGATCTCTCAGGCCGGTTTCCGGGAGTGTTCGACGGTTTGATATATTAGGCTTGATTGGCCGCTTATCACTGCACTGATTGAGAGGTGGAGGCCAGAGACCAATACCTTTCACATGTATATAGGGGAGTGCACCATCACTTTATAGGACGTGACCGTCATGCTTGGGCTCCGGATCGATGGGTCGGTAGTTACGGGCACCGATGATCATAGTTGGCCGGAGGTATGTGCTAGGCTTCTTGGACAGGTTTCTGACTTGAGGAGTGGTGCGATGAAGCTATCGTGGCTTCGTCAGACATTTCAGGGTGACATACCAGAGGATGCCAGTATGGAGACGCTTCAGTTCCATGCTCATGCGTACATATTGCACATGATAGGGTGCGTGCTTTTTCCTGATGCGAGCAAGACTCTTGTACATGCACGATGGCTGCCGTTGCTGGAGGATTTTGACGTATGTGGCGCACGATCGTGAGGCAGTGCGGTATTGGCATACTGTATTGAGAACTGGATAGAGTATCCCTGATGCAGAATAAAGAATTCAAGGGATGCTGCACATTGATACAGATTTGGTCATGGGAGCGCATTCATATTGGACGCCCTACTTTACTTGTGCACCGTGACAGCCCGTACCAGACATCACCATGATCGAGCATTCCCAGAGCCATTCAGCTTGGGTCATTGAGGATGCGAGAGTTCTAGCGCTGATCTCTCAGGCCGGTTTCCGGGAGTGTTCGACGGTTTGATATATTAGGCTTGATTGGCCGCTTATCACTGCACTGATTGAGAGGTGGAGGCCAGAGACCAATACCTTTCACATGTATATAGGGGAGTGCACCATCACTTTATAGGACGTGACCGTCATGCTTGGGCTCCGGATCGATGGGTCGGTAGTTACGGGCACCGATGATCATAGTTGGCCGGAGGTATGTGCTAGGCTTCTTGGACAGGTTTCTGACTTGAGGAGTGGTGCGATGAAGCTATCGTGGCTTCGTCAGACATTTCAGGGTGACATACCAGAGGATGCCAGTATGGAGACGCTTCAGTTCCATGCTCATGCGTACATATTGCACATGATAGGGTGCGTGCTTTTTCCTGATGTGAGCAAGACTCTTGTACATGCACGATGGCTGCCGTTGCTGGAGGATTTTGACGTATGTGGCGCACGATCGTGAGGCAGTGCGGTATTGGCATACTGTATTGAGAACTGGATAGAGTATCCCTGATGCAGAATAAAGAATTCAAGGGATGCTGCACATTGATACAGATTTGGGCATGGGAGCGCATTCATATTGGATGCCCTACTTTACTTGTGCACCGTGACCTACAGGGGCAGTTTCCTTTGGCGTACATGTATAATTGTACACACAAATTTTATTTACACTGAATTTGTACTTACATATTCTCTATTCTGCATATAGGTATAACGTGCGGTACGCTAAGTACAGATCAGCGACGCGCCATCGTGAGTTTTACCGAAATGATCTTGATGGCCTCCAACACGAATAGGTAAATATAAATCTCAAGTCGTTATGAATATTATAGTTTTATTGTTGATACTGATAAATGTTTTATTTTATTTTAGTTCAAGTGGAGACTCTATACACCGTCGGAGCTCGATATGCATTCTCTTGCACCCATCTGCCGAGATAGTCCCAACTTGTGGAGAGCCAGAGTTCCATTGATTTATTAGGAGATCATGGAGATGCATGTCCCTGACCGTGTGCTATGACAGTTTATGCTCTCTCAGCATGTGCCAGATCTTGTCGAGCAGATCGATCGTCGGCGGCGACCTACTTCGTACCATACCGACTGGGCCGTAGTCCGTGCGGCCTACATAGACAGGTGGGCTCACAGGTGGGATTTCATCCAGGATACGAGGCCCTCAGCTGTTGACTATACCGCGTATATGCATTGGTATTGGGGTATCACACGTAGATGGATCACACGTGACCCATGACCATTAGATGGACACATGCCATGCCCACCGACAGACAGTTACATCCCTAGTGGGATGAACGAGAGATATTACGTAAGTTTCTACGCTAAATTATAATATTTTTTCCTTGAGTTGGTACTTAATAAATTGTTTACCTCACAGGTCTGTACTTTTGATAGCATTGAGGCTGATATTGATGCGACCGTACCTGAGATTCAGGATCAGGTGGCGTTAGGACTCCTCAGCAAGATCAAGAAGACCATAGCGCAGGTGTTTCATAAGACTCACGTCGACGAGTTCGTAGGCCGTGAGGACAGGTCTCGGTCATTTGGGCAAGCGTACACTCGGCGCCGACGGCCACGTGACGATGGAGTCAACACTTCACATGCTGATGGAGCTGGCACTTCGCATGCTGATGAAGCCGGCACTTCTCAGCCTCATACACAACAGGATACTCAGATAGTCGAGGCTCATCAGCACGGGGGGCGGGGAAGAGCGAGGGGGAGGGGGAAGAGAGGGAGAGGAAGGAGAGGAGCTATATTGGGTTGTATTTAAACTTATTTTGTTAAAATTTATAACTTGTATGAATTTTCAAATACTATACTTTTGTGGATCAATTATAGCTCGATATGTAATCTTTTTGAGTATTGTTTGATTCGTGCGTGTTTAAATCATATATATTGTAGTAATTATTGTTAATAGGTAAATAGTTGTATATATGAGTTAAATAGGTAGATGTATACAAAATAGGTATGTATACAAAACATGCACAGCTGCCTGCATGTTTTGTAAAACCTGCAACTTCACGGGAGTTCAACTCCTGTGAAGTTGCAGTCTAAATTTCCCAGAGAGCGATTCTCTGGGAAATTTGGCCTGTAACTCCATGGGAGTTGAACTCCCGTGGAGTTTTAAATCCTCCAACAAACTTCACGGGAGTTCAACTCCCGTGAAGTTTTTTGAAGAAATTAAACTTCACGGGAGTTAAACTCCCGTGAAGTTTAAAAGTATGCTAAACTTCACGGGAGTTTAACTCCCATGAAGTTTCGTAAATTTTTTTTTGAAAAACCGACCTGGTTTCAGCGACAACGCTGAAACCAGGTCGGTTTTTCTAAATAAGTTGAAAAGCGGTCGTTTTTTGCAATTAAATAGTGAAAGGGGTTGGTTTTGAAATTTTGTCCTATTCTATTGCTTTCGAGCTCCTCTTCAGTTTTGCCCGAATAGCAGTTATAAATACCAGTACTCGTTGGACTTTTAATTCTAAAAAAAGACATATTTCCAACTTAATTTCAGAAACCGACCTGGTTTTAGCCTCAACGCTAAAACCAATTCGGTTCCTGGAAATTTTTTTTTTCGAAACTTTACTGAAGTTGAACTCCCGTGAAGTTTAGCAGATTTTTAACTAACTGCTAAAACTTCACGGGAGTTCAACTCTCGTGAAGTTTTATAGCTTAAACAAACTTCACAGGACTTGAACTCCCGTAAAGTCTTATTGGTTGACGGGAGTTTGTTACAGTGCTATCAACCGCATTTTCTAGAGAAATTCCCATCGTCTAACATTAATCTAGTTCGGTTCTCCTTAATTGTAATTGGTTTAGCAGGAGGAGCCATTGAAGAAGAAAGACCATCCTTTTCCACAAGAATCTCCTCATTACCATCGGCATCAACCTCTTCATGAATAGGAGGTGGATACTGAGCAAAATCATCCCTATTCTCATGAATCCCCCATCAACAAGCTCACCATGAGGGGAATCAAGCCCATCATCGCAATCCATCTCATTTGCGAGTGACTCAAAACCCTAATGGATGAAAACCCCAAATTAGGAGAATTAACCCCTGTTAGATCCATGGGAACCCTGAAAATTTTGACCTCCACCACTCAAAGAACTTGATGAGCAAGAACTTCCTCTATAGGCAGCGTCTTCTTAGCACCACAAGGACTAGTGCTACTCATAACATTTGAGCTTGAAGAACCTCCGTTACTCGGGTTTTTCACAACACCACATCTGAGGGAGTAGAAGAATCTCCATTACTTAGGAAAATTTAGCTTCATGGGAAGTTTGTTCTATTAATAAGACTTCACGGGAGTTGAACTCCCGTGAAGTTTAGCAGATTTTTAAACTTCACGGTCTTTGAACTTCCGTGAAGTTTAAAAATCTGCTAAACTTCACGGGAGTTCAACTCCCGTGAAGTTTCAGAATTTTTTTCCAGAAACCGACCTTGTTTCAGCGCTGAGGCTGAAACCAGGTCGGTTTCTAAAAATAAGTTGGAAATGGGTCTTTTTTTTGGGATTAAAAATCCAAATAGGACAGTTTTGAAAATTTGTCCTTAAAAAATAATTTTTCCTAACCGTTATCTATACTATCTATATTTACTATTATTATAAAAAGAGGATTGAGGTGTTAAAACTTTTAATTTTCTTTTTTGTCCTTTTAAATTTTGATAAATTCTAACTATGTCATTATCTCTAATAAATCTTTCATTAAATAAATATTATTGTAATATACTAAAGAAATAAAAACAAAAGACAAGAGACAAGAGAAGAAGAAAAATTATAATTTTTATTCCACCTCATCCATTTACATACATGGTACAATTTATAGATACATGATGGAAGATAAAAGGACATTGGGCAAATGAAAAGACACCAAGTTAATAGTCCACATACAAAGTAATGTCCACATACATTTTGTCTTTTAGATTTTAACACTCCCCCTTGGACATTACTTCGAGATGTCAATGTCTCGTTAAAAACCTCGCTAGAAAAACCCAGTGGGAGAAAAACTAGTCGAGGAAAAAAGTACACGACATAAGTAGATTCTTGTGTTGCATTAGTTGCCTCATTAAAAACCTTTAGCTAAAAAAACTCTGTGGGACAAAACTTAGCAAATGGAGAAAAAAAAGTACAATTATAGTCCTTCAAGGCGCAATCTTTGGGATTGCATTAAAAATTCGCTCCCCTTGATGATGATAATCTTCTGAGTCTATGCTAAGAAAAACCCAATGGGACAAAACTTAGCGAAAATGGGAAAAATACGATGATAGACCTTCAGGTCCCAATCTTCAGGATTGTTCTTTAAGAATTTTCTTCCCCTGAAGACAATAGTCTTCCAAGTCTACGCATACCAATATTGTGAACATATTTCTTATAAGTTGATGTAGGCAGAGATTTAGTGAACAAATCTGCAAGATTATCACTTGAGCGAACTTTTTCGATGGTGATTTCGCCATTCTTTTAGAGCTCATGTGGATAAAAGAATTTTGGCGTAATATATTTTGTCATGGTTCCTTTTACATATCCACTGCTTATTTGTGCAATACAAGCTGCATTGTCCTCATAAAGGACGGTGGGGGTAATATCATCTTTCGCTAGACCACACGAGCCATGAATGTGTCATATCAATGATCTTAACCATACACGTTCTCGTAAAGCCTCATATAAAGCGATAATCTCTGAGTGGTTAGAAGAAGTAGTCACCATGGTCTACTTAATAGATCTTCAAGAAGCGACAATACCACCACAGAGAAAGACATAACCAGTCGTGTAGTGTGATTAGATATTGTTTGCCTTAAGATTTAAAAATATGATATGATCAATAAGACTTTGGCTAAGAAGATTTGGGAGATCCTAGAGGGCAAGTATTTGACCAAGAGTGTAGAGAACCGCTTGTATTTGAAGAGGGGGCTTTATCGCTTCTAATTAAAGAAGGGGACCTCCATTGGTGATCACATAAACCACTACACGAAGCTTCTTAAGGATTTGGTGAATGTAGATGTGATGATTGAAGATGAGGACAATGCGTTGTTGTTGTTGAGTTCCCTGCCTGACGAGTAATATGAGACCTTCGTTCTTACTCTTATTAATGAGAATGCATCTCTTTCTTATAGTGAGGTCACCACTGCACTTATGAATTATCAGTTTCGAAAGAAAGATAATGAGACTTCAGCTGAGCCAATAGCGGAGGCATTGGTCGCAAGAGCAAAGAGTCCAAACCATGGTAGGAGGTTGCAGTCTAGAGGGGCACATCTTGGAGTTCGTAGGAATCAGTGTGCCTTTTGTAAAGAGGATGGATATTGGAAAGTCGAATGCCTAAAGTTGGTTGATCGAGCCGGGAAGAATAAGGGGAAAGCTATTCAAGCTTCAGAGGTGAATGTTGTCAAGGCTAGTGGTAATAATTTAGATTCGGATTCTTCAGGCTACTAGTTATCCGCACTATTGTCAGTTTGTGTTGCCGACTCTACAGAGTGGATGTTAGATTTGGGTGTTTCTTACCATATTTGCTCTAGGAGAGATTGGTTCTCCAGCTTTCAGGAGTTGGAAAGAGGGGAGGTCGTGCTCATGGGTAATGATTATGAATATCCTATTGGTGGTATCGGTACCGTTCGGATTAGGATGAGTGACGGAGTAATTCGGGAGTTGGTTGGAGTGAGGTTCATTCTTCAGTTGTAGAAAAACATCATTTCACTTGGAGTTTTGGAGGTAGCAGACTATAGGGTGACCTTGGTCGATTCACGTTTGAAGGTCACATTGGGGTCCATGATTGTGATGAAGGGCGTCAGGAGGAATAATTTATATTATTTGATTAGGAGCACGATGTTTGATAGTGAACTGACGATTTCTTTGGATTTGGCTAGACTGTGGCATTTTGTTGAGGCTGAGTTATTTGATTGGTTATGCCATGCATGGTTTGTTGAGGAGTGCTTTGACCTGCAGATTGAAGTTTTTTAAGCACTTTGGTATGAGCAAGAAGAGTGAGATGTGTTGACCCTATAGTTTTGATGATGATTTGTCAAACAATTTATCGCTAATATATTCTCTAGTTTTTGTGTTTATGTTTATTTTTTCAGGTATTTCAACACACGTCAATCAAGCGTTAAAGATTCAAGTTCATATGTGTGGATTTACCTAGGTATATGTTTTGTTTACTTACATATATTGTATGATTATATCTAAGCTCAATATATGTACACTTAACACGATTTTTGATGTTTTCTATCATATAAATGATTTTTCATCAAACGTTGTTACAATAACTTTTATCTCATGTTTACAACTCTTTCATACTTCATTATATACATATAATACATGCATAATATATATATACATATTTACAAGCCTTATGTCAATTTTCATGTTCACGAAAAACAGGTTTTCTGAACACTTTTCAAAAACAGGGAGTTTTCACAAACGAAAATTGATTTTCCAAAAATTCCTTTTCAAACATGTTTATTTCATCATTTAGAAACTTTCCTTAAAGTTTTACTATTTTTGGAATTGATTTGATATTTTTAAAGAATTTTCAAAATTGCCAACAAAACCTGTCATATGGTATATGTCAGTTTCCGGTCGACCGCACCGGTCGACCGCCAAGTTCTTTTTTTTGATATGGCCTTTTTTATGCTCGCGGTCGACCACAATTTCCGGTCGACCAAAAATCTCGTCGGTCGACCGCCAGCTCTAAACCCTGATTCTTTGAGTTTTTGTGCTTCGCGGTCGACCGGACCGGTCGCCCGCCGAACTGTCAGAACTTTTACAACGGCTAGTTTTTACAGCTGTTTTCTATTGGGTTTTTTGTTCTTTTACTTATGTTTTTGCTGTTGTATTGGGGTGCTATATACACCCCATTGCTGCTCTTTCTCAATATATCCAAGAAATCCAAGTTTTGTGTTTAACAAAGTATTAAGTGTGTTTAAGAGCTGTTTAAAGTTGATTTCATCAATCTGTTTTTAAAAGAAGTTTCTCTACAACAAGAAGTGGCCATCAAATCCTATTTGAGATTATCATCTACTGTTCTTCTTGTTTGAGAAGTCTTCTAAACTCTTATATAGCTTGTTATTTTATTTTTATTTTATTTAACTATATTTATTGAGTTTTATTCATTGTTATCACACACACTTATTGAGCTTAATATTTTTATACCATATAGTGTGGGTTGTGGGGTGTGATTTAGTGAGTATGAGCTTCATTGTGTTCTCACTTGTTATGGTGTGATTTAGTGAGTATGAGCTTCATTGTGTTCTCACTTGTTATTTGAGAACAAATCATTGTATTTAACTTTTATTTGTGAGAATTCACTTGTTATTTGAGAACAAATCATTGTATTTAACTTTTATTTGTGAGAATCACTTGTAATACACTTGTTCATCGAGAGAAGTGTGAGGCGAGAGACGGGGTCGAATCCAATAGGAGTAGCGTCAGTTGACGAACCTAGGAAGAGGTTGTAATCGAGCACTTGAGGAGGAGGACACGGGCTAGGTTCCTACACTTAGTGTGTAAAGTGTGATTGCATAGTGTTTGTGTAGTGTGAGAGTTTTTGGTGATCTTGTTAACCGAGTGTGTAGAAGTTCCGGCTTCCAAACCGGATTGTGATAGTGGATATCTCCTCGAGGTGGGGAGCGGGGACGTAGGTTGGGGTGGTGACCGAACCTCGTAAACATATCGTGTGTTTGTGTTTTGCTTAGCGTATATTTTATTCATCATTATTGTTCATATCCATATCATATTTCTTCTTGCAAGAACAAATTGATCAACATAATTTTAATTAGCTTTTAATTGGGATTAGATTAGCATAAGACCCTAATCACCCCCCCTCTAGGGTCTAACATTTGGTATCAGAGCTTGGTGCTCTTTGATTTAAGGACTAACCGCCTTGAGTTAAAGATCCAAGCTATTGTATTTGTGCTAATCTAATTTTAATTATATTTTGCTTTTTTGCATTTTATCTTTATGGATATGTATGATTCATCTAGTTTAGGATATGCTATTAATATTGCTCCTTGTTTGGATATTTTTCCCTATGCTCAATGGCGTGTTAGATTCAAACTTTTCGTTCAATCTAAACAATTCGATTTATGGGAAATTATTGAGGATGCCTATATTGTTCCCATTTTGAAAAAATCCAAATGGTGTGAAAATGATAAAAGATTGTTTAATATGAACAAGCTTTTGTTAGAATATTTTCCAAATGGTGTGAAAATGATAAAAGATTGTTTAATATGAACAAGCTTTTGTTAGAATATTTAATTAATTCTTTTCACTCATCGTTTTCTAACAAATTTGCTAATTTTGATAGTGCTTACGCTTTATGAAAACTTATTGAAGCACATGAAGGGAAATTGGAGGCTATTCAACAAGCGTTGGAAATTCCCGTTTTGAGTTCTAAGGAAGCCTCATCTCCATATACAATACCACTAGGTGATAACCCTAGTGAGGTATGCGATAACGATGATATTATTACTTTTGATAAACTTGCTCTTGAGTTTGAAAAATTACACAATAGCTATATTGATGTAAAAAGTAAGTATGTTAATATAAAATCTATTCATGAAACACTAGCTACTAAGTTTAATTTTATTGCAAATGAAAATATAATTCTTAAAGAATGCAATGAAAATTTGAAAATTGAAAATGCTAGTTTGCTTCATGAAAAACGTGATGCTATGTTAGAAGTAGATAAGTTAAAATCTATGATGAGTAATCTTGTTTATCCTACTTCTAGTAGCAATACTTGTATGCACAATGATGAGTTGAATCAAATGAGAAAAAGAATATCTACCTTAGATTCAACACTAAACACTTGTATTGCTAATAATAAAAAGCTTATGGACTTATGTGCAAAGTTCAATGTTAATTCTTCTAAGAAACCTATTCACTATGCACATATGTATGACAAAATTCACAAATGTTCTATTTGCGGTCTTAAAGGCCATTTAGCTCAATTTTGTCATAATGCACCAAAAATTGACAAACCTATTCATGATTGTGCATCTCATCAAGCTTCTTCATCACATACACATGTACACACACATAGTGTAAATCATAAACATGCTTATGTGTACAAATGTGATTATTGTGGTCGTGTTGGTCATTTGGCCATGTTTTGTCTTGATTTGAAAAGAAATTCTCGTTTGCAAAATAATTACAAAGAAAAATCTATTTTTGCAAATGAACCACGTTTATTTCATTTCGGTCAACGCAAACCATTCAAACCTCTACATTGCACAAATTGCAATCGTATGGGTCACGTTTACAATTTTTGCTTTGATCGTATCGGTGCACAAAATACGCCCAAACGGGTTCATAACCCTAGGGCTTTGGATTTAAATGATAGGGGTCATGTCCCAAGTTCTTGTGGTACCAAAATGATTTGGGTACCAAAATGATGTTTATATCATTTCTTTTGTTTTTTGGTGTTTCGTTTTGTCTTTATTTTGAATAATTGGTTTTTGAGCTTTAATGACAAATTGCATTTTTTTTAAGTTAAAAAGAATTACTTGTATGATCTTATAGCTAAAAACATTTATATACATTTTATAAAACTCTTGGTATATTATAAAACAAATTTCTTAGAGGTTTAAATTGAAAATTTTCTCAAAATCCATTTTTCTATTACCTGTGCTACTTACCTTCTCGCGGTCGACCGACCCGGTCGGCCGACGAAGTCTCTGTAAGTTGTTTCGGTCGACCGCGTCGGTCGACCGCCAGAAACTTTTCAACCTCGTTTTATAATTCTTATTGGGTTTCGGTTTTTTTTATTGATGTATGCTTTGAACCCGATATCATCTCCATCATTGATCTGTTTACTGAACCAATCCCAGCCCTTCCTTCCTCTTCTCTATGACCCGACTTCTCATCTTCTTCCCATTTCGATTTTTTCCCAAATCTGTCGATTCTCTCGGTCGCCTGCATCAATCGACCGCTGCTCTCATTCTCCGTCGATCTCTGTCAGTTTTTGCTTGGTAATTTCTTCTCTCATCTCTTAATTTCATTGCTCTAATGTTTATATTCTCAGTCTAGGGTTTTGGTTTAGGGAATTTTACTTATTGTGTTCAAAATTCTCATTTCCAGGACTTTTAAATTCTGTCCAAACTTCTTTGTAACCCTAGTTGTTTATATATGCCATCATGCCTCCCAAAAAGAGATCAAAACCTGAATCTAGTTCATCCTCTATCAAAGCTTCTCATTATGAGGATTTTCTGTTATATAAATCCCTAGTTAAGAAATATAGGGAGTTGTGCAAGCTAAAAATCCTTCCAACCAGATATATCAAATTCAATCAATTAGTTTTGTTTGACACTTACACCATTCTTAACAATGTTGGGTTGGCTAGGTTGTTAGATGAGGAACGAAAAGTTTCTTATTATCCTTTCTTGGTTTATCTGTTTTATGCCAACCTGTCTGTATCATCCTCTGCTGATGGTCTTCAGACCATTAGTACAAAAGTTAAAAATGTTTAAATCTCTTTTTCTGCCAACGAACTTGCGAGGATTCTAAAAATCCCAACAGGTGATGTTGACCTTATGTCTGTTGAACTTGGTGATCCAGCTGTGAACCAACTCATGTTTAAGCCCGGTTGCTCTTATCCAATGAACAATAATTCTCTCAATCCAAATGCCAAACTCATTGCTAGAATTATTGCTCATAATTTGATTCCTAAAACCGGTAGTTTCGATCATTTTGCTTCTGACAAGATCAATACGGTATATGCCATATTTGCCAAAATAAAAGTAGATTGGGCAAATGTTTTTCTCAAAAACATGACATCGAAGCATTTCAAATTTTTACCTTTTGGCTCTTTTATCACCCTCATCCTTCAACATTTCGGTGTTGATCTCACCAATGAACCCAAAATTGAATCTAAGAAGGATTTCCTTGATAAGGTTTCTATTTCCCGGATGTAGATTTCCTATTCCTTATCTGATCCTACTCAGTCATCATCCTCTCGTTCCCGGTCTAGAGCTTCTTCCTCATCTGCTTCTGATATTTGTGACCGTCTGGATCGTCTTGAGACTCAGTTCTCAAGCGTTCAGAAGCAAGTCTCAACTATCCAAAGGGATGTTAGGACCATTCTATCATATCAGCGTCAGTCTATCGGGATTCCGGATCCCTCTTCTAGTTCTGATTCTGATTCTGAGGAGGGCCCTGCTGATGGCTCAGGCTCTTCTAATGGTGATGGTGATGGTGATGGTGATGGTGATGGTAATGATGATGGTGATGGTGATGATTGATCTTGCTGATTATTGGAGTTCTTTTAATTGATTTCTATGCTTATGGTGATGTTCCATTTTGAGTTGTAAAACTTGATATCTATGTTTTTTCGTTTGAGTGTAATAACTCTATATTAGTGTGGAACTATGTGACTTTTTATGTATGGTTTGTTGTCTTGTGGAACAAACTATGTTTATGCAAAACTATATAGTTTCTAAATGCTTAAGTGATGATTTGTGATTTATTGTGTTAGTTTATCTTTTCTATGATCAATGCATGGTTGAAACAATGTTCATGTTTTGTTTGTGGAAAATAAGTTGCTAATGATGAGTTCTTTGATTTATATATTGTTTATGATTGTTTTTGATGGATAATTGTTGTTTAGCTCCTATATATGTTCAATAGAAGTCATTTACTCAATTTGACAGGGGGAGCTTTTGGTATACATTTTTTATTATCTGTGCTTATATGCAGGGGGAGCGTTGCTCCTATTTTTTACCTTTTCCCTTTTTGATGTTGTCAAAGGGGGAGAAAAATTCACATATGGTTTACAATCTCATTCATATTCATATATGGTTTATGTGATCATTCATGTATGATTTCTTCATGTTTGGCTTATATGTGGGTTATCAGTTTATAATTCATATTCATGTATAAATTGTTTGCCATCATCAAAAAGGGGGAGATTGTTGACCCTATAGTTTTGATGATGATTTGTCAAACAATTTATCGCTAATATATTCTCTAGTTTTTGTGTTTATGTTTATCTTTTCAGGTATTTCAACACACGTCAATCAAGCGTTAAAGATTCAAGTTCATATGTGTGGATTTACCTAGGTATATGTTTGGTTTACTTACATATATTGTATGATTATATCTAAGCTCAATATATGTACACTTAACACGATTTTTGACGTTTTCTATCATATAAACGATTTTTCATCAAACGTTGTTACAATAACTTTTATCTCATGTTTACAGCTCTTTCATACTTCATTATATACACATAATACATGCATAATATATATATACATATTTACAAGCCTTAATGTTAATTTTCATGTTCACGAAAAACAGGTTTTCTGAACACTTTTCAAAAACAAGGAGTTTTCACAAACGAAAATTGATTTTCCAAAAATTCCTTTACAAACATGTTTATTTTATCATTTAGAAACTTTCCCCAAAGTTTCACTATTTTTGGATTTGATTTGATATTTTTAATGAATTTTCAAAATAGCCCAAAAACCTGTCATATGAAATATATCAGTTTCCGGTCGACTGGCGCGGTCGACCGCCAATGGTATTTTTCCTTGGCATGGTTTTTTTTGTGCTCGCGGTCGACTGTGGCGGTCGACCGTGAAAACATCCAGAGACTTCGCGGTCGACCGTCGCAGCTATTTTCAAACTGGTTTTTTGGTCTTTTACTTATGTTTTTGCTGATGTATTGGGGTGCTATAAATACCGCATTGCTGCTCTCCTTCTAAATATCCAAGAAATCTAAGTTTTGTGTTTAACAAAGTATTAAGTGTGTTTAAGAGCTGTTTAAAGTTGATTTCATCAATCTGTTTTCAAAAGAAGTTTCTCTACAACAAGAAGTGATCATCAAATCCTATTTGAGATTATCATCTACTGTTCTTCTTGTTTGAGAAGTCTTCTAAACTCTTATATAGCTTGTTATTTCATTTTTATTTCATTTAGCTATATTTATTGAGTTTCATTCACTATTATCACACACACTTATTGAGCTTAATATTTTCATACCATATAGTGTGGGTTGTGGGGTGTGATTTAGTGAGTATGAGCTTCATTGTGTTCTCACTTGTTATTTGAGAACAAATCATTGTATTTAACTTTTATTTGTGAGAATCACTTGTAATACACTTGTACACCGAGAGAAGTGTGAGGCGAGAGACGGGGTCAAATCCAATAGGAGTGGCGTCGGTTGACGAACCTAGGAAGAGGTTGTAATCGAGCACTTGAGGAGGAGGACACGGGCTAGGTTCCTACACTTAGTGTGTAAAGTGTGATTGCATAGTATTTGTGTAGTGTGAGAGTTTTCGGTGATCTTGTTAACCGAGTGTGTAGAAGTTCCGGCTTCCAAACCGGATTGTGATAGTGGATATATCCTCGAGGTGAGGAGCGGGGACGTAGGTCGTGGTTACCGAACCTCGTAAACATATCGTGTGTTTGTGTTTTGCTTAGCGTATATTTTATTCATCATTATTGTTCATATCCATATCATATTTCTTCTTGCAAGAACAAATTGCTCAACATAATTTTAATTAGCTTTTAATTGGGATTAGATTAGCATAAGACCCTAATCACCCCCCCTATTGGGTCTAACAAGATGGAGTTTGGCACTTCTATCCATCGATCGAGGGGTATTTTAGGTGGTGTTCAGTCAGGCATTTGGGGGCCTTCCAAGGAGGCATCGTTGGGAGGTAATCGGTATTTGGTTTTCGCAGTTGGAGATTGTTCTAGGCATTGGTGGGTTGCAACCAGGTCCCGTTGGTGTGAAGTCCTAGAAGTCAACAACAATTGGAAGAAGTGTATTGGCAGAAAGGTAACCCATCGTTCTAGCTTTGGTAAGGGTTCTTTCTTGCATTTGTGTCGAACTCATGGCAGTTTGAGACACTTTATTGATGTGGAGACATTGGGGCGACGATATGAGATGACAGTTTTGATGGGTCGTTCCTTACTGGAGGGGTATCGACATTGGTTGTCGAGCATTGGTTTTAGTTTTGGAGCTTCGACATATTTGGGTCATCTTGGTCATAGGTTGCTGACTGCTGCGTGTGGAGATTTTGGATCTGGTGGAGCTGCTTCAGATTTTGGGTTGCGTCGAATATTTGGTTGCCCAGCATTTGGTCACATCGAGGATGTGGGATTTGATCCGATTATACGTTTGAGATTCAGAGGTTCGTTTGATTATCAGTTAGGAGCTTCTGATTTTTTCCGAGCAGGTATGTCACATTTGACTCTCGGCGGGTGGAGAGTGTTGATCAGATAATTGAGATATCACAGCGGGTAGAGGGTGATGCTACTTCATATTAGGTGGATATTACTCCACATACTCCAGATCATACTGTATCGTTTGGGATTCTAGCTGAGGTGACATAGTTTGGAGATCATTTGGATTTGGATGCAGATGATGAGTTGATTTTGAATTCGAGTGCAGCCAATGGACATGTTTTGGATACGATCATTGGTTCACCTCAGGTGAAGGTGTTTGATTTGTTTCAGTTCGGGGCCATTGGGAGCGCTATTAGTTGTAGATCCGTTGGTGATATTGGTGAAGAGTTGTAAACTTTTCTATTTGATTGAGGGCTTTTGGAGACCGTTTGGGTGAACTACGTGAATGCTTGATTCCTTGGGCAAGAGGATACGTAGGCAGTCATTTATGATGCAGCCGGTTTGGTGAGTTGATAGCGACATTTGGAGTTTGTTCGCATTCTCATTTAGGTTCTCGACTTGTTGTGGATTGAGTCCGTTGTCGTGGATTTGTTCCACTTCGTATTGGACGCAACAAGTGAGACGTTTGGTTGGTATTGGTGTCGGCTCAGTTTTGGGAAAACTTCGCCGAGGTGGAGAATTGTTGGATAGCCGGTTCCTAATATGTTTCCTAATTTGTTTTGGTAACAGGTTATTAGGATTCCTAATCTGTTTTGGTAACATGATTCCAAATCTGTTTTTGGTAACATTTTATTAGGATTCCTAATCTGTTTTGTTTTTTGTTTTAGAATTTCTAGTATGTTTATGATTTTAGGATTTCTATATATATGGAACAATTGGAAAAGAGAATTTAGAAGAAAATTGGGGACATTTGGAGCACAGAAAAGAGGTATTTTCTGAGCTATTGGTTAATGTTTTGTTTGGAAAGAATTAGAGCTTTGTTGGTGAGATTAATTGGTGAGTTTGAGTGATTTGTAATCTCAGTTTGTACTCTTCTTCTCTGTTAATGAAAAACCCTATCCCCTTCTTGCCCCGTGGACGTAGGCAACTTGCCGAACCACGTTAAAATTGGTTGTTTATGTTTGTGGCATTGATTTGGTTCGTTTGGCATTTTCTCGACGTTCGTTTGATTTGATTTCTCGTAGCACGTTGGTTTGGTTGTTTGGCTTTCACAGCGCACAACAGTTTCATCCTCCACTGAGTCGTCATCACCATCACTAGCTGATACAATTTTCTCTATAGGAACAAAAACATTGACAGGTCTAGTTAGCTTTTCTTCATTGAGTTTTGAATGAGTGGATGCAGCTTGGTTTGCATGAGAGGTGACTATCCTTCTTGGAGTTTTAACTTTCTCATTTTTTTCTAGTCCACAACCAGGTTGGTTGATGATTGTATGAGATTGCACAATACCATTTGCTTAGACTGTATTGGATTGAGATTCTATTACACCAACTTCTACTATCTCAACTTGATCAATATACGATTTGAAAACACTTCTATTACTCTATGCCTTCTTGCATGTTCTATCATTTTTGACAAATCATCATCAATATGCAGCGGAATTCAAGCCTTCATTTTTCAATCCAACCTCTTGAATGCCACAGTATAACATTCCCGCATTCAGGTACCATAGCTTGCCACTCTTTCCTGATCAAGTCTATGCAATATCTGCCTCAGCCTGAATGTCAACATCGGCCCTACCCCCAATATAGCCATCGTTGTGAAGAAAATCAAAATGACCATCATGGCGGAATTTAACCATGATTAAACCCATCCACCTGCATAAAAATTAATAGAGGAAAGTTCGCAACATTTTAAATTTTTACAAATTTATCACGTGAGGTATTTGGCTATTTTGGGGGTATTTGGCAGTTTAGACCATCTCCAGCAGGAGGTGAAATTTCACCTCCTTCTCTCCTGCCACATCACTTTATTTAATTCAATAATCTTCATTTCCCTATCAACTCTACAGCAGGAGATTTTTCAGAAAGTTTTTTACTTTATTTGGGACCCACCATAAACCACTTCACTTCAACATATACCCCACCATATTTATTCATTCTTTTTCCTATTTCATATATATTACTATTTTATTATTATTATTATTATTATAACTCATATATTTATAATTATAATTTATTAATAATTCAATAAATAATATATAATATTTAAATATATATTATTAATTTAATTTTCAATAATATTTTTAAATTAACATAAAATAACACACGATTTTATTAAGCATACGGAAAACCAAACACACCCAAATTATTGAAAACATTAAAGAAAACACACACTAAATTGGTAAATCTAATCGGAGGTTGTCCCAAACTTCTGCCAAATGTGCTCGATGAGATCCTTCTTCAGCTGAATATGTTGGGTCTTATCTCGTAGTTCCGCTCTAGTCTGATTATCTGCCTCAGATCGGTGTTGAACATGGACTTGAAACTCCGGCAACACGTCTGTTTGAACATTGAAAGAGGCGCTAGAGCTAGCATTGTTCGACAGTTCAAAGTCGATATTTTCCTAGTTTCGCGAATACGTATCTCGTTCATCCTCTACTATCATGTTATGTAAAATAATGCACGCCCTCATTATTTTTCCTAAGACATCAAGATCCCACATTCTAGCTGGTTGGCGGACAATAGCGAAGCGTGCTTGGAGTACCCCGAATGCGCGTTCCACGTCCTTCCTGCATGATTCCTGTTGTTTGGCAAAAAATTGATGTTTGTTGCCTTGGGGCATTTGAATTGACTGCACGAAGACAGGCCACTTAGGGTAGATTCCGTCGGCAAGATAGTATGCAAGATTGTACTCCCGCCCATTCACGGTGAAGTTTACCCGTGGAGCTTCACCCGACTCAATGTCGTCAAAAACCGATGACCTATCTAGTACATTTATGTCATTCAAACTACCAGAAAGCCCTAAAAAAGCATGACATATCCACAAATCATATGACGCAACTGCCTCGAGGATAATTGTTGCCGTCCCCTTGTGTCCACTAGTAAACTGCCCTTGCCAAGCCTTAGGACAATTTTTCCACTGCCAGTGCATGCAATCAATACTTCCAATCATCCCTGGGAATCCACGTTCCTGTCCAACTTGGAGCAACCTCTGCAAGTCTTCCACATTTGGTCGTCGTAAGTATTCATCTTGAAACAATGCTATTACCCCTTCGCAAAACTTGCGAGTACACTCGATAGCAGTGGATTCTCCTATCTTGACGTACTCATCACAAGCATCGGCTTCGACTCCATATGCGAGCATGCGTATGGCAGCCGTACACTTCTGGATAGGCGTTAACCCAAGCTTGCCCGCATTATTGCGCCGTTGTGTGAAGTAATCATCGTAATTTGATATAGAGTCCACAATTCGTAGAAAGAGAGGCCTTTTCATTCGATACCTGCGTCGGAACTGGGCGTCAGTGTAAGTGCATGACTCGGCAAAGTAGTCGGCCATGAGTCTCTCATGCGCTGCATGATGATCTCTATGTATGGATTTCCTCTTACGTGGTTGTTCGCTTCTCCTTTGCAATTCCTCAAGAAGTTCTCGCTGCCTATCAAGTATTTTTTCTTCTATTTCCCATTGTTGTTGGAACTCTTCTAGACTAAACTCATTTAGGAAAGGATCCATTGGATGCTATGATTTTTGAAATGTTGATAGGTATACTTATGATGTGCATCTGATCAGTTTATATAATGAAGGGTAGTTGTTCAAATAATTGAATTCACATGCAATTGCAGAGACATGTGTCATAGGGCATGCAACATCAGAGACATGTGTCATAGAGCATGCAACATCAGAGACATGTGTCATAGGGCATGCATGTGCAGAGAGTTGTCAATTCATATTTTGTATTATTATGCAGGTGTAGTCATTTCATCCTTTGTATTTTTTGCAGTGAAAGGTCAATTCAACATTTGTTTGTTTTTGCAGTGAGTAGTAATTGTATCTTTTGTACTATTATGCAGTGAGAAGTCATTATCAATCGGCTTTATTGAAACATAAACAACACTTTTATTCAAAAATAAACAACACTTTTATTCACGTCCAATTGGTTCCACGTCAGCTAAACTTATCCAACTCAGCTGTCTAACTATCCTCACGTGAGGTCACGTGATGCAGATGCCAACTGATATTTGCCCACTGGCAAAAAATTAAGACAAAGTGCATATTTGGTTCACTTTAAATACTGAAACATTGCCGGAGATCTTTTAAGTACCAAACTGGTTTAAGGGAATCAGCCAAAGAAGAAAAAAACAATTTAGTGATTTAGCCGATCTAAAATGTTATCTCAAAGTATATTTTATAAATTGATACACCTCTAAAATGATAGAAGTCGTAAAGTTTTTCCCCGGATTTATAGACAAGTACTGACATTCAAATAGAAAAAACATGGCCGCACAATTCTAAAAACAAAAATGCTGTTTGGCTCGCTCTTTAACGCGCGAGCCAACTCGCACAGAGAGGAGGGGTGGGCC
>NC_033798.1:76300764-76346051 GCF_001876935.1 Asparagus officinalis | reverse complement strand
CCAAACAGCACGGTCCTTCTAAAAAGGAGATGTTCATATTGGAAATCTGGGCATCACTTAAACAAGATTCGCTATAGAACAAGTCGCGCAAATCGATGCAAGGAATCACAAAAATAAAAACTAAAAAACAAATGAAGTACACCCTTCAGTTTAAGTTTGAGACTTCAAATATCAAATGATATATTATTTGATATAGTATAGAGTACCATCGAGCTCTTTACAGCAGTATCAGAATCTACTTGTGCACCTATCCATTAGGCTGAGGAGCAGGAAGAATGATATATACATCAATAGGAGTAATCAATTAAGAGCCTCAAATTCTCCTACTAAAAGAAGAATTAGAATTTGAAGAACCTCAACTCTTACCCTATAATCACCTCGTTTAAGGAAGACAGTGCAGAGATTACTATCCCCCCCCCCCCCCCCCCTCTCCATGTTGTATACTTAATGTATACCATCTACAGGGGCATTAATCTTCTGTACTTGAAATAAAACAGGAAGCAACAGAATATTATGGCACCACAAGTCCCTGTGATTATCAACACCCAGTCGAATGCACTCGGATCATTAAACAGCGGTATCTCAAAGTTCATGCCAAAGATTCCAGCGACCACACTGAAGATGGTAACGATAAATGTTGCCGTTGTCAGTATAAGCTCAAATTGGATCAGCTGATTTCGGACATTATCCTGAAAACAGAAGGAAAGTGAGTTGTCATTCAGTGCATATATTAAAATGGCGGAAAGCGTACGATATGTAATTTCGCAGAGATTAACCAAGTTAGACTCGTCATTATATAGATTTCGCAGAGATTAACCAAGTTAGACTCGTCATTATATAGATCCCCACGAAATTTTATTTCTTTAGGATCATAAATTGCTAGTTCAACTAAATGGAAATTTTGAACAAGATATTAACTTATATCATTCATTGATCAACAAATAAAGATCAACTGATCAACATTTCAGGGCACTTAAGTGATGCCAAAACTATAACTAAATTTTTTCTCAAGAAGCAAAGAGTAGAACTATAATTGTTGAACTGGAGCTTAAAGAAGAACACCCAAAGCAACATCAGTGAAGTATATGACAATAGCAGAGAGCATACACGACTGATTTGAGCCACACCACAGACGGGGATGAATGGCAAGTCTGAAGTTGAACTTGAAACCTCCCTAATTCGAAGAAACCTGAACTACTAGGGATCATTACTGTGATTATTGCTAAATTTGAACTATTCTCTTTAACTTCAAGTGAAGTGACATGAGAAAGTGTTTCTGCTACAATGTAGCTATATCATATTTACTATGATGATAATCAACATTTTTTCAACAACTTTGAGTCAAAGGCATAAGGACGTAGATGGGATGAAGCACCGAAATTGTGTTTAATTTTGATGATTACATATGGTAATTATTTAATCAATAGGATTATAGTAATTTGAATCTCCAGTTTGCAGCTTCAATCAAGAGTAGCAAATCTCCATAAGTCTGACTTTTCCCCCTCCAATAGTTGAGTTAACTATACAAAAGAAAGCGCCATTCTGGCTTAAAAAGGAAGGATAGCCACATACATGCTTAATACACAGATTATTTGTCCTCACTGTCATAATATGTGAGCTAGGGTAAGCTTTGCTGCCAAGGATAGAACGAGTGGCTCAATCCATTCAAATTTCTAACCTTGCGCCAACTATTGAAAAACCCTAGGATTAATGGTCACTAACTGAAAGGAATGTGAATAGGAGCACACTGCCACCATAACACACATCTCACACTAGCTTGCATACCCATCCAAGAAATCACACAGAACTCTAAGAAGGGACCAGGTTGACTGCGGGGCTATAAATCACACAAAACAGACACGCATTTCAATGAAATTTCAAGGTCCAGGGTGGCCTACACCTAGAGGACCAATATACATATTTTATGGTAGCTTAGACCCAGCCGGCTGATAGATAAAAACAAATCAATATTTTTACTTTTATCTAGCATCAACATGAGAAATACTGTAACCTTGGAAACCACGATAATGCATTATGAAATAAAGCAGCTCGAAGCCTAGAAACGGCAAGCAATTCCTGGTTTGATATTTATCATAATTGTTTTAAAAAAATATTTCATGAAGTCTTATGTTCTACTGCCAAGCAAATTTAGGTGAAAGGCTTTGATTATGTTTTTGTTTTCACTAGACAAGAAGGGCCATGATACAATGATTACCTTTGCCCCAAATATAGAAACATGGTTGCATTTTGCACAGACTTATAATTATCAGCAAAACCTAACTAGATATATACTTGCTTTCTTTAAGATTTTAATTAGGGCAAGTGGATGCAAGGAAAATTGATGTGCAGAATTTCTGGTTGACTATTCACTAGCCAACTTAGATCACAGTCTGCAATGTACTTTCCCTGTCTTCACTTCCTCAGCATCCACATACAGCCATATATGGTCATAGAATATTAGCTTATCATGTTATCACAGCCAAACATGGTGTAGCTTTGATCACATACTTAAAAAAAGGAAAGAAAAGGGTAAATTACCAGTTGAATGTTTATGAAATCTTCTGTGTCATCAATGTACTCCTTTAGCTGAAAAAATAAAGTAGACAACAAATTTTAGAATCAAGACCACAACAATGTTGACAAAGGATAAACAGAAGATTAAACTTGCTAAGAAACACAAGTTACCGAAGTTAATTTGTTAAGAGTGCTATCAATGACCACGAAATAAGCTTCCAACAACATCTCCAGCTCTTCTATATTTTCTTTGGTACTGTCTGAACTTTTCATACTACTGTGCCTGCTTCTAGCAAAGCTTAGTGCCTTCTCAAGTCTTCGTGACTCAGGTGGTGAAGACACAGGAGAAACTGGAGCAGAAACAGACACCCCAGGCCCAGTAGAACTGTACCCTTGTAATGATTGATCACCAAAAAATGATTCCATACGCCTTTTCTTTTCAGTCAGATACATTTCAGCCATATCACCATCATCATCCATTAGTTGCTCTATTTCATCCCTAACCTATAAAAAGAAGATTAAAGAAATAAGATGAGCGAAAAAAAAAACTAATTCAAATGGCATTGCATTATAAGCTCTACCTTCTGTACTCTCCGTGTTAATGCAACTAGTCGACTTTTCAAACGACGGACTCGTTCTAGGTTCAGGGTACTGATCTTTGATGTGAGCTCATCTAACAAGGGATATGCCTCGATTTCTAGTTCAGCTGCCTGATAAATGACAAAATTCCAGTCCCTTGACTATTTATAGACTAGAAAATGCAAATAAATATTGCTAAAAACTAAAGCACGAAACAAAATTAATTTGAAGCTTAAACACATGATAGGCAGATAGCACATGAAAGGTTAACATGATGGACTTACTCTACAGTATAGAACAGGGAAAATATATAGGGAATAGGACATAGCATTCAGAACTCCAAAGCAACTAGAGCATAAAAAGAAGGAAAGCTCCATATGGAGGGAAAAATACAACGAGAAAGCTTGTATATTTGATTTGTAAACAGCCTAAACAGATCAGAAAGTCCATGGCGAAGCTTTCATTTTCTACAGAAATGAAAAAACAAAAAAGCAAACGCATAACGAGGAGAGGGGATAAACACACTACAAACAGTCAATGTCTTCTACGTTGGCATGATTCATATTTTTGGTGAGATCCTTAATCTTGTGATGATGAAATGATAATTTTTCAAGAATGAACTACATGTCAAATTGTAGCATGCTTGTTAGTAAATTAGTTGAGCTTTTAATTTTTCTTAAAAGATAAACTTTGAAATCATGTTCCTATTTATAAAATTATTATGGAATCTTTTTATATTTGTTTAAAATCAAAAACCAACAAAACACGTAACTTACATTATGTGCTACATTGTATCGGGTTTAAGTTATGGAGAGGAAGGATGCTATGTTATATGCTAAGTTACACGGGTATAGGTGCGGCGGGTGTGCAAGACATGGCAAATTTGTGAAAGGAAGGGTACAAGGACACAGCTATATATATATATATATATATATAAGAGCAACATTATTTTTTTATTTCATGTGCTATGAAGAAAAATTCCTATAACACTTATATGTCTTTAATAATATAGATTTATAAATTAGAAAAGTGCTTGTTTTTTAATTTGATATCCAAAAGTCACTTTACAATCATAGTTTTGAACTGGGTACGAGCCAAAATGAACCCAACTTATATCCAACGAGTTTCAAGAATCACAAAGAATTGCATGTGAAGTGTATGATATGCATCCAAGAAGTATATGACGAATGTTTTAAATTATAACATGTGTTATATAATTGGGTACACATTTGAATAGGTGTATGCAAATATTCAAGAAGTGTCCCCTAAAGTTTCGGTGTTGGGTATGGGTACGACACGGTACGGCTCCAAATAGAAGTACCCATGCAATATGTTATCGTTATCTTCAACAATGCTCAACAATAAGTATCCAGTACAAAGAATAAAATTGATAAGTAAACGATGATTATCACAATGAAATGTGATTTGTAGACACGATGTTATTTGCTTTTGCAAATAAATGGATTCCAGGATACCGCATTTTTCAAATTTCTATATTATATAAATAATGAACTTAAACCCAATTGTCTACTTCTCATCGATTCCGATTCTAGGGTTCTTGGTGTGTTGGATACTTGAACACTTAGTCAGCAAACCCAATATAATGCTTTCATGTAGTTATAATCTGTACACTGCAAACTCAGTACTCTTATAGTGTCATGTCAATACTAAATTGTATCAAGTAGGCTCTAATACGTCTTATTAACAGTGTGTTGTCATATGGACACATGATACATGTGTCAAGTGTACTAAAGTGTCCAACATGCAATTTCTAAGGAGGAGGAACAAGAGATATGCATGTGTGCGTGTGTGCATGTGTTGATCCATAACGTATGGAACAATAATCTCTATGCAACGATATTTGTTTACTTATTCATGATATTAGGACTCGACTAACAAAAGTATGACTTGGATGGATGACATAGGTAGTAATATAACACTCGTTAACACTTCTTCAAATTCTCCCTGTTAGGGATTCACTTTACTAATCGGCGGAACCACACAGTTCTCAACATATGTATAGCGAAAGATAAAGAACTCAACAAAAATAAAGAATAGAAAATCAACCAGTGAGACACGAGATTCAACAGAGGTTCACCCCAAACTTGGCTAGGTTCTTGGCAGAGCAGATTTTCGTTCTCTCGAGAAAATCTGATAGATTTATTTAGCTCTCTTTATAAGCATTCAATCTTTCTATGTTTTCTCACTGTCTAGAAACCAGAAAACATGTATATATAGGGTTAAAACCCTAACTCGAACACAAATGTACTATAATACGCCTGCACCATATGAAAATTTTGTTGGGATGGCGCTTCAGGCTTCAGATCAAATTCTTTCATACTGCAAAATGCAAACATCTGGTGGTGACTAAAAAAATCTCCACATGGCATCACTTCCATTGTATGTACATTCTAGAATTTCTTTAAGCTTCTCGCTTATCAAATGATAACGCATTCTTCTTTTCCAGTTACATGAGAAGTGTGTGACTCATAAGATATACTCGCCAAAGATCATTTAGTATCCCAGTGTTCAATAGAGAATATGCTCGATAATACTACACTGCCAAAACCAAACTACACCGTGTCATCCTTAGATGCGATTCAAACCTCAAAACATTTAATTATTATGTTCCTAGTGTAACACAACACCTAGCAAACGCTCTCCCTTTTTTACATTCCTCGTCTGATTCCACACTATCACGTTATCGTTATCAGTAACTACTATCAACAACCTGAACCCCAAATGCAAAAGGTTTCCCTTGTAACTTGCAAATAGACCCCAGAACCAATTGCAGCCAATAAAATCATCCACAAAGGTCTACCGTATCACACGCAATTACAGCTCAAAATGCAAACTTTAGAGGATAATCACTTTCCCAGTAAAAATAAATAAATAAATAAATAGACCCTAGGATCTCACAGAGAAACGAACCTGAGCATCGAGGAAAGTACAAGCAGCCTCGAGCGCAACCTCAAGCGCCCGGAACTCAAAAGGCAAAGTCCCGTGAAGCTCATTTCAGCTCTCGACCGAATTGTTCCCCGCCATCAGCCGCCGCTGAAGCTCCACCACATACTGAATCACATACCCGTCAAGAGAATTGAGAAGCAAAACCTCATCTGCAGTGATTATGCATCTGATCTGCTCGAGATTGACAACAATCGCCTTCTCTCGACCGAGAATCGTGGAGGGGTAAACAAAGAGGGGATCGAGGAGCCGGAGATCGCGCGCGGGGAGATCGCAGCGCCGCATCATGGTGAACTTGTCGACCTCGATGACCTGCGATTGGCCGGTGGCGGGGGGAGGGTGTCCGAGGGGCGTGAACGGAATTTTTCCAGTGGGGTCCACACAGGCGGAGAGTACTGGATTCAGATGAGTAGCAACGGGGTTTTGGAGTCTTGGGGGTATAAAACCTGAGCTCGATTTTCACCACTAAAACTGGATTGCTTCATCCGTCTCGCTGGTTCTGTCGGATTCATCCAATTAGGGTCTGTTTGTTTGCCTATTTCTCAGAACAATTGTTTTGGGAGTGTTTGGTTTGCTAAAAAAAAAAAGAAGGAAATTAAAGAAATGAAGATGAGATGAGTTGTCACCTTATTATAGGATGATGTGAGTGATTTTTTAAGAAAACTTGTTTTGATGTTGTTTGGTTGGCGAAAAAAATAAGGAAATAAATTATAAGAAACATATTTCTTGTAATAGGTTGTTTTCTTTTGTTTGGTTCGTTCTTAAAAATAAGAAAATAGATGAGATGAGATGAGTTGTCATTATATTATTGGATGATGTAACTCACACTTAAGGAAATTGTTTTCCTAGCTTTTTGGGAGGAAATGGGTGAAAATAAAATGTTAATGAGATGAAATGAGTTGTCACCATCTTATTGGATGATGTGAGTGATTTGAAATGATAAGATGAGTTGAGTTGATGGGCTGTTTGGATATGTTTTTTTGGGTGGTAAAAAAGGAGAAAGCTGCCAAAAATGTTAGCTTTTTGGCAGCTTTCCCCCAAAATCACCTTTTTAAGAGGTGATTTTGGGGGAAAGCTGCCAAAAAACTAACATTTTTGACAGCTTTCCACACTCTTACCACCCAAAAAACAGGAACCAAACAGCCTCTAAGTGATGTTGTGGATAAAAATAATATTTTATTAGATATGATGGATGAGTTGTTAGATGAAAATAATATTTTATTAGATGTGGTGGATGAGTTGTTGGATGAAAATAATATTTTATTAGATGTGATGGATGAGTTGTTGGATAAAAATAATATTTTATTAGATATTATGATATTATGAGTGAGTTTTAGGGATGAAAATGGATGAAATTGTACTTTTTGAGTTTTCTTGGTTTTCATTTCTATTTCTTGGTTTTTTAGGAAATAACCAAACAGGCCCTTACCAGACCAATCTCATGAAAGGGTTTTTGCTTTGCAAGCTACTACCGTGTGTGCCCCTGTAACGTACAGCCTCTTAATTTTTTTAATTAAGCACTGTATTTTAAACTTATTTTTTTCTAAGTTTTAATACATTTAATTTAATTATTATTTGTTTAAAATTAAAAATCATATTCATTCTTGTTGATGCTCAATATCAAACAGCCAATTAATCCAGAAGAGGATGGTTGCGGGGTGATGAAGGATGATGGAGGACCCGCTCCCTTCTTCGACTTTATGCTTAGTTCTTGAACGAGGATTTGATGTTCACACCAGACAAGAAGAACCCGTGAGAGGGCGGGGACCGGTTCCCCCATGATTCCTCCGACTGTCAAGTTAGTTGATGAACTTAAGCTCGAGCGGAGTTTAGAATTGTATGTTCTTATGCTATATGCATTAGAGATTATCATCTCTCAGGTTTAGATCCGGAGGAAGATTTAAAATGCTCTAAGAGTCTTTTGTTAGGTTCGATTCTCCTCCCTTTTGGCGGTGAACCGCCTTCATCTCTAGAGTGGATGTCTATGGCAGACTGGTTATTTCGGCCATACAGAGTGACGGTGACAAAGTGTGAGCTTGAAGGTGAGTCATCCCTTGCCCTACAGGTATCGGCTGACGACTGGAGGGGAAGTTATTTCAACATGAGAGATGGTGTCTCCGCGATGTCCGTGAAGTGACTTGTGAGTGTGGCAGAAGTCACGTGGGCATACTGAGTCGTCCCTTGCTTCACAGATGCCGGCTGACGATTGGAGAGGGAGTTACTTCATTATGGGAGAGAGTGTCTCCGCATTTTTCTAGGAAGTGGTTGAATTGACAAGTCATGGAGATCTGTCAGACCAAAATCTGGATAAGGCTTGTCCAAAGTGGACTGAGGCGTCAACATTTGCTCTGGGGGAGAGGCTTGAGGCCGGGGTCGAGCTCTCAATTTAGTTGACAGCAGGGAATGTCCCTTAAGTCGTTTTTGAGAAATGCCCCATTGAGTGGTCGAGTGCCCTGAATAGGGTTGTCCTCGATGATAGGGTCGACCGATACCGTCTTTCGTGTTGACTCAGAAATGTCAGCCTGTTCGACTGGTTGGAATGTCGTCTTGCATTAGCTAAGAATCGTCTTTCGAGTCGATATAAAGATGTCGACTCGTCCGGGAGGTCAGGATCTCTCGTGTCGAATCATATCGCCTTTCATGTCGACACCAGAGTGTCGGCTTGATGAGTTGGCAGATCCGAGGACTCCATGATTGTGCCTTGGGTTTATTCCTGATAAGGTTCCAAGGGCTTGAAATTCGACTGAGAAGTCGAATGCCTAGAACTCTTGAGAGTTGACTAGGGCTCTTATTGCATTATTTTATAAATACTGTTTCTTGGGTGAGTAAATACCATAAGGACTCTCTTATACTTAAAGAAGGATCTAAGTTTTAATATATTTAATATATAAATCACACCTGCTCCTTTATACTTAAAGAAGCATTCAAGTTTTAATACATTTAATTTAGTTTGCAATTTATAATACAGTAAATTACTGTAACATAAACAGTAACTTATAGTATTTGCTGTAGTATAAACAGTAACTCTTTGGATTTTCCTTTAAGCATAGAGGAGTAGATGACTCAACTAGTATTTTACCACGTCCGATGGTGGACGTATGAGTGTTATTTCTCACACATTATTGATTTCCTTGATTTATAATTTTGAGTGCTACTTTCCTCTCCCTTATTCTTATTGTTTACCCCTATTTTGTTCTCTTATTTTTTTTCTTACTTTTCATAATATTTAATTTTTCATTATAAAAAACAGTATGAAATTTGACGATATGTCATATTATTAAACTTCAACACCAAAAAGGACAATCAAAAGTATAACCATTCACCATGTTTACACCTATAACTGCTACATTTTTAGTAGAACTACATATTTTGATTCTCATGTGAAGCCTATTTTTCACCTAGTTACAAATTTAATAAAAAAGCACGATACAATTTGACGTTACGTCCATTCAGAGCACAAATCATATACATCTAAAGGCGTCAATGTTATATAATTTTAATTAAAAAGTACTATAAAGCATGTTTGAGAAACTTAATCATTTGTTGAGATAAACTGGAGGAACTAGCAAATAATTTCAATGTCAAAGGAAATTGTTATTTCAGCAGCCATTGCATTCGTAAACTAATTCTTAAGTAACTTCAAATTGCTTGCTCAAGGAGAAATGCATAAGCAAACATAGTTTATTTTATCATAGGATGGACTATAATATACTATAGAATTAGCTGCGCAATTGGGACTGCCAAATTCTACAATAACATGGGCTAAATACCCATATTGGTATTTTAATTCTACCATATTTACCAAGAAGGTATTTTAATTAGGCAAATCTGCTTTAAGGTATTATAATTGATTCAACTTACCAACAAGACCATTTTTCTCGTCGGCGACCAGTTTTCCGGCGAGAGCTCGTCACGTGTGTGACACGTGATGACTTAAAATGTTATTTATCTGCTGATGTGGCACGGATCTGTCCTATTTTGGGTGAATTGGGATTTTTAGAGGGTTAATTCCCGTATTTATATACTGCAACGTTAGAAAATCCGTGCCATATCAGCAGCTAAAAACAGTTTAAGTCATCACGTGCCACGCACGTGACGAGCTCTAGCCGGAAAGCTGGTCGCCGGCGAGAAAAAGGACATTGTTGGTAAGTTAAACCAATTAAAATGCCTTAAAGCAGGTTTGCCTAATTAAAATACCTTCTTGGTAAATAGGGTGGAATTAAAATACCAATATGGGTATTTAGCCCAATAACATGTGATAGATATGGGTGCTCTATTAACTTCCCGTAATCTCTTCTTCAGAAAAGATGTCGAACAAAAAAAAAAAAAAGATATCAAATGTGAGTAATTCGTAACTATTGAGGATCCACACTTCAATTTTCTATCTATCCCAAATTATTTATATTTCGAATCTTTAACGGAGAAATTTGATAATGGAAAGAACGTCGAGGCAAAGATTGCCACCATGATCAAAAGAACTGAAGTACGGAGAGGGAAAAAAAATAACACAAAATTTTTATCACTAAAAGTCTTGTAGCATTAAGTGAATCAAGAAAGTCAATACGCCATGCAATAAGCATTTAAAATTTTGGATTTTTTTGCCGAATGCTCTTTTGATATTACCCCAAGCCTTTTCCATAGCAGTCTTTAATTAGATTCAAGGATAAATTTAAAAAAAAATTATTATTTTTAAAAAATAATTAGTAAAAATGATCTTTTTGCTAAATAATTAGCAAATTCGACCTTTTTTTAGCCAGCTCATCAATGCTGGCCAAGAAAAGTGTTAATTTTGTAAAATTTGATGTTGAAAATACACGGACCACTAGTCCTATGTGTTTAGAGTTCACTAATCACCTCCTAAGCACAACCTAGAAAGCACACGACACTAGTAGTCCTGTGTGTTTTACAGAAAACCCAAACCATGCACGCTTCTATTCCAACTTATATCCAGCGTATATACAATATTTCCTGTGCATAAAAAATTTAAATTCACCTCATATACATATCTAAATAGTATAATCCCTCTATAAATCTGATTCCTGCAAAGGAGGACCAATTTGCTCCGCTATAGTCAGATGTTGATCAATCCATCTGTATATGTGTTGATGATACATATTTTTCTAGTTTATCTGATGTCCATCTTTGTTGACTTCTCTATTCTTTTAACTTCTTGTGGAACATGATGTGCCAAACCAAACTTCTAAGCATGCGATTCGGCATATGCATCTCCATAATTTTAAAGCATATGAGAGGAACTCTTGCTCTCCAGATAGCTTGCCCCTCCGTGCAAATTAGTGGTAGATGAGGTAGGAGCTCACGGTAGGCTACCACTTGAACTAGAAAATATTCCACATATTAGTAACTCTTAAAAAGTGGTTGGTAGATTAAATTTTCTTAAATTAAAATTCGATACCTAATAAAATTTCAAGCGATCAAGCTCATTTGTAAAAGTCTAGTTGTCTTGCCGGGGTCTCATCATAGCATTTTTAGACGTTCCGTCTGCTTAAATGATCAAAGTTTAGCATCTAATACCATTAAAATTTTAAATCAAGTTTGCATTAGTTAGA
Organism: Asparagus officinalis; assembly: GCF_001876935.1. Taxonomy (NCBI): domain Eukaryota; kingdom Viridiplantae; phylum Streptophyta; class Magnoliopsida; order Asparagales; family Asparagaceae; genus Asparagus; species Asparagus officinalis. Next base: position 76,334,427 of record NC_033798.1, on the reverse strand, counting down.
TTCAAAAGTGCTTGCCTGCAGCTCTGTCCAACTAAAACTCATTTCCCGCATAATCTTGGTTTCAAAACTAGTCTCTCCCACGCCCAAACTTGTAATAAAGTCAGACACCCCTTGAGCTCTTTATTTTGTCTAAAAGCCACTTTGGACATTTCTCTATATAGGTATGCTAAAACAGCACTATCCTATGATAATGTACCTCAAGTGTCCAAGTTCTCGAGAAGTGGTAACCACCTATCATATTAAAAAATACATTTAGTTCTATTCAAGTAAACAATTCAATTATATAAATATTCAAATTATAAATTATATTACCTCAAATGCACTCTATATTTACTAGAATTAGGAAATAGAAGCGTCCCGATCATGTGCAAAATATATGCTTGTGTATATTGCTGGATCATGACTTGGGATACATCTTCTGGCAACGGGTGTGAGAAACACTGCTAGAAATGAGACTTTTAGCGACGAACAAATCCGTCGCTAAAAGTCGAAAATCCGTCGCTAAAAGTTTTAGCGACGGAAAAAATAAAATTCCGTCGCCAAAATACCGTCAGTACATTGAGGGTAGCTAAAATTACTTTTAGCGACGGATTTTCCGTCGCTAAAAGTTAGCGACGGAAAATTAGCAACGGAAAATCCGTCGTTCTATTTTCTATTTTTTTAAAAAAAAGAAAAAATTCCGTCGCTAATGTAACTTTTAGCGACGGAAAATCCGTGGAAAATCCGTCGCTAATGTATCTTTTAGCGACGGAAAATCCGTCGCTAATGCTTCTTTTAGCAATGGAAATATCCGTCGCTAAAAGTTACAATAGCGATGGAAAAATCGTCGCTATTAGCATGTCCCCGTGTATGTTTTCCGTCGCTAAAAGGGTCTATAGCGACGGTTAATCCGTGGCTAAATATTTCTAATATTTTTTAAAAATTATTTTAAAAATTGAAAAAACCTGTACAATAATATAATAAATTTAAAACCATGTTCAATCAGCAGTATAATATTCATTCCCACGCATATATAACATATATTTTAATAAAAATATCCCAACATAATTAAAATTATTTATACAACACACACCATGATAAATATTGTTTATACAACACACACTCATTGTTTTCAAAGGTAAAAAAAACAAATCAGTCCTTCTGATCATCATCATCCTCATCACAAGCTCCACCTTGTCTAGAAGTTCAAGCCTGCAAATATAAATCAAACGTTAACAATATGGCATGACATGCAAGTATAGCAATAAGAGAGAGTATCATGGCATATTCTTCTGTATTATACGCACGCACATATTCTTATATACACGCACGCACGCGTACACACACCAAATCCGCACCTCCCCCCTCAACCACGACCAAATCCACACCAAAGCCGCCACCCACCCACCCACCACGACCAAACCTGACACCAACCAATCAAATAACGCTCACCACAACACAACACAACATAACAACAACATCACCACCACCACAAATCTCCCAACACCACCCACCAACCACACTCAACCCCCACCCCCTCCATCACCACCACCATCAGCAAATCCTCATTCCTTCATCCTTGCAACATCCGCTAGTAGGTAAACTAAGAATGGCTCCCGCTAGTAGGTAAACTAAGAATGGCTCGGAGTTATCATTACTAAAGTTGGAAAATATAATCAACAAGAACATTAAGGCACCAACAAGACATTAGGTAAAACAACACCATCATCAAAAACACCCATACAAACACCACACAGACCAAAAGCCAAGAATCTTGCTCCTAAGAATAAGAAGTTCCCATTTCTAGATCAGCCTAATTATGATCCGTCAACAAATGAACTCCCAAATCTCCCAACCCCACTAGGAAGGTGATAAATCTCTCTCTGCATGTAATTAGGAGGCAACCACCATTTATCCAGATGCTTGGACACCAATCAGCTGGAAGACTACATAGATACAAGCAACATGAGTAGAGATACAGGCCTATTTTTCTCGGGTTCATGGGAAAGGTCAAGGGTTGTATTACTTAATTTGTATCATCAACTGAGGCGTCTACTTGGTCAAAGAAGGAGACTTCTTTGTCAAAGAAGTTAGGCATTAAGAAAAAATAAGGTAGCTTTGTTAAACACGAGGGCGGCTGAGTTCCCACAACAAAACAAAAAAAAAATTTATCCAACATTGATGAGCATTTCATTAACCTGAGGGGAACAGTACTGTTAAGAGACAAAAAAAATTCTGCAGTCACCAACTCCTAGCTTCATCTTCGTCCAGAACACTCATAAAGCATAAGCATCTATGCAAGCCTAATTTGTGTAGTTTATCGCGCAATTGTCATGTTTTGTCCTGTGAATATTTTTCTGCAAAATGAGTATGCCCGCTTCTCTTCCAGATGAGACCACCATCGTAAAAAAAAGGGAAGGAATTATCATTGGACAAGTCATGCTTTAATTTACATGTTTTACCTGTAAACTAGTCCAAAATAATAGAAATAAAATCTGGCACTGTTCTAGATCGATCTCTTTATTTCTCTCGAAACACAAAGTTTTGGTGTATCTTATTTTCATTTTGTTAGCTGCACCTAAATAATGGGTGGAGGCCCCAGGAAAGGTTTCTTCTTTGTTGTTTATGATAAGTTCATCAACAAGAATTTACATGTTCCTTCCATGAATTTGGAAATGCTAGGTATATGTTGTTCAGCAACAACCATATTTCAATATTCGAAATATGTTTACCATTTCGCAAAAAAACAATTAGATGTAACCTAGATGCTGTAGTAGATTTTCTATATTGACTAGTTAAAATTGCCTACACAGCAAAAGAACGAACAAATGTAAGCAGCAGATAAAACTATAAAGAAAAAGGGTAGAAATAAACTTTACCTCCCCAGCAAATAATCGAGGTCTAAGACCAAGGGCAGAACAAGGAGCATCAAGAAGAACCTGGTCGAAACTATTAGGCATATATCCCTTTGAAATTTCAACTCTTGCGCCCATACAATTTCTTCCCGGCCCATTTCTCATTCTGCGTGCATCTTTCCTAAGGTCGGCTTTGCTTAGATATCTTCCATTACTTGTTTTTCCACTGCTGGCTGAATTGAAGAATGACAAGAATGATAGTCATCAAGGATTTAGATCAATAAAGCATGAATGTTAAGAGTATGGCATGAGTAGTTTAACCCTTCTATAGTACTTATTAGTACTAAAGCTGCGGAAAAATATCCTAAAAGAAATAATTTGTTATTGAAGATTTAATCACTACCATTATACATGAATAACACTAACACAAAACACTGTTGGTAGTTAAATTATCTGACCATGCTCCAGAGATTGAAAATTCTAAATAGCCACAAGACAAACATAAAGTGGTACTTCTATATTTTACACACATATGTCATTAACGCAATCACTCTACAATCTGGAAAGCAAGTAAAATTTATCTAGAGGCACAGAAGCAGGTAGGTTAACAAATACAAAGGTTCTAAAAAATTAAATCATTCGACTAAGAATGACAATTTCATTTAAAAAAAGAGGATGAAATTAAGTTTGTAAATTGTAACTGCTCTTTAGTGTGCTTACACTCATTTTCTGCATCTTGGAGTTTCTTGCATAGCTGCTTTTTCTCCTCTTGTTCAACTAAAATGTTTCAACCTTAACTAGGTGAAGGATCCTGCAAAAAATCAAAAGAGGATTCAATTCCAAAGACTAGCATTCTACAACAAAAACCAGTGCTAGAACCTCTAAGGTTTACATGAAAAAAGATGCCAGAAACATGCTCGATAAAATGACACATTGAGGAAGCTAAAAAATCCTTGAGGTCGATGCATACAGATTGGGTAACGATTACCTGTAACACAAAAACGAAAAGGGAGAAGGAATTTGTCTCAACGAAGAATTATCATCCTCGGAGATTGGGTAACGATTCGCCGGCTCCATCATACACTGACCCCAAAAAAGAGAAGAAAGGTAAAAAAACCTTTTATAAATTAAAAATGAAAATAAAACCTAAAAGCAAACAAAAAGGGATAAATTATTACCTCCTGAAGCGTTGAGTAGGAGACACCGCATTCATCATCTGCTCCTTCTTCTTATTCACCAACTGCATCATTCACCATAATCTTGATTAGATTAACCTAAATTCCAGGGTTTTAGAGAGGGAGATCCTTAATTAACGAATTAATTACCTCCGCTTGTTTCTCGTCGTCGTTCTTCTTCAAAGACTCCATCTTCGAACACGAAAGCAGAGGAGGCAAGCGGGAAAATGGGTTCTTGTCACCAGCTATCGGAGAACGAGGCACATCGAGAGGAGTGTCAGGGCTCAACCTTTTCCCTCTCTCGCTACTCTTTTCATCATACGGAAGCAGCCGCTTCTTTTTCTGGAGCCAGCGAGGGAAGAAATCTGAGAGAGTGGAATCTGGGTCGGTGGTCTTTAGCTTAATCAGAGCCTCCGCCGCCTCGAGTTCGTCGGCGGTGAACTCTGAAGACGAGGAGGAGGAAGCCATCATCGTTCTTGATTTTGAGAAGGGGGGAGAGAGAGAGAGGGTGATGAAATTTGGGGACTTGAGAGGGTGCGGGGTGGAGGGGGTTAAGGATTTGAGAGGGTGATGAAATTTTCGGGGATGAATTTTTTGGCGGTAGGATGAATTTTTTGGGGAGAACGGATTGAAAAAAGCCCGCGCCTAAAAAAAATTCTCTTTTTTGGTTTTAGGGACGGAAATTTCCGTCGCTATAACCCATTTTAGCGACGGAAATTTCTCAACGGTACATTTCTGTCGAGAAAGTAATGGCGACGGAAATTTTTCGTCGGCAATAGTAAAATTTCCGTCGGCAAAACTTTTTTGCCGACGGAAATATAGCGATGGTAAATTCCGTCGCTATAACATGACTTATAACGACAGAATTTTCCGTCGCTAAAGTTCCGTGGGCAATAGTTCATTTTCTAGCAGTGAAAGTATCTTTTAGCCACTTCATTCTAACATCCATTGGGCAATGAGGGTGACGCTACTCCCAACAACTTCTCACAAACTTGGCGTCATGCATGTCTATCTGTCCCTATAACACAAGGACCATTAATGCGGAGACCAAGCATTATTGATACATCTTGGAGAGTAATACTCGACTCGTCGATACATAGATAAAAAATGTTAGTCTCTGGCCCCCATCTATCCATTAATGCACTAAGTAGTAATTTCATCCAGCGTAACCTTGAGCATGTGAGAAAACTAGCTTGGACTACCCCGATAATCGTACGCTCATCCTCAAATGGCCAATGCATAAGTTCGAGGCTTTGATCAACCATAACTAGCTCCGGTGCTCTCTGTACAATAACAAAAAATAATATTAGAGTATAAAATAAAAAATAATGAATTACAATGCTTTCATGCATGTATGCCTCAAGTTTTGTTACATCTAAAAATGACATAGGGGCTGTTTGGTAGGCCGCAACTGGAGTGGTTGCAACTCCAGTTGCATGCAACTAGGTCCAATTTGACTAGTTACATTTGTTTGTTTTGCTGCAACTCACAGTTATAGTTGCAACCACAGTTGCAAAACAACCATTAGTTGTAATATATGACTTACGTCAAAAATGACCGCAAGTCATAGTTGCAACTTAGTTGCAACTGACCTAAATTTATTAAAATCAAAATCATTACTTAATATTTCAAAATTAAATTCATTAAAGGTTTAAAATAATCTTTTAAATAATTCTTATTATAATAATTTCTTCAAAAACGTTTTTAAAAAAACAACATTAATCTTTTAAAATAATTATTATTATAATAATTTCTTCAAAATAATATGTTAGTTTTAAAAGTAATATATTATCTTTAAAATAATATATTATTTTTTAAAATAATATTTTTTAAAAAATAATATATTTTTAAAATAATATATTTTTTGAATAATATATTTTTTCTAAAATAATATATTTTTTGAAAAATAAAATTTTCCAGGAATACTATTATTTTTCTAAAATAATATATTTTTTGAATAATATAATTTTTATTAATATATATTATTGTATAAAATAAATAATGAAGAATTTGTTCTAGAAAATAGAATATATTACAGTTTATTTAAAGTACTTTTGCTATAAACTAAAATAGATAAAATTTTTAAAATAATATCATATATTTCTCAAAAATCACATTATGTTTTTAAAAATAATTATACATTTTTCGAAAATAATATATATTTTTTAAAAATTGATAGTTATAATGTTATTAAAATAGAGATATAATTAAAAATAATACTAGTTTTGATAAATGATGTTTTTGGAATAATATTTTTTTAACTAATATAATATTAAATTAATATATTTTATCTAAGTAATCATTATATTAAGAATAATATTATTATATTTTTAAAAATTAATAAGTAAATTAAAGTATACTATTTTTGCAACAATATATTGTTCAAAAGTAATATGCTTTTTGGAATAATGTATTTTTAAAATAATATAATTTTCTAAAAATAATATATATTTTAAATGATATATTATATTATTTTAAAAAATATTATATTAACTTTTAAAAATATATTATTTATTAAAAATATATTATTTTTTTAAAATATATTTTTTTAAATATATTATTTTTTAAAATATATTATTTTTAAAAAATATATTACTTTTTAAAAAATATTATTTTTTAAAAATATTTTATGAGTTGCATATGTTAAGTTATAAGCATAATCAAACAGCTGCAACTATAAGTTATAAAATTTAAATTTTAAACCAAACAATTACAGCTGTAGTTGCATGTAAGAAGAGTTGCAACGTCTCAGTTGCATGCAAGTGACACTTGCATTGCAACTCTAGTTGCAAACAACCAAACGCCACCATAGTCTTTGAACAGTGTCGTAACTAATCATAGAGGACGTCATCACTTATCGGCCCATGTAGCATAGTGTATATACCTACACATACAATTGGTAACATATTAGTTCTTGCTGAATTAACAAAGATTATAATAAATAGCATGAAATAAACATAAAAAACTTATTACCAATTAATTGATAACTACTTGTTCTTGATGGACAACGAGACCTATTATGACCAAATTGATTACGTTGACTACATTTAATTTTAGACACCACTCCTTCCCGCACTTAATCCATGGTACCTCCGATGCACACAGAATGAGGTCATCCTGTTTGTCTTTTGTACTGAGGTGGTAATAGACATGGTCCATTATAAGCCGGCCATTAGCCACTATCATGGGGAGGATGAAAATTCTCCTTGTAAGCCTTCCAGTAATGATTCGTTGAATGCCAAGCTAAACAATACCGATCATAAGACAATCTAACACCACCATCCTAATTCTTTATTTTTTTATTTGTTCGCTCTCTTTCTCTGCTCTTGTCCTAGTTTTTTTATTTGTAGATAATCACAAACTCTCTACATCTCTATACTTTCATTCCTCTTTGTCCACACACATTTTTAGGATCCAATTTAGAATTTTTCCTACACATCTTCCTCGTGGGATCGATATTATAACTATATTATGACTTGATAGTTATCCTCTTGCACTTAAGTGCATAATTATTATGTCCATATCAAGTTTTAGGTGCCGTTATTGTGAAAGATGCTTGTAATTAGGATTTTCTATTTTAATTCTTTGATTTTTTTTGTTTAATTGTGAAGGAACAAATTTGAAGAAGAAGATTGAGGATTGAAAATTGAAGATTGAAGATTGAAGATTGAAGATTGAAGATTGAAGATTGAAGATTGAAGATTTTTCGAAGAGGTGCGTACTCTTTCTAATATTTTCAATTCCATCATTTAGTTAGTTTCTCACAGTTAGAGACAATTAGGAGATAATAAAAAAAATCTATTGTTGACCATAATAAAATCCGCCCTCCACTTAAATAACTACTAACAAGATAATAAATCTAAACAAGGGCTCTCTCTCATATTTGTTTGTTTGTGGAACATAATTAAAAAAAGAAAAATATTTTCCTTTTGATATCATTTTGCTGCTTTTAATTCTTAGGCTTTGCATTGCATATAGTTAGTAGGAATTCACTTAAGTGATTTGAGTATTTTAATTTGACACTCACTTGAAAATACTCTTAAGGGAAAACCCCTATTCAAGATAATGTGTGTGATTTAGCACACAAATCACTAATTCCTACCCAAGCCTTCTAAAACTCATTAGATGTTGGCCCCTAAGGACTCAAGCTCATTAATGAATAAGAAATCCTTAAGTAAACCAGCTTAAGCTTACTTAAATCCGTTAGTGTCTAAGACAAGAATTAGGGGTTGCATAAAGTGTCCCACTAGGAAAGTAATACTTAATTATGTGGTATTTTCAAACCGAAACACGCCCGAATCTAGTTGGTACTTGCAAGTAAAAGTAAGAGTCTAGCAATCAGTAACAGTAAATAGACAAGATATACGTGGTTCAACAACGTGCCTACATCCACGGGACAACGACGAGCTTCTTTATTATGAAAGAGTAATCTGAGAAGTACAAACTCTTGAGAACAGTTTCCAGTTCTCTCAACTCTCAATCTGAAAGTAATCTGTTATACTCACGGATTCCTACACTTTCGATACAAAGAAATACCATGAAAAGAACTCAGGAAATAGATGATGTTTTCCCTCAAAAATCCCATGATTTAATCGCTGGAATAGGCAGATATTTATAACAATCGTTGCTTCCTATTCTGAGTCTTAATAGGACCTAAAAACCGTCTGTGTCCTTGTTTGAATACAAAAGAAAACCTGTACGCCTGTTCCGTGTCTGACTTCTGAATAAGAATAGAAATCCCTATAGAATAGGGATCCTATTTTATAGGATCTGTATTCTGTCACATATATAGTAATCTTATTCTGTTTCAAACTCTATGGATTGAAACTGTGAGCCACGAAATCCCACAATCTCTACCTTGGCGAACAATTTTAGGACACACTTCTATCAGCTCCATCAGCTCATACATCTCCACCTTGGCATGAAATCCCCAGCCAAGGTAACCTGCTCGTCGTCGTCCTCCCGGCCTAACAGCCATCTGCCCCTAAGGGCCATGCCCCCGTGGGGCATCAACACTGAGAGAGTCGGATCAAGTTGAGACAGTGCTCTAACCTGACCTCGGGTACAACCTTCCATAAAATATTAGCTGCATTCTCCTCGGTATCAACTTTCTCTAGTATCACGACTCTGTCCTCGATGATCTGATAAAGTAAAACATAACATCAATATGCTTGGTCCTCGCATGATGAACTTGGTTCTTTGCCAAATGGATGACACTCTAACTATCACAAAGAACTGTAATATCCCTCCGAGTAACACCCAAATCACTAACCAGATCTCGAAGCCATATAGCCTCTTTTACTGCTTCTGTCACTGCCATATATTTTGCCTCTATCGTAGACAACGCAACCACTGACTGTAACATGGACCGCCAAGATATAGGACCACCTGCCAATGTAAAACAGTAACTTGTAGTAGACCGACGCCTGTTTAAATCTCCTGCATAATCTGAGTCAATATAACCTATCACAGCTGAAATCGATGATCTCTCATAGACCAAAACAACATCCAACGTGCCTCGAATATACCTCAAAATCCACTTGACTGCATGCCAATAGGTCTTGCCTGGATTAGCCATGTACCGACTAACCGAACTCACTGCATGTGCAATGTCGGGACGTGTACAAATCATGGCATACATCAAGCTGCCAACCGCACTAGCATAAGGAACCTGTGACATGTATTCCTTCTCTGTTACAGTAGTAGAGGACTACAAATCATAAAGCCTGAAGTGAGTTGCCAAGGGAGTACTGACCGACTTGGCCCTATCTATGCCAAATCTACTGACTACCTTCTCAAGATAATGTCTCCGCGACAAAGACAATCTACCAAGCTTCCTATCCCTCACTATCTCCATCTCGAGTATCCTCTTCGCTGGACCCAGATCCTTTATCTTAAATTCATTGCTCAACTAAACCTTCAGCAGCTCTTTCTCACGCTTACTCCTAGCAGCAATAAGCATATCATCCACGTAAAGCAATAAATAGATGCAAGAACCATCTCGAAGCATCTTGAAATAAACACAGTGATCATACTCACTCCGTGTGTACTTCTGCCCCACATAAAAGTATCAAACCTCAAGTACCACTGATGGGATGACTGCTTTAGCCCGTATAGAGACATTCTTAGTTTGCATACCCTGTTTTTCTTTCCAGCAATAGCATATCCATCCGGCTGAACCATGTAAATATCCTCTTCTAGATCACCGTGTAAGAAAGCAGTGTTGACATCAAGTTGCTCAAGCTCTAAGTCGTATTGCGCCACCATAGCTAATAAGACACGGATAGAAGTGTGCTTAACCACCGGAGAGAAGACCTCGTTGTAATCCACACCTTCAGTTTGTGAAAATCCTTTCGCTACCAATCTTGCCTTGAATCTTACACCTGTAGAATTCCCCTTGGAATCTGGAATGCCGTCTTTCAGAGTGTACACTCACTTGCAACCTATCGCCCGTTTTCCCTTAGGAAGTGTCACCGGCTCCCATGTTTGATTTTTGTGAAGAGACCGCATCTTCTCATCCATAGCCACCTTCCACTCATCCATATGCGAGCTTTTACAAGCTTGCTTATATGTAGTAGGTGCATCCTCATACTCCCTGAAAACTAAAAATGCATAGGCTGACATATCCTCAAATCCATATCTGAGGGGTGCTCTAGTATTCCAACGCTCTCTCTGTGCTGCCAAAGACGGCTGAGGAACCTGCTGCTCATGCTCATGCTGTACCTGTGACTCCTCAATGGGAACCTCCTCATCTGTAATAACCTCTGGCTCACCCTGTAATGTATCATGAATCCCATCATCGCTACCATGACCTAAATCCAAAAAACTATCCTGTGTATCATACCTAGGAGCTCCAAGCTCCACCTGCAGAGAATCATCCTCATCATCAAAGCTATCACCTCTCCATACTGGAGATCCATCCTTGCATCTCTCACACTTAGGCTGTAAGAGTGCCTCCTCATGGAACTTGACATCTCTAGATATCTCACACTTGCCCATTTTAGGGCACTACAACTTGTAGCCTTTGACTGAACCTGGATAACCAAGGAATATGCCCTTCCTTGCCCTTACCCCTAACTTATCCTCCTTCACATGAAAATAAGCAGGACACCCAAAAACTTTTAGATGTGAATAATCTGTAGAAGTGCCAGACCATACCTCCATAGGAGTCTTGAACTCAATCGCTGATGATGGAGACCTGTTTATGAGATAACACGTCATAGATACGTCTTCAGCCCACCATATCTTGCCTAATCCTGCATTAGACAACATGCACCGTGCTCTCTCTAGAAGTGTGCGGTTCAATTGGTTCCCCTGGCTAAACTCCGATAGTTGACAGGGGGAATGGCTCCTGTTCGCGTCCGAGTATGTTGATAAACTCCATCAGACTTATTCAGGAAGTCTTTCAAGCCAGGAGACTGATCGTTCTCTGACTCATCGGAACTAGGAACTGATGATCTCCCTCTGCCGATCATGTTAGAAGTGACTCTAAGGTATTCATCCTCAGAAGTCTTCTTCTTGTGTGAACGCCGTCGTTGGTTGGGTAAAGCAACGTTCGTAAATTGGTTGAACACCAGCAGTTGGGCCGCATATGAGCAGCATTGGCATCCCGAGAGGACCGTAGGAATCAGTCGTTCACATTGAAATGAACGAATGACTTGTTGCATCGATCTTTCTCTCGATGTGAACTCTCTCGAATCTGTTATAAAGATTCGAGGAGAATTACTCACTGATTGTGAGGTTTGAACTGGAACCCCCAGTCCATGATTGGACAGGACTGGCTCTTGGTGAATATGGATCTGGTTGAGATGCATTGAATCCATAAACCTCTTATATCTGCCCCTCAACCTAGTCACGCTACGCAGAGTATTCGGGGGTCTCGCTGCCTGAGCTCCAGGTGTTGCTGGTGAAACGCAGTTTTGAGGGCTGCGTTTATTTTGTGGAACGCACCCCTGAGGGTTGCGTTCATTTTGTGGAACGCACCCCTGAGGGTTGCGCTCAGTCTTCTTCACACAGAGCCTATGTTTGGGCTCATAGACGCGAGACTTGCATTCTGAAACAGAAACGCAGAGCGCATGGTTGTGTAACTTTAGTTGCAATTAATAAAAATAATTTTTTCCTCTTTAAATTTGTTCTTTCTCCTCTTTGTTGAATGATGAGGATGGAGATGAAGAGCAATTTGAAGGTTTGCATTTCTTTTCTCTTTTATTTCTTTTTAGTAATTTCTTTATTATTGCTTATTAGTTAGATTTAAATTCATGCTTGTAGTATAGATTTACTTTCTTGTCTTTTTTATTTTCTTTTTGCACTTTAATTTGTAGAGTAGATTTATTTTTCTTGCATTTAATTTCTGCAATTTATTTTGTAGTTTAGATTTTTATTTTCTTTGTAATTAGATTTATTTCTTGTTCATAGTTTAGATTTTTCTTTTCTTTTTAATTTTGTAATTAGTCTTCTTTTTCTTGTTTTTATTTCTTAAGATGTGAATTTAATTCTTGTAGGAATCTTAGAATTGTATGAAACTAGTCTAATTTCTTTTATATTGTATGAATTATTCTCTTGTACTTAAAATGTTCATGTTTAGGATAATCAACTAGAGAACTAATCGGTAGAAGAAGAATTTGATAATCTATGCTTATCTTAAATGGTTTGATAGGTTATGCTTATGAATTCTAGGATTATTATCATGTTGTTGTTCTTATCATGAATAGTAATTTTGACTTAGATGATAATTTGATAGGTTACACTTTCCTTAAATGGTTTGATAATCTATGCTTAATAAATCTAAGTTGAAATATGATAAAAAGAGAATAGTTTATATTTTGTAATTGAAATTGGTTAGTGGATTATATTCTAGATTTCTTACCTCTTTTGAATCCTTCATCTTAACTTTCTTAAATTTTCTTTTCATTTTTGGTTTTATTTCTTGATTTTATTAATTCATATTTCTTGCCTTATGATTTCATTTATTCTTTAATTCTTCCTTCTCTCCTCTAAAATTCAATTTATTATCTTTTGCATATATTCACAACAATCACTCATCACATTAATACTTATTCTTTATTCCTAATTGTCATGCACAAAATATAAGAACCAAGTTTAATAATCTCTTAAAATCACCTTCTTCGTGGGATCGATATCTTTTTATACTATAACTTGATAAATTGTGCACTTATAATTTTGGTACATAATTATGCCGCATCAAAATGCCTACGAATACCATGCTCCTGACAATACTCCTTCAAGGGGTCCTCGGTGCACTCTCCACCGTTGTCGGATCTGACTACCTTTATAACCCTACCAGTCTGCTTCTCTATCATCGCCCTCCACTTTTTGAAGATTTCAGTGACTTTATTCTTTCTCTTCATGGTGTAAATCCATACTCTCCGGCTGAAATCATCAACAAAACTGACGAACCACCTAGAACCACCTTTGGACACTGTCCTGGATGGACCCCAAACATCCGTGTGGATATAATCCATAATACCCGTAGTAGACTAAGATCATAATAAGACTATTGTACTTTCATAATAAGACTGTCACTCATCTAGTTCATGCTATGTCACAGTGATTTTTCTTAACATCAAACAATTCCCCAGATATCGAAGAGCAGCACCTAATCCACATAACTCAAACTAAACCAAAAGCTACTAAAATCTCATTAGGGGCTATTTGGTTTGCTTTTATTCACTGTGGAAAACTTTTTTAACCCCTCCACGTTGGTTTTTCCCCTTCCACGTCGATTATTTCATTTTCAATGTTTTTCTTTTCCAGCTTTGTTTCGCTAGGACTGAAGAGAGAAACAAAAGTGGAAATCGCCACCACCTAGGTTTTTTTTCTCTCCCCCAATGTAAAACCCCAAAAATTTGTGATATATATATAGATAATATGTGATTAATTATGATATATGGATTTTTATTTTGATAAATATAGTTAAATGGTATGTGAGTAGTATACCATGTGTTTTGAGTATAAACAAGTTCATTCGTGAGGAAGAAAAGAGTTAAAACATGTACAATGGCTAAATATATGAGGAGCTAGAAAATTCCAGTCCGATTGACCGTCACGGGCGACCGCAGACGGTCGACCACGAGACCTGCAGAAGATTTTCTCCTGTTTTGAGTTGGTTTCGGATTTCTAAAGCCCATATTCGTTTTCCTTGGTTTATATATCAATCTTTCACGAATTTCTCAGTTTTCTAAGAACCCTAACATCCACCAAACACCCATAAACCCTAATTTGATTCTTGGAGAAGATTGGAGGCTTTTGAGCGGGATTTCATGTGGTTTTTGGCTTTTGAAGTGGAGATCTTCTTTAGCTTAGCATTTTAAATGTTTTTCTACAAATCTCAGGCGAGTTCATCTCTGCTAATCCCCCTCCTAGTTTTTAAAATATTTTAAAGAGTTTTTAATATGTTTTATAGAGCCAAATTGACTAGTTTATGAATAAAAGTCAATTCTTTTGTATTATATGTATAAAGACTAGGTCTTTCCATGTGAAAAGGTTTGAGCATGAATTTATAGAAGTATTTAAGATCTAAAAATAATTAAAAACGTTATTTAATCTGAAGAAAGATGACTTATTCTTCGTTTTGAGTTTTTATGCATGATTTAGGGGTTTTTTAATACAAATTTAATACAAATAATTATGCTACATATGTTGATTTTGTTTCCAAAAGTATTCATCTGCTCTTGTCATGTTTGTATGTAAGTTTCACGTTGTTTTAAATAAGTTTGCATCACACAAACATGACATGAACACAATATATGATCACTTCATGAGGATCTGGAATAGTGGCTCACGGTCGACTGCGCCCTAACGGCGGTCGACCGCATGCATGACAGAGACCTGGGTAGGCCCTAAACGACCGCCATTCTTGTGCGGTCGACCACCACACAGTCAATGGCTCTGTGCATGTTTTGTTCGATTGTTTTGGGTTTTCAAGCGAGTCTCTCGACCTTGTACTACTATAATACAATGTTTACGAGTTGTTTAATACTTGAGATGTCAGTAAACACCAGATATGGATACGCACACCAATACATGTGCACATATGTTTATAATATGTTATGTAGACATACATTTGTCCTAATTTAAGTTGATAAATATGAAGAGTATAGTAATTTCATGTTTCCGAAATAGGGATATGAAACCTATTTTTGCAGGGCGATTGAGTAAGAATATTACAAAAGTATCGGCATATTATGTATCCGAAATGGGGAAATAAAACCTATTTCCGTAGGACGATTAAGTAAAAACATTACAAAAGTATAGTCATTTCATGTATCCAGGATAGGGAGATAAAACCTATTGCCGCAGAGCGATTGAGTAAGAATATTACAAGAGTATCGCTAATGCATATGAGATGCACACTTATAAGTATTATAAATTATAGTTTTGCTTCCATTTTGAATACCCGTAAGTAGGGTGTTTTCTCTAAGACCATGGCTTACACGACAGGGCTTGTGGTTAATCATTATTTTGGATAAGTTTCTCTTATGTTAGATCCGTCTACCCGAGTGTAGATCGGGATGAGATATTTATTCTATAGGTTTGAGGTTTGGAGTGTTACCTTTTTGTTAGTTGTTATTTTTCATTCATAGAGTTTGGAATTAGTATTTAGGTAGTCATAATTTGAGACATGGTATATACATTAGGGTTTTCTTGTTTGGATTATTTCGCTCAACGTACTAACTCTCGTGTTGTGGATTCCTAAATACTAATCTCCAGTTAGATTTATATGAATGATTTTATACTTATATACTGTCTATATTTTCTTTATACTCCTACCCCTTCCCCTGGGGAAAGGTGGAGATGATCTCGCTATAGCGCTTTGACGCTCATTATTTTCCCCCCTTTCAGGCAGTGAGTCCAACGCACGGAGAGTCGCAGGTTGATGTGATTTCTTTATAGATTCCATCTAGCTATTTATTATTTTAGTAGTTATTACAGAACTCCACAGTTAGTTGTTTATGTTCAGACTCTAGACTTGTATTTTATTTTGTAGAGGCTGAGAGTCATAGTGATACTTTATTTGACTCATTGTACTTGAAGTTTATTTCAGACTCAGAGATATTTCTATTTTAGTTGGGCTCACTGATGATTATTCTCTTATTGCTTCTATGTACACCTGGTTTGTTCTATCTCTATTATTTGCCTGTCGGTACTTTCACCTATTTATTGTTTCCACTAGAGAGATAGTGATTGTGATAGTGAAACATGTCGTAGCATGGTGTTTGGTGCTTGGCAGGTTTGACATTCCGGGTTTCGTCTTGGACTGCAGCCTTACGTGAAACCTGGGGCGTCACAATTGGTATCAGAGCTCTAGGTTCTAATATCCTTAGGATCATTCTTGTGTCATATTGTGGAGTTAGGATAAAGTTTCGAGGAATCATGTATACAGTCCGCTAGGAATTCCTAGTATGATTGAGGACGTATTATATATGTACGCAGGAAATTACAATTTTTTTACGATGAACTATTTGCTTGAATAATAAAGCATGCTATAAGGAATATGTGATACGATTTACTTATTGGTATACGTTATATCCTTTCTTGCTTGAGATCTTGTCTACTGTGTGTAATAAGCTCTACTTCTAAATTATGGATGTCAGGAAGAGGACGCGGACGCCGAGGTACTCGTGCTCAGGGAGTTGAGCAAGCCGATAGAGAACCCGAGCCACAGCAGGCTCCACAATACTTAGTGTATCTCATAGCACCGTTATCATCTCGACTGGTAGCTATTGAGGAGCAGTTAGCAGATCAGGTTCGACAGGGAACACCCATTCAGGAGGAGATGCCAGAGGGAACACCGATAGTCACACCACTACCTTCAGTTGATGATGGAATAGCTGAGCAGGAGGCTTGGCTTTGTTTGGTAGAGAGGTACCAGAAGTTGAAGGCTCCAGAGTTTCATGGTTCGACGGAGGAGGCTTGGCTTTGTTTGGTAGAGAGGTACCAGAAGTTGAAGGCTCCAGAGTTTCATGGTTCGACGGATTCCATTGCGGCACAAAGTTGAAGGCTCCAGAGTTTCATGGTTCGACGGATTCCATTGCGGCACACAAATGGAAGGAAGATGTAAACAACATTTTGGACATGCTTAATGTGGATACTATGCAGAAGCAGAGGCTAGCATCTTTCAGCCTCAAGGGCGATGTAGGAGGATGGTATCGATTTTGTTTTACTCCAGAGCAGAGGTTGACGGCCTCGTGGGAGACCTTTGCGTATTTATTTGAAGAACAATATGTTTCGGTTGCAGCGAAAGCCGGGAAGGAGTTAGAGATGGCTCGATTGGAGCAGGGGGATATGTCTGTGACGCATTTTGAGAGTAAATTCATGTCACTACTTAGATTCACTGGCATGTGACACACCGTGGAGAGGCAGGCTCAGATGTTCATGATGGGACTTCACCCAGGTTTATGCCAATATCTAGTATCTCGGAGATTTCGTTCAGTACGGGATGTGGCAGATGCTGACATAGCTCAGGAGACAGACACAACTATATTCATTAAGGACAAAGATGGTAATACTAAGCCAGGACAGTCCAGAGATAAAGGTAAAGGTAAGAGACCTTTTACAGGCTCAGGAGGATCCCAGCAGTAGGGTAAGGGTCCACATCAGCAGGGTCCTCATAAGAAGGGTCATCAGGAGGATCAGAGGACACAATAGCAATGCTGATTTCATGGAGCTTGTTTTAATTGTAACAAGCTCGGTCATAGAGCAACAGAGTGCCGCAACGCACCCACAGTAGGCTAACAGGGCAGAAATCAGCAGCAGCAGCAGAACCGCACTCAGGGTCGCAGTCAGAGTTAGCAGTTGAGGATCGAGGCACCTTCAGCAATTCCGAGGATTGAGGGACATGTACGAGCAATTCAGGAGACCCAGCAGGGACAGATAGTCCCATACGTTCCAGGTGATGCAACGCAGCTGACTGGTAGAGTGTATACAGTTGTTCCTCATGACCATGGCGCGAGCGGGACGGTGATGGAAGGTACTTTCCTTGTGAATTCCTTTTCAGTACGTATTCTTTTTGACTCTGGCGCTTCACATTTTTTATCTCCTACGATTTTACGGTTAGACTCCAACTTGTGACACAGCCATTAGATTTTTCTTTATTTGTATCTACTCCTTTCGGGGAGACGCCTCTTTTATAGAGTATTTGTAGGAGATGTATCATCAGTTTGTATGATTCTGAGTTCGTGATAGACCTGCTCGTGTTGCGTATGTCTGAGTTCGATGTTATCCTTGGTATGGATTGGCTATCTTCCTACCATGTGAGTATCGACTGTTTTGCGAACACAGTCAGTTTGCGAGCATATGATGGATCTGAGTTAGTGGTGGTGACCTCCAGAGGCAACCAGTTTGCGGAGTCATATCTGGCATACGTCGAGGAGGTGATGTTGCAGAATCAGGGCACATATTTGAGTGAGATGCGAGTAGTCTCAGAGTACCAGGATGTTTTCCAGGATATACCAGGATTACCTCCAGTGAGAGAGGTCGAGTTTTGCATAGAGTTACAGCCAGGCACCGTGTCAATTTCCCGAGCTCCTTACCGTATGACTCCTGCTGAGATGAGGGAGCTACAGATCTAGCTAGATGAGTTGTTGTCTCAGGAATTCATTCGACGGAGACACTCTCCGTGGGGAGCACCGGTCCTCTTTGTGAAGAAGAAGGACGAGAGTATGCAATTATGCATTGATTATCGTGAGTTGAACAAGGTCACTATCCGAAACAGGTACCCATTACCGAGGATCAATGACTTGTTCGACCAGTTGTAGGTGGCTTAGTGTTTTTCGAAAATAGATCTTTGTTTTGGTTATCATCAGTTACGGGTTCGGGAGATGGATATTCCCAAGACCGCCTTCTTGACTCGATATGGGTCTTTCGAGTTTCTTATCATGCCATTTGGGCTGACCAATGCACCCGTAGTATTTATGGATTTGATGAATCAGGTTTTTTGTCCATACTTGGACCAGTTCGTGATAGTTTTCATCGATGATATTCTCATCTATTTGAGATCGGAGGCCGAGCACGAGCAGCATTTGAGGTTGGCATTGCAGACTTTGCGGGAACATCAGTTGTACGCAAAATTTAGCAAATATAAATTTTGGTTATCGGAGGTCAGATTTTTGGGCCATGTCATCAGTCGGGAGGGCATTACAGTAGATCCGGCTAAAGTAGAGGTCGTACTTGATTGGGAACCACCGAAGATAGTTACAGAGATCCATAGCTTCTTAGGTCTGGCGAGCTATTATAGAAAATTTATTAAGGACTTCTCGAAGATCGCGACGTCACTTACACGCCTTACTAAGAAGGGCCATTTATTTGGGCCACAGAATGCCAAGAGGCCTTTGAGACATTAAAGACTAAGTTGACTTCAGCACCAGTATTGATTATTCCCAGCAATAATAAGACTTTTGTTGTCTACACTATTGCATCCTTATCAGGTCTTGGAGGTGTATTAATTCAAACTCAGAGAGTTGTAGCCTATATTTCGAGACAGTTGAGGACTCATGAGAAGAATTATCCCACGCATGATTTGGAGCTAGCAGCAGTGGTCTTTGCACTGAAGGCATGGAGGCATTATCTGTACGGAGTACAGTTTGAGTTATTCACAAATCACCAAAGTTTGAAGTATCTCTTTTCACAGAAAGAACTCAACCAGAGATAACGACGATGGTTAGAGTTTATTAAGGATTATGAGTTCTCTATACAGTACCATCTGGGAAAGGTGAACGTGGTAGCAGACGCGTTGAGCAGGAAGCGTCGTCGCGGGCTAGAAGCTTTGAGGTGTTCACTATATCGGGATCTTTATACCCTCAGCCATTATGATTTTAGGCTAGAGATTGGCGGGAGCAATGTTTTCTTAAGAGCTTTATCAGTACAGCCATCTTGGAGAGATAGAGTAGTCGCAACTCAGTTAGAGGATTCTTAGATTCAAACCCGTAAGGAGGAGATTTCCAAAGAACCCAAGGATGATTGGACTATTAGAGTAGATGAAGGCCTTTGGATGAAGGGCAGGATTGTCATGCCGAATAATCTATAGCTGAAGATGTAACTTTTTGATGAGGTACATCGTAGCAGATATACAGTGCACCCAGACACGACGAAAATGTACAAGGATCTGAAGAGGTACTTTTGGTGGGGTGGTATGTGCAGAGAGATTTCAGAGTATGTGGCTAAGTATTATACCTGCTAGCAAGTTAAGGCAGAACATCAGAGACCTGTAGTAACCCTATAGCCTTTACCCATTCCCGAGTGGAAGTGGACAGATATTTTTATGGATTTCATAGTAGGATTGCCTAAATCAAAGAAAGAAAATGATTCTATTTAGGTGATAGTGGTCAGATTGATAAAGTCGGCGCATTTCTTACATGTGAGGATGACTTATACGGAGAACACATATGTGAGGATTTTTATTCGAGAGATTGTCAGATTGCATGGAGTTCCAGAGACAATTGTATCAGATTGGGGCTCAGTCTTCACATCCTATTTCTGAAAGAGTTTTCAGGATGTTTTTGGCAGCCAGTTATCATTCAGTAGTGTATTCCACCCCCAGACAGATGGTCAGACCGAGAGGGTGAATCAGGTATTAGAGGATATGCTGAGAGTATGTGTTATAGATTTTCAAGATAGCTGGAAGGACCACATCCCATTGATTGAATTCACATATAATAATAGTTATCAAGCTACCATTAGGATGGCACCGTACGAAGCCTTATACGGGAGGCCTTGCAGATTGCCTATATGTTGGGTAGATCCAGATGATAGTCTATTACTTGGTCCGAAGTTAGTTAGGCAGACCATGGAAAAGGTGGCATTGATTCGAGAGTGCATTCTTGCTGCACAGAGTTAGCAAAAGAGTTATGCAGATCAACAGAGACGACCCTTAGAGTTTCAGGTCGGAGACTTAGTTATGTTGAAAGTATCACCGATGAAGGGCGTTCAGCGATTCGGTAGACGGGGGAAGCTTGTCCCGAGATATGTTGGTCCCTTCAGGATTATCGAGCGCATTGGAGTTGTTTCTTATAGATTAGACCTTCTAGCATCGATGTCAAGCATACACGATGTCTTTCATATTTTGATGCTCAAGAAGCATTTGCGTGACGAAGAGCAGCAGAGGGTGAATGATTCACCAGAGGTTGAGATCCAGGATGATTTGACTACCGTAGAGATTTCGGTATGCATTCTTACTAGAGAAAATAAAAAGCTTAGAAACAAAGTCATTCCATTAGTGAAAGTCCAGTGGAACCGGCAAGGAGCCGAAGATATTTCTTGGGAGCGTGAGGAGGATGTACGTCGCGACTATCCGCACCTGTTTGAAAAGCTAAGATGTTGATATTTAAACACGCTTATATGCGTTGATAGATGTGATTGCATGTGTTGTTTAGTCACGTTTATACTTAACGCTAGAATGTGTTATTCAACACTTAGCTCTTAATTATTCGGAACATATGGTATATATATGGGGGGATTGTTATGAATCCATGATCATCCTAATAACAAATTATAAGACGTCTCTACATAAATGACGTAGCAGGTGACATCTGTCCACAAGTCACCCATCTGGCATTTAAGTTTTATTTTACCAATGTGTAAAACCTAAAAAATTATGATATATACATATATAATATGATTAATTATGATATATGGATTTTTATTTTGATAAATATAGTTAAATGGTATGTGAGTAGTATACTATGTGTTTTGAGTATAAACAAGTTCATTTGCGAGGAAGAAAAGAGTCAAAACATACACAATAGCCAAATATATGAGGAGCTGAAAAATTCTAGTTCGGTCGACCGTCGTGGTCGACTGCAGACGGTCGACCGCCAGGGTCGACCGCAAGACCTGCAGAAGATTTTCTCCTATTTTGAGTTGGTTTCGGATTTCTAAAGCCTATATTTGTTTTTCTTGGTTTATATATCAATCTTTCATGAATTTCTCAGTTTTCTAAGAACCCTAACAACCACCAAATACCCATAAACCCTAATTTGATTCTTGGAGAAGATTGGAGGCTTTTGAGCGGGATTTCATGTGGTTTTTGGCTTTTGGAGTGGAGATCTTCTTTGGCTTGGCATCTTAAACATTTTTCTACAAATCTCAGGCGAGTTCATCTCTGCTAATCCCCTTCTAGTTTTTAAAACATTTTAAAGAGTTTTTAACATGTTTTATAGAGCCAAATTGACTAGTTTATGAATAAAAGTTAATTCTTTTGTATTATATGTATAAAGACTAGGTCTTTCCATGTGAAAAGGTTTGAGAACGAAATTATAGAAGTATTTAAGATCTAAAAATAATTTAAAACGTTGTTTAATATGAAGAAAGATGATTTGTTCTTCGTTTTGAGTTTTTATGCATGATTTAGGGTTTTTTAATACAAATTTAATACAAATAATCACGCTACATATGTTGATTTTGTTTCCAGAAGTATTCATCTGCTCTTGTCATGTTTGTATGCAAGTTTCATATTGTTTTAAATAAGTTTGCATCACACAAACACGACATGAACACAATATATGATCACTTCATGAGGATCTGGAATAGCGGCTCACGGTCGACCGTGTCGTAACGGGGGTCGACTGCGTGCAGGACAGAGACTTGAGTAGGCCCTAAAACCCGTCACGGTCAACCGTCATGCTTGTGCGGTCGACCGCCACACAGTCAGTGGCCCTATGCATGTTTTGTTTGATTGTTTTGGGTTTTTGAGCTAGTCTCTCGACATTGTACTGCTATAATACAATGTTTATGAGTTGTTTAACACTCGAGATGTCAGTAAACACCAGATATGGACAAGTACACCAAGACATGTGCACATATGTTTAGAATATGTTGTGTAGACATACCTTTGTCCTAATTTAAGTTGATAAATATGAAGAGTATAGTAATTTCATGTTTCCGAAATAGAGAGATGAAACCTATTTTCGCAGGGTGATTAAGTAAGAATATTACAAAAGTATCGTCATATTATGTATCCAGAATGGGGAATAAACCCTATTTCCACAGGGCGATTGAGTAAAAACATTACAAAAGTATCGTCATTTCATGTATCCGGGATAGGCAGATAAAACATATTGCCGCAGAGCGATTGAGTAAGAATATTACAAGAGTATCGCTAATGCATATGAGATGCACACTTATAAGTATTATAAATTATAGTTATGCTTCCATTTTGAATACCCGTAAGTAGGGTGTTTTCTCTAAGACCGTGGCTTACACGACATGACTTGTGGTTAATCATTATTTTGGATAAGTTTCTCTTATGTTAGATCCGTCTACCCGAGTGTAGATCGGGATGAGATATTTGTTCTACAGGTTTGAGGTTTGAAGTGTTACCTTTTTGTTTGTTGTTCTTTTTCATTCATAGAGTTTGGAATTAGTATTTAGGTAGTCACAATTTGAGACATGGTATATACATGAGAGTTTTCTTGTTTGGATTATTTCGCTCAACGTACTAACTCTCGTGTTGTGGATTCCTAAATACTAATCTCTAGTTAGATTTATATGAATGATTTTATACTTATATACTGTTTATATTTTCTTTATACTCCTACCCCTTTCCCTGGGGAAAGGTGGAGATGATCTCGCTATAGCGATTTGACGCTCATTGTTTTCCCCCCTTTCAGACAGTGATTCTAGCGCATGGAGAGTCGCAGGTTGATGTGATTTCTTCATAGATTCCATCTAGCTATTTATTATTTTAGTAGTTATTACAGAACTCTACAGTTAGTTGTTTATGTTCAGACTCTAGACTTGTATTTCATTTTGTAGAGGCTGAGAGCTATAGTGATACTTTATTTGACTCATTATACTTGAAGTTTATTTCAGACTCAGAGATATTTCTATTTTAGTTGGGCTCACTGATGATTATTCTCTTATTGCTTCTGTGTACACCTGGTTTGTTCTATCTCTATTATTTGCCTATCGGTACTTTTACCTATTTGTTGTTTCCACTAGAGAGATAGTGACTGTGATGGTGAAACATATCGTAGCATGGTGTTTGGTGCTTGGCAGGTTTGACATTCCGAATTTCGCCTTGGACTACAGCCTTGCGTGAAACCTGGGGCGTCACATGCATAACTGAGTCTGGGCCACACTCTTCTAATCAAGAACCTTCGAGACCATAGCTCCACCTTCAACTACATCTCCCTAAAGAAAATACAAATTTCCATGTCTAACCGATGTAAGCATCAACCTGTCACTGTTGTAAACACAACACATGCCATTCTCACCAACATACTTGAAACCCTGAGCCTCAAGTGCACCAAGAGAAATCTGCCCTTTCGAAAGAGCTGGCACATGACGAACCTCTGTAAGCTTCCTTACTGAACCATTTGCCAAACTGAAACGAATGATACCAACACCCATAGTCTTGCATGCTCTGGAGTCCCCCATAAAGACTGATCCACCCTTCACCTCATGGTAACTAGTAAACCACTCTCTAACAGGACACATATGATAAGACGCGACTGATCCACCCTTCACCTCATGGTAACTAGTAAACCACTCTCTAACAGGACACATATGATAAGACGCGCCAGTATCAAGCACCCATCCTCCATACAGATGATCATCATGATCAGCAATAAGAGCCTCTGCTAGATCTCCTGTAATAGTGATATTCACATCATCATTAGCCCGTGTAGGTCCAACCAGATTCACCTCGCCATCTTTCCCTTCCCTGTTGACATTATCCTTCCTAGTAGGACAATCCCGTTTGAAGTGGCCCTTCTTGTGACAAGTATAACATTCAACTTTAGACATATCTCTCCAACGAGATTGTGAGCGGCCTCTGTTCTTTCTACCATTGTTTTGTCTGTTATTGCCCCTATTATTACCTTGATTCTGACTTCTGACCATAAGACTGTGAACTTGTGCATCATTAGCCATATCTTGTGGGCAGCCTTCGTAAGCACCACAGAAACCCCATCTGCATATACTAAGATTTCCGTCTTATTGGTGACCATCGTGTCAACCAATGCTTCCCACTCAGCCAATAAAGAAGTCAACAACAATAAAGCTTTGACGTTGTCATCATACTTCGCCCCTAAACCAATGTAGTCTGAAAACAAACATTCAAATTCAGTGACGTGATCGGTCATGAGTTTACCAGGTTCAATCTTGAACATGAAGAGTTTTTTATGAAGGTATAGTAAACTCATCTGATCCTTCCTGAGGTAGGTATTCGTCAACTTATCCCAAATTGACTTTGCTGTTTTTTCATCACGGTAGTTATATGCAACTATAGTATCAAGACATAACCGGATAGTACTACACGCCTTCCTATCCATCGCCTTGAACTTATCTGCATCCTAAACAGTTGATTTAACATCCGGTTCACCTTCTACCGTGTCTGCCAGATCATTGTTAATCAGTATATCCATCACCGTCGTCTGCCAACTGCTAAAGTTGTTCCTTCCATTGGACCGAAGAACATCGAATCCATGGACCTTTGCGTAGATTTCACCCTTCCTTTCTGACATATCGTCAAATACCTTGTAGATACCAACCCTTGGAGCTCTGATACCACTTGTGGTATTTTCAAACCGAAACACGCTCGAATCTAGTTGGTACTTGCAAGTAAAAGTAAGAGTCTAGCAATCAGTAATAGTAAATAGATAAGATATACGTGGTTCGGCAATGTGCCTACATCCACGGGACAACGACGAGCTTCTTTATTATGAAAGAGTAATCTGAGAAGTACAAACTCTTGAGAACAGTTTCCAGTTCTCTCATACACTTTCGATACAAAGAAATACCATGAAAAGAACTCAGAAAATAGATGTTGTTTTCCCTCAGAAATCCCATGATTTAATCGCTGGAATAGGCTGATATTTATAGCAATCGTTGCTTCCTATTATGAGTCTTAATAGGACCTGAAAACCCGTTTGTGTCCTTGTTTGAATACAAAAGAAAACCTATACGCATGTTCCATGTCTGACTTCTAAATAAGAATATAAATCCCTATAGAATAGGGATCCAATTTTATAGGATCTGTATTCTGTCACATATATAGCAATCCTATTCCGTTTCAAACTCTACGGATTGAAACCGTGAGCCACGAAATCCCACAAATTAATCATTAACCTCCATGTAGTGCTATCCTTATATGATTAACTGACCAAACTTTAATCTTTTCACTCAAGGAGTTTTTGAATTAGTAGCTGGCCTAGTTGAGTCTAAGCTTAACCCTAGAATTAAGAGCAATTGTTTCAAAGTGGTTGCTCTTGATTTGTTTAATTAGAATTTTCTTTTATCCTTCCTCTTTTCTCTCGATTATCTTTTAGGTATTATTGTTTTTCCTTAAAAAGAAAAAAAGGAAAAAAGTAACTAACCTTTGTTTCTCTTGGATCTTTTTCTTTGATCTTCTTTTTAGATATATATAATAATAAAAGGAAAAAAATCCAAAAAGAATTTGCTTTAGTATATTCAAGTTTGAATTAGGATAATACCAATAATTTAATCCATGTTTAACCAATTTTTGAGACTAAACAAATGACAAATCCTAATCCACCTATACTTCAAGACATGTGTTATCCCACTAGACATGCAATCACCTCTTGCATTAGGCTACCCGATGTTAATGGAGCTAATTTTGAGCTTAGACTACACTTCATAAACACGCTTCCGAAATTCTTAAGAAATGAATATGAAGATGCTTATATTTTCATATCCGAGTTTGAGAAAATTTGTCTTGTGATTAAGATTAGTGATTTATCTGAGGATGTAATTGAGCTTAGATTTATCTCATTTGCTCTTAAAGACAAAGCCGAGAAGCGAATGTATAGCTTGCCCACAAATTTTATCTCAACCTGGGATGAATTTATTGCTGTTTTCTAAAAAAACTTTTCCCAGTTCATAAAACAATAAAGCTTAGCAACAACATGTAGAATTTTAGTATAGTCCCAGGGGAGCCATTCCGAAAGTATTTTAATAGGTTTAAGGATCTTCTTATCCAATATCCTCGCTGGTCTAAAAAAATGGAGATGATGTCAAATCATTTATGAAGGATTGAATTATTCTTCAAAGACATTCATAGAATTTATGTGTCAAGGGGATTTTATGAAGAAAAATGCTGGTGAAGCCTGGGAATTCTTAGAGAGTTCGTCTGAAAAAACAATGCGTGGGGAACATTATGATGAAAAAGTTCTATCAGTTCCCCCAACCAAATCCAGTGGTATTTTCCTAGAGTTAAATATAGCCTCTAAAGTAAAAATAGCTACAATACTGCATAGGTTAGAGGCACTAGAAATCAAAGAATGAGCCATACTCAAATCAATTAAGTTTCCGCCCCTAAATCTCATAACTGCCTATCACACATTTTCAGTTTTTCTAATTTTTTAATTATGAATGTTCAATATGCATCATTTCAAAATGTTTAGGGTCTTCATCAATTGCGAGTGTTTGAGATGTTCAATAGGTATATTAGTTAAATAATTATGAGTAAAATCACTCAAATGTGTATCATTTAAGTTTTTTCAGTTTTAGTAATAAAATATTCAATATGTATCATTTTATAAAATCTAGGGTCTTCCTCGATTATAATTATTTTGACAGACTTGAATTAGAAACAGAGATGAGCACTGATAGAAGATGAAATTGAGGTAGTTGAGCTAAAAAAAGTTTCAAATTACAAGATTAATCGAATGGGATGGAATATGACACTTAAACAAAGATATATCTAATTTAATTAAAGAAAAAAATAAAACAAAAAAATAAAATAAAATATGAGAATATCTTTAATTATGTGAAATGGTCAAAGTCAACTATAAAGCAAGTATGTATTAAAAACAACAAGTCACTGTACTGAAAAAGGATACATACCGACAATGAAATATATCAATTAGTCATTTCATAACTTGGTAGCTTTGACAATCCAGAACATAAACATGTATAATATAAATATATTATCTTGAAAATTTTCATAACTAAGATCCATAGGGCTTGATATATTCAAAGTCTATTAACCTCATAGTGCATCACATTAAAGGGGGAACAATTTGATTATCAAATTGTGTAGGGTATAAAAACTAGGATACCATACTATGAATTCACACAAGTTTTAAAATGACAACATAGGACTACAATGAAAATCAAATTATTTACACAAATTACATCCTTTTTTTGTAAAAGGATTTTGACCTTCGTGATTTATTGTAAACTATACTTAATGTGAATCGACCATGTAATTTTGACTTTGATCATAATAGTTTTTCGGCTTTTGATTAACTAAATAAGTATATAGACAATGAGATATTTTACTTTCTCACATGAAAAAAAGAATCATGATATTTAACTACGTGCAGTGCACATGTATCTAAAGTAGTTCGTGAAAAACATCATAAATTTTACAAAATTTGCAAAAAAATCCAAAAGAATTTCCTTCATGTCAAATTATCCTAATTAAAAGAAATATCTTTAACATGATTTTATTTTGATCAGGTTCTAATTAATTAAAATATCTTTAGAAATATATAAGTTATAAATAACTTTTCAATCTCCACGTTTAACCAATTCTCAAGAAATTATAAAATAAAAAAATCTCATAACTTAAAAAATCTATTTACTAGAGACGGAGAACTCAAGGCAGGTTTGACATTTCTGGTTTCACCTCTGACTGCAGCCTTGTGTGATTTCAAATCTAGCATTTTGAGCTTATGAGAATGTATATATGCATATGAAGGTTTATAAGTTCTCTAAAATAGATTATTACTCATGAAAACTCATGAAAAACGTTTGTAAACTATTGAAAACATGAGAAAAGGATTGAGCGAGATATTACTCGCCTCAGATGTGATGAAGAACGATCCCCTTCGCTACAATCCAAAAGAAGCTGTTGAAATCCCCCGAAAATCTCCCAAAATGCCCAAAAACGAACTAGGGTTTTGAATGGGAGAGGAGGCTAGGGTTTCTCTGGGGAGAACTGATGAAAAGATGTGTTTTCTGGTAGAGGAGAATATATATGAACAGTTAAAACCCGACCCGAAACCCAAACAAACCCGATTCATAAAAACCAGAAAACCCTCGATGAGTCGACTCATGACTGTCATGAGTCGACTCATGACTCATGGGTCGACTCATAAGATAATGAGTCGACTCAGCAGAGACTTATGACAAAGGGAGATGATATCATGAGTCGACTCATGATAGTCATGGGTCGACTCATGACAGTCATGTGTCGACTCATGAGCTGAAAGCTGAGTTCTTCGACTCTGATGCTTATGATTTGCAAATTTGCAAACTCAACCTCATAACTGATGCATATATACATTCTCATAAGCTCAAAATGCTAGATTTGAAATCACACAAGGCTGCAGTCCGAGGTGAAACCAAAAATGTCAAACCTGCCATGCACCAAGCTAAATAGATTATTTTATTATTCTTTGATATTTTATTATTTTATATACATATGAAGGTTTATAAGTTCTCTAAAGATTTAAATTTGGTACGTAACAAGTAAAAAATTTGAACTCTTTATTTTATTATTCTTTGATATTTAACTATAAAAATAAAGATAAAGATAATTAGATGATATTATGAAATATTTTCACTCCTAAATTATCTTCATAATTAAGGAGACAAATGTTAATTATATGTGATTAACCAAGCTAGAAAATATCCAAAATCCATAGAACATACTCAACTCGTAGAAATACCCAAAAGACTTCCATATTTTGAACATTAAAAAAAGGAAAACAACTTGCAAAATTGGTAGAAATATCCAAAGAACTTTTAACAGTTGTATATTTTGTGAAAAAGTTCATAGAACATATAAAAACCGAGAAGACTTTAAAATATTAAAAATTTAATAGAAAAATTCCAAATTTAGCAAAAATTGCAGAAAAATCTAGAATTACAAACATTTTAAATTTTATAGAAAACACTAACTTAATAAAATACCAAAAATTTACAAAATTTACAACAAAGATAATTCTAAAACTTTAAAAAGGTTTGTGAAATTTTATTAATTTATAAAAAGAATCATAAAGTTTCACAAAATTTGGCCAAGTAGGGTGAATCTGAATGGCAATAAAATATCATAAAACTTGATGAAACAATCTCAAGAAGGAACAACATTAGAATTTAGAACTCATTTATTATCATCATCTGCACAATAACTTTTGCAAACATGTATTCTATTTACATGTACTATAATACATCTTGAGTAGTCATTTATTCATAAATTACATGCATTAATAAATATACTAATGCGCACGCGTGCACACACACACATGTTACTTAATTAAAATAATTTACTGGGGTGATGACTACAATAATGACTGGAAAACGGTCAACTGTTCATCAATTTTTGATTCATATGGATTCAGTAGATTATTTTTACTTATTTCACTCTTAAATTTATGTATTGTTACATATAAACACTCAATTTTTATTTCTATTATTTTCTCCTAAATTTAATTTCTTTTATTATTATTTTTGATTAACTTTCTCATTTTTCTGCCTACAAAATAAATTCAACCTATAAAACAATTATGTCCATGGTGCAATTATAGTGAAGATATACACTTAAAATAAATAGTTAAAATATTTGATCACGTGCAAGACACGTGCATCCCATCTAGTAAAGACTAAACTCAAAGGAGTTGAATCGATCACTTTGATCTTTAACCAAGTCTCTCTTTATCAACAACCATCATCATTTTGGGCTTTGATGTGAAGAGGGGACTTTGGAAAATTTTTTAGAAGAATAAGAAGGAGGGGCGGAGGGAGGGGGGGGGGGTGGCGCTGGGATGCTGTTTTTAACCGTTTTCAATGAAAGAGGTCTTGCAATGAAAATATTTACTAATAAGTGATCAAGTTTGAAGGGATTTCTTGATAATTAACCGATCAAAAGTGCTAAACATTATATTATATAATCTCTCTTAGAAAAAAAAACAAAGTCTCTCCTTTTGTTTTTCCAATAGTGTCCATTGTATGAAGCATGATTCAATCATAGATATACAATTTGCTAAATTGGAATGAACACATGAAAGCAAGAGCACCACTAATCTAGAAGAAATTTTTACACTGTAATTTTGATAACCATTGTTTTTAGTCTTTCATTTCAATACTTATAAATCAATTCTATAATGGGGTATTCATATAAATTATAAACCCCCTTGTTTATTGCACATAAAACCTCGGACCTTACATTAATGGCCTGTTTGGATGGAGGGTAGAGAGGGGGAAGGGAAGAGAAATTTCATTTTAACCTTGTTTGGGAGTTTCATTTTGTAGGGTAGAGGAGGGGAATGGAGGGGAAATTTGGCCCAAATTCTTACACCCCAAATTGGGGTGTAATGGAGGGGAAGGGAAGGGGAAAAATTCCCCTTCCTTCCCCTTCCTTCCCTTCCCTAAGTAAACTCCCAAACACACCATAATAAACATAGGAAGCTAGGATCAAACATTAATAAGACCTATCAATTTCCGACCGTTGAAACCCCACAAAGAACCGAGTCCCACAAGAAATTCCTCCAACGGCTAGTTTTTCGCTACGGACCCTCAAAACCCCCACCAAACTCCTCCACTCTCACTCCCACTCCACCAAACAAAATCTCTCTCCATCTCTCATTCCACTCTCAACAATTCGATTCAATTAAACCGCCATGGCTTCCTCCTTGTCACTCTATCTCCTCACTGCTATTCTCTTCTCCACAATCATCAGCATCTCAGAAGCCAGAGGCTAATTCTCAGTCGGAGGCTCAACAAATAGCTGGAAGATGCCTTCATCTTCTTCCGACTCCCTCAACAGATGGGCCGAATCCAACCGGTTCCAAATCAGTGATTCTCTCGGTAATTTCCACTCATAAAGATATATCCTATTTTCCCTCCATTTTGTTCTCATTCTTACACTGTGTTTAGATGGAGGTGAATGGATGGAAGTTAAAGTGAAATTTTGTTTTCACCTCAAATGAGAATTTTTTTTGAAGGGTTAGAGGATGAAATGGAAGATTAAATTTGCACCATTTCCCTCCCCTCCAATTTGGACCGTAGAGGAAGTGATGAAAACCACTGTAAAATTTTATAATGTGATAAAACAATAGAAATGTTAGAGGCACACCCTTAAACCACACTCTCAACCACATCCCTCTCTCTCTATAGTGCTTCTTGGGACCCACATGTTTCATTAAAAAAAAAATCTAAAAAACACTATAGAGAGAGAGAGATGTGGTTGTGAGTGTGGTTTAAGGGTGTGTCCCTAGCACCACTCATAAAACAATGATACTCTTAGAGCATCTCCAACAGCTTCTTTAAAATTTTCTCCAAAATGGGGAAGCAAAAGTCATATTCTCCAACTAATTTTTACACTAACTCCAACAGCTTCCCTATTTTGAAGAATCAATTTTTTCCTCCAAAAATTTGGAGAATGCTGCAGATTTGGGGAAGCTTCCCCATTTTTCTCCTCCATCCCTATTTTGGGGAATGAGATGGGGAATCTGTTGGGCCAAAAACCTAACTAAATTCTTCAAAAGTGAGAAATGGGGAAGCTGTTGGAGATGCTCTTATCACACTAAATTCTATGACTAAGATGCATTCTCATCCGATGAAATCAACGGCTCAGATTTGGCCTCAAATCCCTAATTTTCTTCTGCTCCTCTCTCTCTCCCTCTCCCCCCTCCGTCCCTCTCCCCGCCTCTCTTTTTCTTCTGACTTCTCTGCTCTCCGATCATCTTCCCCTCTGGTGCCACGTCGTGGACTCCATCAACTCCTACAGCACCATCCACGGCATCAGGTGTGATTATTTTTCAGTTAATAACTTTTTTTGCTTAAGTATTTTCGCATTTGCATCATTTATTGATCTCTAATGTCACTCTAATAAATAGATTCATTACATATGTTATTTTTTCCCCTTGTCATTGATGTATTTCTCTACATTTATATTTATTTCTACATGACCTTGATCTAATTTTGCTCAAGAAATAATTATTCTACATATTTCATAGTTTTGTAATTTATAATCACATTAGAAATTCTAAACTGAAATTTTTATTAAATCGGAAATTTTCATGTCATACCGTAATTATCTTTTATGTGCACATATGTACATGTCTTATTCCTGATATCCACAAGTATGCTCAATTTATAATCTGAGTTTTACTGTCTGGAAGCCTTATTGTATCAATTGTTTATGTGCTTTTTTTTTCTTCTTGAATGAAATTACGCATATTTACGCATGATATATGATGATCATACTCTTAAATTGACCTAATGCTATGCGACCACCATTAAGTTGATATTAAAGTAAAGTCTAAACTGCCCCTGTCCACGCTTTGATGTCTCTATTACAGGTTCACCTTCCTGCGTGTACGAAAGTTACATATGTTGAAACCGATTCAGTCTGAAGCATGTAACTTTTAGAAAGTGAGTTTCTTAGAGCAGCTCCAACGGGGAGGCTGCCTCCCCAAAAATATTCCCATGCATATTCTGTTTTAGAGGGGGCACTCAAACCAATCTCCTCTATATGAAATTCCATTTAAAAATATATATTATTAAATGATTATTTATATAATACTTTAAATAATTTTGAAAATATAAAAAATATAAAATAATAAAAAATTATATTAAATTATTTAAAATATAAAACATATTATAAATTAATACTAAAATTATAATATATAATATAATTATATATTTAAATAAAATTAATTATCTTT
>NC_033798.1:76263295-76299764 GCF_001876935.1 Asparagus officinalis | reverse complement strand
CCTAAGAGTCCTAGGTGGTTACTCAGTACTTGATTAGACCGTTCAGGATTAAAGCAGCTAAAGAGCAAGTCCGAACGGATCGGATCTGGACGGACAGGATCTGGCAGTTCCTTGAGCACGATCTTCAACAAACGGCTCAAATCGGACGTGGGGAACGAAGAGGCCCACTACCTCGCATTTAATGCGAGGCGGCTATCCCACGTCTCCTTAACCGGCGTACACGTGGATTAACACGTGGCCCGCTAAAAGCGTAACCCGATCAGAGTCAGAATCGCCATTAGCATTTGCAAATCCGCCTGCGGGCCAAATTCGCCTGCAATCGAAATAAACCTACAGCGCAAATCGATCGATGATAATCCCGCTGCAGTTGAGGTCCTCTTGCGGCCAGATTCTGACCAATGCATGGTTACGAAAATGGCACACGCACACAAATGACAATAGGCCAGAAACAAAAGGGATGATTTCATTCGTGAAAGGGAAGTCCTATTACAAACGGAAAATTGAAAGCGAATTACAGAGATTTTAACCGCAGCTCCGCCTCACGAAGTTCTTCGGCATGGCGAAGTTCAAGCCTCCTTAGAATCTCTCGGCGAAGATCTTCATCCGTACGCGAGGCCAAGTCTTGAACGGTCTCTTTGGCTTCCTTATGGGCTCGCTCCTTTTCCTCCACTGAATTGGCAGTCAGCTGCTGGCGAGATTCAATGTTCTCCAACTCTTTGACCGCCTGCTCACGAGCCTTCTCTTGAATAGCCAATGAGGCCCGCGCCTTGGCTATGACCTGCTTCAGAGCCTCTACCTCCTAAGACAAGCGAGAAACGCGGTTGTCAGCCTTCTGTCGCTCAAAGGCCATGTAGGCATCGAAAATTGCCTATAGTTCTCCACAGCCGGTTCAATGTTAACGAGCGACGATGAACGTCACCATCCAATCCGCATGAGCCTAATCTGGAACTCTCGGCCACCGCCTCCCGCTGACGCTTCGAGAGGAGCGAGCTACTCGGGGATAGCAGAGGCACCCCCATTTGTCCGATTGATGGACTCTGAACCGGAGCTCGAACATCGGGAACCTCAGATTCGCCACCAGCATCGAAGCTCTCACAGTCCTCCACTGGATCCTCCGAGAACAACTCCCTAGCGGTTTGGTGGCCCCTTCTCTTTGAAGAACGGAGAGAGCCCCTGATGGGACGATCGCGTTCCGCCAGACATGAGCTTTGGAACCAGAAGTTGGCGGGGTCAGCACTAGCGCCCCGATACCACCGACAGTACAAGAGCGTGTGGTGTAAATCGCGGTCCTTCGCAGGCAACTCAAAACGAGCTTGAGTACCTCCAGCATGGGTCCAGAACCACCCCCGAGCGCCGTCAACCAGTCCTCCTTCGAAGTGTAGGCGAGGGTTGGCGTTGCCCACATACAATTGATCATATCCAAACTGGCGGGCAAACCTGCAAGGGATGTATGGCTCGAGATAGCATGTGGAGCCTGTTCGCAGAACGTGATACCCCGGTCGAATGTCCACCAACCAGCGAAAGGCACCACAGGTAAGGACTGTGTGGTGATCCGCCGTCGGCGCATCCCTGAGAGATTCTCCATATCCACCCCCACTGAAGTAAGGAAAAGATCGACGAAAATTATAGTGCCCGAAGTGGGAGAGCGTCTTCCTCGTATCGGGGATGTCCTTGCACTTCCAGGAGCACCTCTCCAAACGCTGGACAAAGGGGACAAACCTGTCTCCCTGAAGCGCTGCCGGGGCACTCATCAAGCATTCGCAGTGATAGACGAACCATGCCACCAAGTAGGTATACGGTAGCCCCACCCTAGGATTGGGGGTTCTGATAACTTCTCCTTCCCCCTCGTCGAGGACCGACACACGGCAGAATTGGCTCGTCAGAGTACGGAGCCCCCGATGGATGCACGCTATCGTCGCCGATACCAGGGAATAAGACTTCCCGTGAGCCAGGCAAACCGCCGGATACACGACCTCTATAGGAAGAGCCTCGAAGGAGTGAGTGGGGATTACGCACCTCTTCAGCCATAACATGAGGTACCCCGCGAGCAGCGCCTTCCCCGAAATGAGAAACTTCGCCTGATGATGGAATGAGTGAAGAACCGTACCAGACTTAAATCCGCCTTCGTCGCGGTCGAGAATCACGGTGCTTCCTTCTTTAGCTATCCTCGCCTCCACTTCGGGTTCATCACAGGCGCCTAACGGGAAAGCAGGCGTACCCTTGACATCGTTCCCCGGGAACAGATAATCAGCCCAATTCTTGTGGCTAATCCCTGGGGTCTTCTTCCTCTTCCCCTTATGATCCGAGGCCCCTAAGGTACTGAGGCATATGTGGAAGTGACAGAGTAACTCCCACAGAGTTTCAACCGCCAGAGGGGAATTGTCTGACAGCTGATCGATCTCAGCTTGATCAGGGACGTATTCCTCATAAGGGAAGTCTCCCAGAGGTAGCCCTGACACGTCGTGCATCTCGAAGGGGGTGATACCAAGTTCACCGTTGGGGGTGAAAAATGTGCCGCTTTCCGCACAATACAATTCCAGAATGCTATGGAATTGAGAAGCGTTGATCCGCAGGCCATGTCGAGTGGCTTCGAGGGCCACATACAGCTCTGTGCCTTTGAGGTCAGCATTCTCGGCCAAAACATAGTCGGTGATCTTGGACCACCACGTGTCACTGCCAGGTGCAGAGTAAACCCACCCCGGGGCTCTAAAGTCCTTCGGGGGAAAGCTTCCACCGACTCGGAAGAAGCGGTGACGGAAAGTCTCCGCCACCGCTGTCGATTCCCCCACGGGCGGTTCAGCAGACACTAAGCCAGGGCGCAGACCCGTCACGCGCTTACATGAGCTCTCCACTCCATACCCAGCCGTAGAACCCGTAAAGACGCCACAAGTGACCCCGTCCTGAGTGGGGGTCAAATCCCAGTTCATCGTCCGAGGAATCGCGAGGGACCGCAGCTCAACAATCGAAAACCCTCTCGGCATGCTGGGGAGGTAATAATGGGTCCCCTCTACCGTGCGGAACCACCGGCTCTCTTTGAGCAACAGGGCAGAAGGGTCGGTCATGGAGTCGCCGAACAGAAATTGAGGTTTCGGCAGCTCTGCCCTGGCCTCATCTGTCAGCGCCGCATTGGTCGTCAGCTCGCGCAGGGTCAAGTGATGACCATCCGTGACCCTCTGTACCAGACCATGCAGCTTATCAGCAGTGAACAAGGGTACTGGAGCCAACGAGGGAAAACGAGAAGGGGCCGTGTAGCTCTTAGCCCCGACGTGGCCAACGGCCACACCCTCCGGGAAAGCCTCATCAGGGAAGGTCGCTGCAACAAGAAATAGAAAGTCAATTGAGACAAAATCCGCTGTAGAGGTGAAATCGCCCATCGAACATAGGAAGGCGAAATCGCCTATCGAAAGGGGGAACCCACTTCGAACGAGGTCTGTCCCTACGGACTACACTCCCCTCTAATGGGAAGGGCCGAACTCGCCTTACGAAAAAGGGGTTCGTCTCCTCCCCACTGGAGAATTCGCCCGCGGGGACAGTACTCATCCTCTAAAGGCAAAATAGGGCAAACTTTGCCCCAAATCGGGGAAATAAGCAACACTCATCTCCCTAAATCCGACGCCTAAGGCCTGCAAGGGATCGCCCAACGAATCCATCAACGTACCTGGGCACGACTCCAGAGCACCAGCAGGCATGCCGGCAGAGAGACGGTCGGAGTAACGTCCGGGGCCTGCACCCCTCACTTTACACCTCTTGGATTTCGGAGCCATTGTGAGAGGAAGCGGGAATTCTTTCCTTGGATGTTCCCTTTCAAGATTTGAAAGCACGGTAACTCCCAATGGAGGAAAACGGCTGATTTAGAAGGGCGGAGTTGTCCACGTGGCCACGACTGCCCTCGAAAGGCGAAAACCCTAACGGACAGGAAACGGGGCCACGATCAAATTCGACGGCCCAGATCACCCTCAGTGCATCGAAGGGACCGAGATTAGCGTTTGAATCCGACGGTTGAGTCCGAGAACCACGGCCACGATACGTCGCAGGGCGAAACGCACGAGGATCGTGCTGTCAAGTCACGATCGCCACGATCCAATGTCTTAGCTGGGAAGCACGAGGCTCTATCAGCAGACACGTGGCTCATCTCCCGTCAGATCCGGTTCCGCCTACAAAAGGAAGGGTTTCGCCTGCAAATACTGGGCATAACCCCACGAGTCGCGCGAAAATTGGCTCTCAAAAACTAATTTCGCCTTGACGATGCATTCGCCCTCAAAGGTAAAATTACGAACAAAGCCAAAAGAATGACCTTGCTTAAACGGTTGAAACCCACGCCCCAGATGGCTAAGGGTTAGAGCAGAAATCTTAGCATTAAGCCTAAGAGAAACTGTTCGACAACTCATCATACTGAGGAGAATAGTATGGCTAGCCCGATTCAAACGGTAATCGGTAAAGGCACATCAAACCCGTTGATAGCTGAGGATTTGCTAAAAATCCTAAGAGAAATCGAAGGCACTTGCTTCGCCAACAATTTCTTCATTCAAAGTATTCCAGACCACACGCAAGCCAGTTTAGGTCTGAAAACTTTGAAGGGGGTCTTGTAGACGGTAAAAAATACCTCTATGGGTCTACAGGAAATTTGCCTACGAGAAGAGTTCGCACGCCCAGTTCTCTGGCACGGACCTAAACCGCGTAGACGTCGACTGTACTCAAGTCCAGGTTCGCCTAACGGTCGACTCGCCAGCATGAGTCAGGGTCGATCAGGATGGCGGAAATTCGCTCTTCGCTCAACTCGCCTGCCCGAGTTCGGAGTCGAATCCGCCAGCAAGCCCCAAAACCGTCAGTACAGCTGGGTATCCACTACCCCACGTGCTGAGATGGACCTTCCCATCTCTCTCGACCTGAAGGGAGAGAGAGCACAGTACCCCAGGACCGTCAAACGGCCGCTCGCAGTGCGCACAGCACGAAAGGACTGGACAGGTGTCGAGTCAACCTGAGCATTCATAAATGCGACTCACCTCGGCTGTCTGAGTCTGGAGGTGGATCCGCCGGCACTCGGCAAGCTGGCTAGACCCACTCGAGTACTGTACACCTACTTCACCGCCTCTCCTGACCGGAAAGGAGAAAGCGTCGTGCTCAAAGCACGCCGGGCGGTCACGCACAGTACAAGTGATCGGACAGACACTTCATCGATCTGCGAACTCATAAATGCGGTTCATTAATGCTGGTCAAATCCACTCGGATAGCAGTCGTTTGTTGCCTCACATACAAGAATGGGCCTTCCCATCGTAGGTGACAGGACATAGAGCACAATCCCTGGAATGACCGTTCATGGTATCGAGGAACGGCGAGACGTCTCTGAAGAGGATGTGGTCACATCCCACAATTCAAGGAGAAGTCAAGCTGTCCTTCTTTCATTTAAAAACCCCTTCCAGCACGATGGAAGAGAGGTCGCAAAACTTGGAGAAAAAAGAGTTGAGACCAAGCTGTTAGCAAATCCTTGCATTACAGCACCTCTGCCTAGTTCTGGGCTCCGATCGCCGACGAACCAAGCAGACCCGAACTCCATTGCCCCGAGCTTCTACTGCGAACTGAAGCTCTCCAGCAACCTCATTCAAACGGTCCAAGGGAAGCAGACTCGACCCGAGCATCGAGCGAAGCGTCCTATAGCCACCTAAAGTCCCCACACAAAACAAAGAGGGCCTTCCCTCTGCTTCTGTTGTAAACATTTGATTTGTTAGTTTGTAATAAGCTTTCTTATAAATACAAACGAAACTCCTTCCTTCGGAAGAATCAAATTTTCACCCTACAGGGACATGTAAAGGTAAACAATGAAATTCATTTTTATTAAAAACAACATTTCTACTTATCACTACCTTAAACCCCGGTTCACTCTTATCCCAAAGCCTATAACCTTTTACCCCTTCAGGATATCCTAGGAAAACATATTTCTTAGATCTAGGTTCTAACTTATCAATCTTTTGATGCACATAGCCAGTACTCCCCAAAATTCTCAAATTATTTAAATCAAGAGGTTTGTCCGTGAACACAAATTCAGGGCATTTCCCTCCTAAGGGAACAGAAGGAGACATATTAATTAAATAGGTCGCAGTACAAATAGCTTCTCCCCAGAACTTCTTAGAGAGCCCAGATGTGGCCAACATAGCTCTCACCCTCTCTAAGAGAGTTATATTCATCCTTTCAGCAACTCCATTTTGCTGGGGTGTGCAGGGAACAGATTTATGCCTTTTAATACCCCAAGTAGCACACAAATCATTCAATTGTTTGTTACAAAACTCAAGACCATTGTCTGTCCTAAGAGTTTTAATTTTCTTTTCCGTTTGGTTTTTAATCATATTTTTCTAGTTTTTAAATTTATCAAAAACTTTAGATTTTTGTTTCATGAGTAAAACCTAAACTTTCCTAGAATAATCATCAATTATGGAAAGAAAATATTGGTTCCCTCCATGCGTAGGAACACTAGAGGGACCCTATACATCGGCATGCAAATATTCAAGTATATTAGTGCACTTAGACTGATTAGGAAAAGCAGAAGTAGGAAAACTAACCCTATGTTGTTTTCCTAGCACACAAGATTCACAGAAAGGGATGGTGGATATTTTATCACTACCAAAGTGATCTCCTTTATGCAAAATTTCTAATCCTTTGTTACTCATATGACCTAATCTATTATGCCATAAAACAGATTTATCACCTATCACAAAGTTAACAGAATCAAGCACATGTTAAGCATGACAAACATACAAGTTATTTTGTTTTTCAGCAGTAAAAGTAACAAGAGATTCTTTCAAAATTTTCATACCCCTTTGCTAGTAGGAAATAAGCTTATATATATACCCAGATGAGAGAGGTAAATATGTAACTGTGACCGAGTCCAGGCAGGCAGCTGACTCGGCAGAAGTTGACAAGTGTCGGCTGTGGGTGGCATTGATCATCCAGGTGGTTAGTGCAAAGCGATAACAGCTCCTTAGTGTTGATTGGGTATGATGAGTCATGAAGACTATGTGACTAGAGTAGTGATGACTTTGACCGTGCATTTAATGTGATGATGATTGGCTATCGGTGGAGGCTTCGAGGATACACCGCCTCTCTAGTCGTCCGACTAAAGACCAATAAACACCGCCTTTTTAGTCGGTTACGCAAGCTGTTGGCTGATATAGCGGACCGAGTAGGGTGCTCATAGGATTGATCTAGTTGGTAGACCGAGAAGTACCGACTTTTTTTAGTCGGCCACGTAAGTTATCGGCATATGGAGTCGACCACAGGAGTGGATCGAGTTGTTTGGGCTCTAATCATGTCTGATCTGGCATGGTGCAGGATCCCTATCAACTGCATATGCGATGAGTCATCCTTGATTGGATGTGATGGAGATTGAGGAGGTATGAGGGGTGATGAGTCATAGAGACTCGTGGAACTCACAATTATGAAGATAGTAGCTGTCGTTACGGAGTTTGAGGTCAAACCACCTCTTGACTCGGCTCTGCGAGAGGGACAACAAGTATTGCCTCTCTAGTCGGCGTCACAAGATGTTGGCCCAGCTCTGACTGAATGAGGGTGGTCGACTCGATTGATGAGATCGAGTGGGAGCTGATCTAGAGGAGTCGAGTGTCCAGACTACCCGAGTCGATCCCTTGGTGAGGGTGAGCTGGCGTGATTGATTAATGCTAACATGGGACACATGTCTACTCCAAGAAGAAAACTAACACTTGTTATTTTGCAACCTATAACATTAGCCATTCGATAATTCATCATGAACATTTATTCGATAATTCGTCATGAACATTTATTACCTTAGCTGGATAGGGGTTTTGCTTCCAAAATTGGTGCTCCTTGGTTTTAACTATAGGATTGGTACTTTTTCTTTTTCTTTTTCAATTTGTTGGTGATTTTTGCATATGCACCTTTCAAATCGTATATATTTGTAAATCTATCCTTTGTAGCATTACACTTGTTGAATTTCTCTATAAATTGTTTTTTTGGGTACAAGTTTACTCCTCCAATCAAATATACACTCCAAATGTCCTATAAATGTATGGCCGTTGTGCCGCTTGAAGAATCAAAAAGGTGATTGCTAAATCGAAGAGGGTCTAGCTGACTACGACTCTCTTGGAAAATACTCGTAGGAAATTAATTGCTTAAAATACCCGAGTTTGTGCGCCGGGGCTG
Organism: Asparagus officinalis; assembly: GCF_001876935.1. Lineage (NCBI taxonomy): Eukaryota > Viridiplantae > Streptophyta > Magnoliopsida > Asparagales > Asparagaceae > Asparagus > Asparagus officinalis. The sequence continues at coordinate 76,291,592 of NC_033798.1, read as the reverse complement.
CCTCTTAGCTACGTCCGAGGGTTTAATACCGACAGTCCGAAGGATCATGGCCACGTTACCCCTTCAAAAAAGTGGGGAAAAAAGAGGACTAATGGGTAGGACTGAAGCAGATACTCCGAATGCATGCGTGCGCTTGGATCTTCACCTCACCCGCGGTATGTATGTATACTCGCAAATGTTTACCCAATGTGTGTGTCTTTGATCTACATACGTGGCTCAGATGAAAAGGCTATCAGGCAACTGATTATTTAGATGAAATAATAGAGTTTTTCCTATGAAAAGAGGGCCGTGTGGGTAGTTAAATTTATTGCGAGGGTAAATTACGCTAAACTGCCCAGCAACTTTTTCTATTTTTAAGAAAATTGTTTCGTGGCCAAACACAGCCACGTATCCAAGGGCAAAATTTTAAAACAGACCTCTTTGTAAAAATATTCTAAAAGAAAATTTGTTTTAAAAATATTCGTAAAAAACAATTTAGTTTTAACCCCAGGGTTGAAACTAGGTCTTTTTTTACGAAAAATGTTCCCAAACTTCCCGGGAGTTTCCAAACTTTACGGGAGTTCCTAACATTTTTTTACGAAAAATGTTCCTAAACTTTAACTCCCGTGAAGTTTGGAAATATTTTTCCTAAAAACCGATCCAGTTTTAACACTTAGGCTAAAACTAGATCGTTTTTTAAAAATAAAGTGGAAACAGGTCTGTTTTCGGGAATATTTTTGCAAAGGGGTCTATTTTCAAAATTTGTCCCGTATCCGAATCCAGAATTAAGGAAGGGGGGAAGAGAGAGAGAGGGAGAGAGGGGGGCGATGNCAACGGCGGGATTCGCAGCGGCGGTGGCATCTTCTTGGCCCGATCCTTCCCTCAGCAAACTCCCGCCTCGTCTTCCTCTATCGTCGAACTTGAAACCTTGGGCCACGAAAGTTGCTGCTCAAACCTCCACCAGGCGTTTCAATTTGGATCGCTCCTCTAAATTGAGGCCTCAGGATTTGTGGGAAGACCCCGACCGATGCGGCGACAGCTTCGATGACGACGAAGACGGCGACGATGAGGACGGAACCGCCGAAACATCGGCCTCCGAGAATGACGAGCTAGTTAAAAAAGGTTGTTTTCGCCCTGCGTTCCAGCTGTTTGTTTAAATGCCGCAGCCAAAATTTTCAATCCGTCTTATTTTGGAAAAGTCTGTGTCAATCAACATTTTTTTCAAGTTTTGTTGCGCTCTGTTGGCGCTGCCATAGCTGCTGGATAAACCTCTTGGAGAATCATGGTTTGCCAGGGACGGCTCCATTTTCCCCCCCTATGGAAGCACATATACAATTATACATATGAAGTAGTAACTTATCTAACAGAACTTATGGGAATAGAAAAAACCTATCATGCAATAACCAAAAAGATATGAACACACAAATATTTGAATATCACTTTCATATCAATACATGATCATTTTCATTTCCACCGTGAAAACTATCAAAAAGAACTACTAATTCCAATAGTAGTCCTTCATAATTGTATGTGGTTGCCAATTTTACGGGGGCACAGACATAAATCGCATGGGGGGCACATATATAAATTTCTATATCTCGTGGTGAGTGGTTTAAAATTGTATGGGGGAAAGTGTCCCCATAATTCAGTACATGAATCCGTCCATGTGTGTCGCTGTTTTGAACTTATTACCCTTTTAGTTCTTCGTTGCAGATAGACCCTCTGACTTAAATTTTTTAGACTCTTTCAGTCTCACTTAGAGTCACTAATTTCACCCAAAGGCGATGTCTGCAAGAATTTCATCCGGGGTAAAAGAGCCCCGCAAAAAAAAGGCTGTGCGTCTATCTGCAACAATGAAACTGCAGGGTAATACGTTCAAAACAGTGATACTATGGGGGGTATATGGGCAAGTGCAATAAACCCTTCATTATAATTATTGTTTATTGTTATTATTCCTGCTACTGTCTAGAGCTAGGGTTATCATATTATTCATAAGGAGTAGGTAAACATGTGTTGTAGTATTGATGTTGTTGACTCAAGAAATTAAAATCTAACACAGTAGATATATGACTAATATATAGATACAAAGGAAATTTTATTTTAGTGCATAAATCTTCGAAAAGTAACAATTTCAAACAAATTAGAAAAGAAGTTGAGTTTGTAGTTGTCGAATCCATGGATATTGAGATACAGAACATTCCACATGCAATATTTCAGACTGGCTTTTGCGTCCTCGAGTCTAAGCCTGTTGTTTCTTTAACTCCTGCCCTTTACATGCTGTCTTTTGAATGAAGTTTATCATAAATTTTTTGTTTAACATTTGGTTGCAACTACAGCGTATCACTGATTATTCTCCAAGATTGGCTGTTGTTTATCTCTCAGTTTATCCTTGCTATTTAAATTCTAACGATTCATTTGATTGTTATAGAAGTTGAAGACCTGCTATCCCCTGAAGAAAGGGCGATTTTTCAAGAGAACAAGACTCCTGTTCTTTCCAAAATATCAACTGTTAAGTGTTTCGAGTGTACAAGTGTTTCTTCATTTTAATAGTGCAGGGCGCATAAGTTTCAAACCTCGTTTCTAGTGCTTTGTGTTGGGAAGTGTATAGCAATAATCTTTTTTGCAATCAAGATGATATACATCTGGTCAAGATGATATACTCCTGTTTCTTCATTTTAATAGCGCAGGGTGCTTAAGTGTCAAACCTCGCTTTTAGTGTTTTTATGTTGGGAAGTGTATAACAATAATATTATCTTAACACATTTTTCCTACTGCAGATGATGTGGAGCCCATTTCATACTTTGACACTAGCAGGCCAGATTCCGTACATGGATCAAATGATTGAACTTGGTACTGATATTGATTCTGTTGACAAGGTACTTCTACATGTATTGTAATAGCCGCAGATCATGCCTCTAGCTTCTCTTATCTAAAGAATGAAACTTGAGGAATTTGTATGACACAGGATGGTTTAACTGCTCTCCATAGAGCAGTGATTGGCAAAAAGGAGGCTGTTATCAGCCATCTTTTAAGGAAAGGGGCAAATCCTCATGTCAAAGATAAGGTCAGGACATTTCTGCTTTCAGGCTTGCATCCTGTTTGTATTTTATATAGGGTAATGGCGGATAGGCCCCCAGTACTATCGCGCAATTGCGGATGGACCCCTGTATTTCTATTGTTACAAATAGCCCCCCTGAGTAAATTTTTTTTGACTTGTTTACCCTCAGGAGGTCTTTTTTGTCAAAAAACATTTTTCTTTTTCTGAGGGTAAAAGACTCAAAAGAAATTTCACTGATGGGGTCTATCTCCAACAATAGAGCTACAAGGGGTCTATCCTTAACTGGGTGTTAGTATAGGGGTCTATCCGCAATTAACCCTTTTTTATATACTTTTTTCAGTAATGTTTTCATCCGTGTATCAGGATGGTGCCACTCCTCTACATTATGCAGTTCAAGTGGGTGCCATGCAAACTGTGAAGTTGCTGATCAAATATGGAGTTGATGTAAATATTGCAGATAAAGTGAGTAACATGTAAGTTGCAATAGTTTCCTTTCCATCAAGTTATTTGGATTCACTGAATTACTTGCATTTATTACATACAGGATGGATGGACTCCGTTGCACGTTGCTATGCAAAGTCGATCTAGAGACATAGCAAAAGTATTGTTGGTAAATGGTGCTGACAAGACAAGGAAGAATAAGGTAATAACTGTAGAACTTGCATTCAGCTGATGGTTCTGATATTTGGGTTTTATTTTGATTTGTAACTGTTGACCAACTGAAAATGTTGTATTATCTACAATTCAATCATTTCCTGCGTACTTGGACCCACATTGATAATTCTAGTGGTCTTTGCTAACTTCTACGTTGAGAAACTGCCCTTCACAAGTGTCATACTTCAAGTCCGCAATTCCAAACATGAAACCATATGTATGTGTGGATCTTCTTTGATATATGCATATTTAGGTTATATAAAGGTACATTAGATTTTTCTTTATGTTCAGAAATCTAAAACGGTAAAAGAACCTATAAGACAACGATGGGAGGCGGGCTTATTGAGGGGCGCGCCCCGGCCGCGGGGCGCTTCGGCTTGGGGGAAATGCGCCCCGCACGCGAGGCGGGGCGCCTCACGTGCGCCTCACGTGCGCCTCGCGCGCGCCTCGCTCGCGCCTCGCATGCGCCTCGCGCGCGCCTCGCACCTGCGTTATGTAACATACTTTTTCTTCTATTTTTTAAAATAATTTACATAATTATATATTTATATCATGTAATATACTCTTTCTTACTAGTTGCTAATCTATTTTTATCTTTTCATGTTTAACCTATAAAAAAGAAACAATAATTAGTAATTTAGTATACTTGTTTGCTAATTATAACTTCCTTCTCTAATTAGCATGCTAACTAGCAAATTATGAACATGTAAATATGTAATTGTTACATTTATTCTTTATCTTTTCATGCTAAGTAGCAAATATCAAATAAGAATACTAACTAGAAAATTATGAACAATCATGTTTGTTAATTATATTTCTTAGTCTTTTTATGTGATAATTTATAAACATATGCTCATAATTGTTAATCACTTAATTTGATGATTTAAATACATGTTTCTTGTATCTTTTTTGTTACTTTAAAAATTCAGTTAGCATAATTTGATGATTTAAGTTGATATTCTCATAATTTTGGATGTAGGTAACTAATATGTTGCTTATATGTTTCTGTCTTATGATGTTGATAAATATTAGTTTGAGTTATGCGCCTCAATCGCCTCGTTGTGCGCCTGGCGCATGGTGCGCGTAAGGGACCTTTGCGTCCCGCATTGCGCCTTGCGCCTCGATAACACTAATGGGAGCATAATATATGTCAACACGTACATGTCTAGCTGAATAGTAGTTTATATGTTTGCATGTCCCAAACACAGATAAACAAGTATTTTGTTATGTCAAGTGTGGCCTACATGGCAATTCTTGGTCAGAGGAAATGTCTTATGAGAAACTTTAGTCTTCAACATAGACATCCTTTTGTTATCAACTTTTTCTATCAAGTTCATCCTTCATTGGTTACTACAAATAAAAACATGATAATACTCTTGAACTAGCAACTAAACTTGTTGAAATTTTGTAATTGAATGTAGCCCTTGCTACTCAATTGAGAACCAAAATAGTAATGAATTCAACTTTTATGATTACGTAGCTGATGTTTAGTGCATGAAATATAGACCCTGGTTAACCAACAATTAGAGCTATTCAGCCCTACCTTTCTGAATTGGAAAGAAATACTTCATTGAAGCTACAGCCTTTTTATATCCCAACTCGAGAGCCTTACCACCTGAACTAGACTTGGGAAAGTTTTTTTTGTCCGATAGCTCTCAAGTAGAGATATCCAAATATAAAGCAAGGCTCTACACATGCTTTTCATTTTTTGTTTCGAAATCAGTATATGGACGTCTGGCACACTTGGATTACCGTACGCCTGCCATTGATAATGAGTACGAGTTTCAAGAGATCTACATTGTAGATTCCTTTCCTAAAATGCTCATTTATTAAGGGGAACTAATGTATTCTTCTGCCTTGTAACCTGAGTTCAACATCCACTATTTAGAAGAAAAATGTTTACTACCTAGAAGAAAAATGCATGTTTTAACCAGTCACGTCTAATTTCTAATAATGCAGCAATAGCCAACACATTGTTTATCTGCAGCACATTGTGATCGTTCTGTATTTTAAGCTAAACAATTTAATGCGGTAAGGCTTATCCTTGAATGCAATTTCCCTATTCTTGAAAAAGCATCAGTGGAGCCTCTCAAATGTATATGTTGTAAATAGTTTTAAATTGTTTTGTACTGAAATGAACAAAGTGCTCTTTCCTTCCTGCCTTACATTTTCGTTTTTGTTGGTTTTAGGATGGGAAAATACCACTGGATCTAAGCTTATGCTATGGAAAGGATTTCAAATCATATGAGCTTGCCAAGCTTCTCAAACTTGTTCCAGCAAATAGAGATCTGTGAAAACTTGCTATAAAGTTTTGATACAGCTCAGGTAAAGTTTACATGTATACTTGTTAATTCCGTAACAATCCATTTGACGATTTTTTATCCTTTTTTGTGCTATGTTGGAGGTCTTATGTTCCCACCATAGTTTTGTCATTTGCTCTGAAGAGAGTGGAGATCTCAGTCCTTCAAACTAATCCTTCGTCCGAAAATCTTTCAAGAGCCTAGTTATTAGATTTTGAGATGTTCATTGTACATTAGTTTTTAAAATATACGAGCTTATATAACTATACTAAATGATCATTCGCTTGCTACATCAGGATGCTTTCCTGTCTTTCTGTTTGTTCTCACTTCAAACACAGTATGCTGTTTTCTAATGGTGCTGCAAGAGAATTCAGAGTGTTCAAGGCTCTTTTACTGGTTTGCATGTAATATGATTAACGCATAACCTACATATTATCTAGCCAATAAAAAAACTAATGAGCTCTGCGGACCTTGGCAAAGCTATTCTCAGTTATCAACTAATAGCATTTGGTTGGGAGGTTTAATGATCCTTGACAAACATTTATGTATTTAAGCATCTCATTTCATTCACATATGAGTATAATTACTAAATGAGGTAGATCATATAGAAGGGTTAATTACAGAAAACCCTGCTGAAGTTTAGGGGAGTTCCACTAAACCCCCCTCAACTTTTTTATTCTTGCACTAAACCCCCGCTTTACCTTTTTTATTCCACTCCTTAAATTAAGTCTCTAACCATTAGACCAGAACTAGAACTCCGAAGTTATGATGAGAATCGAGAATTATAGTTTTGTATTGGTTTTAACATGCCTCCGACGCCCGTAGCTTGAGTGCCCTTCCCTTTTATGGGTCGAAACCTGTACTCATGCAGCGGTGTCAATTTTTAGAAAAGTATGCTTTAATTTGTGGCTGGTGAAATTTGAACCTAGGTTGGATGGTTACTATTTTAAATTAAATCTCTCTAACCATTACACCAAAACTTCAAGGTTATGGTGAGCATCAAGGATCATAGTTTTGTATTGATTTTAATACAACTAAACCCCCACGAACTTTAGGAGTTATTACACATAACTCCCTTGAACTCTTTTTTTTCTACTAAATCTTACTTGAATTATTTTATCCTCAATTAGCATCATCTACTCTTAGATAAGATATTTCGTTCTTAGTCACTGAGTAAGCACATGCCCCAAAAAAAGAAGAAAATTCGTTCTTAGTCGTAAAATATATCCTTCTATTAAAAAGGAAAAATAGGTAACTATTTGCGACTATGGAATTATTTTCATCTTTTTCTTAGTGTATCATTCCCATGAGTTAGAATTGACATGCTAATTTGGAGATCGGTGAGAAATTTGCATGTGAAATTTAGTGGAATGAAGGAGTTTAGGACGGTTATGCACAATAACTCCTAAAGTTTAGGGGGTTAGTGGAATAAAAAAGTTGAGGGGGACTTTAGTGGAACTCCCCATGGTTCAGGGGTTTTTTTGTAATTAACCCTATATAAAAGTATGTTAAAAGGATGGACAAATTTTCAAAATAGACCCCTTTAGAAACTTATTTTCAAAAAACCATTTTGAAAATATTCGTCATTTTCGACCCTGTTTCAGCCACCTGACTGAATCTGGGTTGAAAATGACGAAAAAACATCGAAAACTTCACGCGATTTAAAATCCCGTGAAGTTTTAGGCTTAATTAGAGTAAGGGTTAGTGGGGGTAAGTGGGAAGCCACATCTTCACGGGATTTCAAATCCCGCGAAGATGAAACTTAATAGGATTACATATCCGGTGAAGTTGCAGGAGCCAACTCCAAAGAGCGACGACTCTCTGGCAATTGGGCTTGCAACTTCACGAGATTTGAAATCTCGTGGAGTTGCAGGTTCCCTAAAACATGCACAGAATGTGTGCATGTTCGCCTAATGAGCTTGTAAATTTCACAGTTCATAACTTATTGTATATAATAAAATTTTCGCCTCATTCACAACAATATACATGAAAATCCAACCATAAACATCAAATTTACGGCATATATACTAAATTACAATAATATTCATAAAATTCAACCATGAATCAAAACAATACACACGAAAATCACATATATAAACAAAACTCGATCCGCACAAGCAACAAATTTGAACAATCTAACCATATACATTCTTGAAATTCATAATCATACTGTAAATTTCACATAAATCCTAAAAGTCCTCCCCTCCTTCCTCTCCCTCTCTTACCTCTTCCCCTCACTCTTCCCCCCGTCCTCACCCTCTTTGTCCATGCTGATGAGCCTCGATGATCTGAGTATCTAGTTGTGTATGAGGCTAAGAAGTGTCGGCTCCATCAGCATGTGCCGCATTATGAGAAGTGTTGGCTCCATTGTCACGTGCCGCCCTTTGACCTGTCCTCACGTCCTTCAAACTCGTCAACATGATTTTTATGGAACACATTTGTTATTCTCTGTCTGATCCTATTGAAGATCCCTAACACTGTCAGATCCTCAATCTCATTAATATGCTCATTTATATCAGCCTCAATCTCATCAAAAATATTGATCTGTGGTTTAATCAATATATACACAACTTAGCAAATAATATCTTGACAAAAAAGAATTATCGTTTTAATTTAGTTTAAAAACTTACATAATCCCTCTCGATCATAGCACTATGGATGTAGCTATCTATCGGTGGGCGTGGTACGCATCCAGCTACTAGCTGTGAGTCGTGTCTTATCCATCTGCGTGTGATATTCCAATACCAATGCATATATGCAATAACCATTTGTTGGAATTTTCTCATTCTGTATGAAATTTCATCTATTATTCCACTTGTCTATGTAGGCCGTACGGCCCGTACGGAATATGGCTCAGTCCATACGATGCAATGTCATATGTCGTCTACGATCGATTTGCTTAACAGGATCCGACACATGTTGAGAAAGAAGAAATTACCGTAATATATGATTTGGGATATGCATCTCTACAATCTCTCAACATATCAACAGGACTCTAGCTCTCCATAAAGCAGCGTTATCTCTACAAATAGATGCAAGGGTATGCATATTGAGATCTGGCGAAGAATAGAGCGTCCACTTGATTTGAAATTAAAAAAAATTTATCAGCATATACAGAAAAATTAAAATATAAATAATGAATTGAGTTTTATATTTACATGAGGCCATCAAGCTCATTTCTGTAAAACTCTATATATCTAGTCGTGATTTTGTATTTAGAGTACCTCACGTTATACCTATTTGGCATAAAAATATATAAGCACAAATTCAATATGAATAAAATTAGGCAAGATAAATAATCTTAAATTTACACATAATTATACCTGCATCTTAAAGGAAACTGGTCCTGTAGATCGCGGTGCACATGCAAAATAGGTCGTCCAATATGAATGTGTTTCCATGACCAAACCTGCGGTAATGTCATGCACCCCTTGAATTCTTTATTCTGCATTAAGGAGACCATGCTTAGTTCTTTATAAATGTATGCTAAGACCGTACTACCCCATGATAGAGTGTCGTATACATCAAAATCCTCGAGCAGTAGCAGCCATCGTGCATGTACAAGATTCTTGCTCGCATTAGGAAATGACATACCCCCTATCATGTGCAATATATAAGCACGAGCATAATACTAAATCGTCTCATCCGTGGCGTCAACCGATAGATCTCCCATAAATGTTGATCGAAGCCACAATAACTTCATCGCACCACTCCTCAAATCGGGAACCTGCCCAAAAAGCCTCTCATATACTTCGGCCCAATTATGGTCATCGATGTCCGTAACAACCAGGTCATCAATGCGGAGCCAAAGTATGACGGGTACGTTCTGAAGTGTAATGGTACATTCTCCTATATGCATATGAAAGATGTTGGTCTGCGGTCTCCACCTCTCAATCAGGGCATTGATAACGGCCCAGACAAGCCTAATATATCTCATCGATGAACACTCCCAAAACCCAGCCTGAGCTACCAACTGTAGTACTCAATTACCCTCCATCTCCCAGCTCAGATGACTGGGAATGGTCCACTATGCTGATTTCTACTACGGACTGCACATTAATCAAAATTGAGAAAAAATAGAATCAAAAATTAAAACTAACGCCAAAAAATAAAAAAAAATATACAATATTTTTTATTTGTCCTAAGCCAATCTTGTGTGAACGATGATCTGTCTGAAGGTATAATACGTCGGACTGCATCAGTCCTGGATCCATAATGGAAATCTCTGCAATTAAAATACAATATGTTAGATTTTTCCGTTGAATGACTTAATTATATGTATTCAATATTCAACATTAAGTAAAGAATACATCCAGCATAGAAAAGAAAAGTAGGAATAAAACATGCCATAATCATTATCACATATTCAAGATTAAAAATAAAATGTTATACATTACAAAAATCATAAGTGATATATTTTATACAATTAAGCCCCAAATAAGCAACGCCTAGGCCTAGTTGGATAACTGCTTTTGTTGTGGCCCGGTTGATCGCACCTACTACACTTATTTTTCCTCCTAATTCTTTCTTGACCATCATCCATATTATTTCTAATTCGTATGGAACGAGATCACCCAGCTGATCTTTTATACACAGGAGGTAATATCCATGGTTTGCCTTGTGTCCAATGTCGACTATCGTATGGTGGACGAAAACACTCTTTGTACGTTTATGGGTAGTTATAAGTTGTTACCAATCTGCGGCGAATGTATAGTGTGATATCCTTGCACTCCCCTGTAGATCTGAATAAGCTGCTACAACATGAGAACAAGGAAGCCATTGTAATTGCGGTATATTGCAAGTGCATGTACAAATTTGATCCACTAGCTTTGTAAGAGCAATTTTCTCTATATGATATTCCCTCAATGATCTCCCATACATTAAAATTGTATCTAACGACATGAAATGATCGAGCTTGCACAATCCGATCCGCTAATATGCCTTCAACTTTAGGTGTCAACTCCGACGGAATATTTGCTCTAAGTGTGTATCGTCTAAGGAAGAATTTATTAAGTCTGTAAAATATTTTTACAACTAATGACTATATTGACATACCGTGTGCTCCCCTAAGCACACCATTGAAACTCTCAAAAGCGCTAGTGGTCATCATACAAAATCATTTCCCGCCATGTTCACATAAGGTCCATCTATCGACATTGTTCAGAACCAAACTAGTCTCGATCCAATCATGTGTATCTTGTGAAATAGACTTAATCTTCTCTCGTAGCTGCTCACAAACTAATTTTTCTATTGCACATCCAGCTTGCCAAAGAAGATATTGAAGATGCACTTGTATATGCTTCCTCTTGAAATTGTCCCTAATATGTCGCAAGCAATAGCGATGTTGATGCGGCGACGGAAAATATCGTTGGAGTGCTATTAGATTTTCTTTCATCCTATCAGATATGAATGTAATTGGTCGCGTTCGCACACTAGGGATATGATATCTAATACATGCAAAAAATCATGCCCAATTTTTGTTGTTTTCAACATCAACCACTACAAAGGCCAAATGAAATAAATTGCCATCTGCGTCTACTCCGGTTGCAACAAGCAAAACATATTTATACTTACCGTACAAGTATGTGTTGTCAATGCCAAGAATAGGATGACAATATCTGAATGCCTCAATGCAAGGCCCAAATGCCCCAAATGCCCAAAATACCCCTATGAATCGTCTATCTCCGTCGTCAACAGGATCCGATGATACTTCGTACACTGTCCCCAGATACTTCTTGTTGACGGCGGAGATAGACGATTCATAGGGGTATTTTGGTCATTTGGGCCTTGCATTGAGAGATTCAGATATTGTTATCCTATTCTTAGCATTGACGGCACCCAACACTTCTTGTATGATACATCCAAGTTGGTCGTTTTTTATGCACTAAAATACAAATATTCTTTGACCTTAAATCAAGATCCTTCCTTAGTTTAGACATAATCAATCAATATATGAAAGAGGTAGACATGTGTTTATGATTCATTTCTAATCGAGGATTGTTACATGTGTGAAGTCCGTTGTAGTGTGTTATTTTAAATTGTCCGCCTACTCTTACCCCCAAGCGTGAATTAAGCTTCTAAGGATATTTTACATTTCCATCGTGATGCCCACCACTATCTTCTTCCTCACTTTCTTTGCGGCAAAACCAAACTACATTATAGCTTCTTGCATTGCTTTTCGTCTGCCTAAACTTGACATTTTTTTATGGCCCACAATAGGGCTGAGCATGGTTCGGTCCAAACCAAAAAAACCAACCGAACCGACCCGAAAAAATCGGTTTTATGAGTGGGGTGGTTCGGGTCGGTTTGAAAACTTTTCAACCCGAACCGACCGAATATAGTACAATACTACCCATTCTGATCTCAAACCCTACCCGACCCATCCCAAAAGAGTCAAAGACTCAAACCCTAAACTCATTTTCTGAATCATTATGGGTTAAAAACAATATCATTATATCAGTATTTAATGCTTCATAATCTCCTACTTTGTTGATATCTTTTTTTCTTTAACACAGTTTGTTGTTTGATAAGAAGTTTGATGAAGTTAGAACCAAACAAACCGAACCGAACCGCACCGAACCGACTTGCAACAGTTCGGTTCGGTTTTGATTTATAAGCGGTTCGATTTGGTTGTTTAAAATTTGGTAAAAACCGAACCGAACCGATCGTTGCACACCCCTAGCCCACAAACAAAGCACATGAATTAATTTCTCATTGCCCTTTCTAAATGAGAAATCCTCGCTTTGTGTATCATTATTTAAATTAATGCCAATAGGAATACTTTCCATTGCGAAGTCATCAATCTATTCTTCTCCATGAAGTTCATCGGGCGACGGATCCTCTAATATGACATACTCATTGTTAGAATAATATCGGTCAATATATTGGTTGTCCCCTTCATCACAATCTATCACTATGCTATTAATTTGTAAGTCATCCTCTTCGTCATCATCCTCGGATTCGATATTTGTATTATCATCTTCTATCGTCACTCCTGTGGAAGGCATTATATCTTGATAGGGAGCGTTATCATCGAATGCATTTGAAGTGCCCACAATCGAAGGACCGCTCAAATATTGTGACTGTGTCCATCCCATATCCTGTTGCGGAGACAAAAGGCCGGTGGAGTCAACTTCAAGGTCCTTCAACATGCGAGAGTATACTCCGTCGTGATTCACCAATTTGCCCAATTTTCTATGATGTTTTTTAATAAATAATTTCACCGAACGCTTCTCGTCATACAATATTCCAATGAGACTCATATCGTAATCACTTGAGATTTGAATGTCGCTTGTTATGTTCTCCGTAACAGGATAATTGCAAATCATGTTGAGGTGATACTCACGTGGATTGGTTATTGTAAGTTTGTATAAGTCATTAACCAATTCATCAAAAGTATATAATTTTGATATAAACAACGGTTTCGTCACACCCCCTTCATATACAAGCACATTATTCTCGAGATAGTTAATCTTCTCATCATATGAACAAAAAATTACGATTCAATCGTTCATTGTTACCTCTGAAGAGTAAAAAAAAATTAATATCAATATTATACGAAAAACATAAAAAATATTATTGACAATTAAATCCTCCAATATCAATTTTACACATCCATAATTTTTACCAAACGTCAAACCTTTATATTTTTAAGATTACCTAATTTAAATAATTTAAACAATATTCACTTTTAAAATTTGAAAAATAATACACTAAATTTTACAATTTTTCCTAATTTACCCTCTAACTTCATATACAAATTTCTTAATTTTTCTTCACAAAATTCATAAATATTTTAAAAATTATTTCAAAATCTAAATTTAAACAAGTTATTAGCATGAAATAGTGAGAATATGTAAAATTTTAGGAAAAAAAACAAAAAAGTTTAAAGATTTTACCGAAAATTTGTCGATGCCCTAAATTTGATATCCAACGAGCTTCGGTGAACTCTGGCCCTTTTCTGCCCTGAAAGAGGACGATGGCGGCGGGAGCGAAGACGGCCAGCGGATGACGTGGCGACGACGGCAGGGGGTAGCGATAGATGGATCTAGGGTTTAGGGGTGGAGCAGAGAGAGAGAAAACGGGGTGGGGAGAGAAACATAAAATGAGATCACGTGAGGGGAAGTTAAATAGGAAGTTGCGGTGGTGGGCCTACGACAACTTCACAGGATTTTAAATCCCGTGAAGTTGCAGGCCCAATTGCCAGAGAGCCATCACTCTCTGGAGTTAGCGCTTGCAACCTCACGGGTTACGAAATCCCGTGAATTTTCAGCTTCACGAGATTTCAAATCTCGTGAAAATGTGGCTTCCCACTTGCCCCCACTAACTCATGCTCTAATTAGGCCTTAAACTTCACGGGAGTTTAAATCTCGTGAAGTTTTCAATGTTTTTTTCGAAAATGGCGAATATTTTCAAAATGTGTCGTTTTTTTAATAGAAGTTTCTAAAGGGGTCTGTTTTGAAAATTTGTCCTAAAGGGATCTTAGTGTTTCTAAGTGGAAGTTTGAGTTTCTTGGTTTTGAAAGCGTGTGTCCAATCGAACTAGCATATCAAATCTTACAAAATGAAGGGATATGAAGCTATGACACACTAGTTTGTGTTATTCTATTTAGTAATCGTTTTCCCATTGTCTTAGTTTTCGTTTTAACCGCATGAGAGTCCGAAAGAATATTCTTGTTAGGAGAGGGCTATAATTTGTTGTCACTTGTTATATTTTAAGGTAGTTGCTATATATTTTTTGTAACTTGCAATTTTATGTTGTAAGGGGGCTGACAATGTGGTTGTTTTTCACACGAAGAAGATGACATAAGCGGAATTAGATGGATTAATAAACAAGAAAAAGAGTTGAATTGGCTTCTTCAGTTAAGAGAGTTGTGTGGGAGTAAAAGAACATGAAGAGAGAGAGGATGAAGCTGAAGATGAAGAGGAAGATGATGGAAATAATGCTTCTAAGAGGAAGAGGCTGAAGAAGATAAAAGTTCTTTAATCAAAATTTATTGTGGTTTTATTCTGATTTTATTCCTTGACAAAATTACATGGCATATTGTTGGTGGTTAATATCAGATTTTCACATTTTCTTTTTACTTGACGGGTTGTACTGGGTACTGCTAATGGGTGTACGTCTTGATATTTTGTGTCGGATTGGTTATATTTTCCCAGATTTTTCACATATAGCAATCATCAGTATGCACCTTAGTTTATATCTATATCACATATTATGGCAGTTTAACTGAAGTTAATATAGCAAGCTAACTCAGATTATAGCACTTTAACTAAAATTAATAGCTTTTCAGCTCTGTACGTAGCACTTTAATTAGATTGAATTTATGTTAAACATATAATCCAGAATGTAAAATTTTTTTCCCTCTCTCTAGGGGAAATCACATCGAACACCTTGACTACGAGCCATTCGGACGTTTATCGAAGGTTCTAAAACTCTAGGTATTTATGCGCTCAAAAATTTTGGAAAAAAGATGGAGGGTGGTAATGAATTATCTGTGGGGGATGAGAGAAAGGCAGCCCAATTCGTCTACATCTTTAATAATAGCATTTATTACTTTTTCCGCTCATTTGTTAGCAATTATCGCTCCTCCTCAGTTCACCACCAGAAGATTAGGACGCTAAAGAATCTTATAACATCACAAATAAAATTAATTATATTTTCATATACGGATCGATTTAAAACGGAGTTAAAAACAATTTTCTCTTGTTTGGCCCACTTTCATAGTTTCGTTTTTATTGAGAAGAATACAAATGCATATATCAGAAAAACTTATATAGCAGCTTCCCTAGTTCTCTGTTATCTCATCCCAGGGTAAGAAACTGGGTTTTCATCATTAAGCCATCGTATTAACCAACCAGCAAAAACAACAGCACCATGCTTGGCTGGCGAGTGACCGCACAAAAATCGAACTTCACCAGCACAGTTAACACCCATAAAAAAATAACTTACGACCTGTTTGGTAACCAGCATTTTATTTCAACTGTATTTGGCCTAATTTTTTGAATACTAGATATTGACCCAAATCCATTAATATATTAAACCTATGGTAAGCTCATAATTCTAAATCCCAACTGGGGGCTGTCATTTGCAATTGCAAATCTACTGGCGACGACAACGACGACGTGGATCGGCTCTCGCGATCTCTCTCCCTCCCCATTTCCGTTCTCAACCGGCGGTGGCGGCGACGACGACGGCGATGAGATCCAGTTTCACCTGCAAGCCCTAATTTCACCTCTGACGACGGCGACGATCATCGAAAACTGTGAGAACTTGATCCTCTATCTCTAGTTCCACCGAAACCCTAAATTCTAGATTCAAACTCTATTCTCTCGATTGATTTCTCTACCGAGCTCCGTCCCAGTGAAAATTGCAATTGCAAATCTACTAAATGAGAGATCTAAGTGATGTAGCAGGTCCAATCTCTTCTTCGGTTACAAAATTTAACTCCAAAAAGCAATTGTCAGTGAAAAGGCTTACGTTCCCTTTAGTAACTGCTTTGAGAGGTTGTGATATGTTCATATTATATTTATTTAATATTGCCGATAAATTACCCTGTCTATTAAGTTTATTTGATTTATTACCTCCTGCAAATGAATGTGTGGAGATTGCCTAGTGTTTTATATGCCTTAGCTGGAAAGATAATTGTAAACAGGATTATCCTTTTTAGAATGCTTCATATTATGGAGGAAAAAAATCATTTGTTTACTTATGAAATTGAAATTGTTCGAATTTCAGATGGACAAATTTTCAAAACCAACCTTTTTGATTTTTTATTTCTAAAAAACGACCCATTTTCAAAATATTTGTAAAAACCGACCTGGTTTCAGCATCAGCATTGAAACCAGGTCGGTTTTTGAAAAAAAGTTTCCGAAACTTCACGGGAGTTCAACTCCCGTGAAGTTTAGCAGCTTTTAATTAAGCTGCTAAACTTCACGGGAGTTCAACTCCCGTGAAGTTTCACAGTTCAAAATTTTTTTTTAACTGTGAAACTTTACGGGAGTTGAACTCCCGTGAAGTTTAGCAGCTTAATTAAAAGCTACTAAACTTCACGGGAGTTCAACTCCCGTGAAGTTTCGAAAACTTTTTTTTCAAAAACCGACCTGGTTTCAGCGCTGAGGCTGAAACCATGTCGGTTTTTGCAAATAAAACTGAAATAGGTCGTTTTTTACAAATAAAAAACCAAAAGGGTTGGTTTTGAAAATTTGTCCAATTTCAGATTGAAGTTGGTGAAATTGTCACTGTTAACTGTTAAGTTTGAACTTAATGTTAACCAAAGAGAAAATAACATGAAAATAGTGGTGGCTGAATACTCAGCCATTTGTGATCCTGGGTTGTATGCATTAATCATATAGAGTGAATATTAGCTATAAAGACTGACCCAAATATAGTCTATCAGAGATTATGTATGTTTGTATGTTGAGGTCCACATCTGTTTTAGATTTCGTTTAGTAATTCTAAAATTTTTATTCTTTTCCTTTACATTTACTCCATGTTACATGGTCTGATTCTCTCTCTTAGATAAATATAGTTTTACACATTAAATTTTAATGATGAAACAGTCTAGGAGAAAATATCAGACCAACAAAGTTTACATGGTCAAAGGAAACGTGCAAGGGAAGAAGTGAAGATGATGAAAAAAAGCTAGTTATCATAATTGTGACTTTCATAATAATGGTAGTTGGAGCATACCGTCATAGAAGGTCTAGCATCAAGGAGATAACATGGAGTGAAGATGTATGTGCTCATAAAAGAGCCCTCTGGATGGACACATTAATGAATGATACAATATGTCGGGAGCAACTACGTCTTAATAGGCGTTATTTTGAGAAGTTGTGTGTTATTTTACAATCTAAAGGGGGATTGGTGACTTCTAGGAATGTCATGGTTAGAGAAACTGTGGCATTTTTCCTACATGTTATTTCTCATAATTTGAAGAATCGAATTGTTGGAGCAATTTTTTTCGTTCCGGAGAAACTATAAGCCGACAATTTCATACGGAGCTCCGAGCAGTTATGAATATCGAGAAGTATTATGTCAAACAAGCAGAATCCACCACTAGTTATGCTGGAGATAATAAATATTGGAAATGGTTTGAGGTAATAATAATTTGTTTTTTTGGATACTAGTATAGTGCATGTGCGTTGCACATGGGCATAATTATTATTTTTTCAAAAAAATAAATTTCAATTAATTATTCAATTAATGAGAGTCTCTTACATAAAATATATAGAATAAATAAGTTTTAGCGTCGATTGTGCGTTCTTTTGAAGTCATATAAATCAACTTGTATTTTCACAAAGAACCTCATATTGGTACAAAATAAGAGGTTTATGTTTGCTTGAAATATTAGTCTAGAATTTAAAGTTTGGTCCTATAGAATAGAGCATATTAAAATTATATGGATTAAAGTCTACTAAAGTCAAGGTTAGATTTCATCGAGATAATAATAAATTTTAATTAAAATATCTGTACATCATTTTCCTACATTCTGTCTCTAGTAACCACTTATAATTTGCAAAACTCCTAGATAAATAATATCATCACAATAATAAAAATATTATATATAATATAAAATACTCTCTATATTTTAAGAATATTTTCCTTTTCTTCTAACAAAAGAGATTCTAAACAAAGAAATATAAACTTTTTTAAATTTAATATAGCTAATATTCTTTATGAAAATATGTGTATGATATCATACACAACGTGATTCCCTAACATAAAATCATATACTTGATCTTATGTTGTAATGTTAATTTTAAAAATAAATTAATGAGATATATTCTTTTTCAACAATAAAAACTTGAATTGCGCAAACATCCTTCACTGTAAAATTAACCATATGCAAGCCCTTTGATAATCGCTATATCTTTTAAAACTCCATAATTTTTTTAAAGAAGAATATAGAACTTCATACTGCTAAGCTAGATTTATAGACGATACACATGAATTTAATTCACAAAAACCACTCATCATAAATCTAGTAGAACGATGTAGTTTATCTAATAAAACAAATAAATAATAGTGAGCAAAATGTAAAAGAGGTTCGTGCAAATTACCACAAGGAGGAAAAAAATTTACTAACTTTAAATTTTCTTGTGAATGAGATTAAAGAACTTCAGGATCCATTTGCAATGGAAGGAATCTAAGATTTTTTAAACTTTCCACATGTGAACCACCTACAAAGCAAAAGAAAAAATAACAAAGCATTAATTAATCTTGATACCATATCAGGGTCGGAATGAGAATAAAATTTTGATTGCTAAATGCTCATGGCTAGAATGGGAAGAAAAACAAACTAATCTAATAAATATTGTTGCATGAGAAGCCCCTTTTTTGAGCTATTCTTCCCCTTCCTTGTACCGATCCAATCTTAAGTCAAATCCTCGAGGTGTCTTATCATCTGTGTCGAAGACCATAATGGAATGATGAGTGTCTCATCAAGATGAAGTTCGTAGTTTGATTTCAAAAGGAGACTATCTTCAAGACATGAGCGGGAGGTTCATTGACTTGAAGTTATGAAGAAGAGGTTTACCTCTTAATTAGTTATTATTACATACAAGCTAAACGGTTACGTAGCAGTTAGAGGTTTACCTCTTAATTAGTTATTATTACATACAAGCTAAACGGTTACGTAGCAGTTAAAAGGTCGAACGTTATGAATTAAAGTTTGCTTACGTAGCAGTTAAAAGGTCGAACGTTATGAATTAAAGTTTGCCAACCCACTTGGCTTTCCCCATATTCGAAGCCCAACAGCTTGTTCTCTGAATATTCACTAAACCACATAAAAGCAAAGCTACTCTAGCATATTAATAGAAAACTATAAAGATTATTTATTATTTATAACATATATATTGCATGGAAGTTACAAAGTTGCTTGCCTATTAGCTAAATATAATAACATGACCATATAAAAGGCATAGCTATTCTAACATATTAATAGCTAATTATAAAGATCATTTATATGTGCATGTAAGTTACAAAGCCAGTAATCTGATCTCTTACATATTAATTATTGGATCAATTAGAGAGGGGTGAGACGTTAGACTTAGAAAGTGATTATGGGATTAATTAATTGGAAGTTTTTTGGATTGCATGTTGCTGTCAATAATCAATAATTAATTAATGGAAAAATATGAATAATGATGATAATAATGTGTGTATATGTGTTTATGTATGTATGTGTTTTATTTTATATGTGTGCATGTACGAGTTTTGGAGGGCATTTTGGGAAGAAATGTTTTAACATCCCAATCCACTTTTATAGTAGTATATTAGATATAGATTCGTTCGTGCAAATATGTAACCTATATGATGTTATGGGGTTGATTGTTAGGGTGTATTGGAGTAGTTGATGGGACACACATTCAAATGACAGTCCCTCTTGAGGATCGACCTAGATATCGAGATAGAAAGGGTGATATCAGCACAAATGTTTTTGCCGTGTGCAATCCTAATCTCCAATTTACTTATGTTTTACCTAGTTGGGAAGGATCCGCATCTGATCCTCGCATCCTTCGTGATGCTTTGCAGAGGCCTAATGGTTTAAAAGTACCAACAAGTAAGACATTAGCTTGGTGTTTATAGACTTTCCTTTTTTTTAACTAGTTTTTTCATGTTTAAGCTAAAATGTTTATATTTATGTTGTAGATAAGTATTATCTTGTGGATTTGGGGTTCACCAATAGTCGGGGTTTCTTAGCTCCATACAGAGGCACTTGGTACCATTTGAATTTGTGGCGAGGAAATACTCCAACAAATTACAAGGAGCTCTTCAATTTGCGACATTCATCTGCTCGAAATACTATCGAAAGAGGATTTGGAGTGTTGAAGAAACGATGGGCCATTCTTAGAACAGCAAGCTTCTTTGATAAAAAGACTCAAGTCATGATTATAAATGCTTGTTTTATTCTTCACAATTTCGTAAGAGATGAAAATATAGAAGACAATGATTTTGTTACGTGAGGTGGATGAGGAGCTTGAAAATACAGACACATTTGATAGCGACAATGAGGTTGATGTTGATTACATTACAAGTGCTCGAGCAACGGATGAATGGAGTTTGTTCAGAGATGATATTGCTTTGGAGATGTTCAATGAATATCAAGCTCAGAGAGCTCGTGCATCATAATGATTTAATATTATGAAATTGTTATCTATGAAATTCAAGTTTTTCTTTATATCTTATTTCTTTGATGAAAGTATGCATCATCCGTGTGTGTGTTCAATATTGCAAAGTTTGCTCTTGTGCTATTTATTTGTTATAATATCTTTTTTTTGGTACTGTCAATTTGTACATCTTAGTGCATATATAACTTCAAATTATCCATGTTTATATGTAATTACTTGCTGAGAAGTTGCATTAAGATGAATACCTTGAGGATAATTTTATGACTTAGTTATAAACTGCAGACGTCGGGTAAAGCATGTTTTCATCGTATAATTTTATCATTAAGTTGTTCCTCATTAAATATAAAATAGCAGTAAGGTATATGATGAAAAAACATAAAACAATGGGATCGTATAGGAGTGACGATATGAAATCTGTGAGTATCCAGAATGAGGGGTATATGCAGCAATAGTCCCATATTCTATCTACAATTTTCATTTTTACTCCAAGTCTTGGGGGTTTATATGCTAATAGATTATTTCCATGGTTATTTTTCTTTTGTTTTCTTGAGATTCCTAGATTATTTCCATGGTTATTTTTCTTTTGTTTTCTTGAGATTCCTTTATAGTATCACACTTTAAAATGGAGCTCATTTGGTCTGTTATTTTTCTTTTGTTTTCTTGAGATTCCTTTATAGTATCACACTTTAAAATGGAGCTCATTTGGTCTTATTATTTCAAGTGATTTAAGACCTCGCAAAGCATGACCTCTTGAACTGGGGAGAGAAAGCTACAATAAGAAATACAAAACAAAAGTGTATAAGTATTAGAAAGAAACTCTTATTTGAATCAGAAATAAAAGTTTTAAAGAAACTAGAGTGAAAGCAATTTAAGAATGATACTGTATAATGGGAAAATATTAACTAAAATTGTAACTCAAACATATTTTGGATCTCTAGTTTGTTGAATTGTTATATGCAACATTTAAAGTTTCTATTTTATTTATTGTTTTGGTTAGTGGTGGAGAAGTTTACAAAGTTTTATTGATGAATGATTTCGGTTATTTTTATGATGATTATTAGGTAAACTATTAACATCACTGCATTCGAGGTTTTAAAGTATTTTATCTATATATCTTATTGGTTGGATACGTGCTATACTATTTGAGGCATTTATTTCAACAAATTTGATGCAAACCTTATGTAAATTGAGTATCTTATTTCTAAATTATATTCGAGCTACAATTTTAGTTTAGAAATTAGAATTCTACTAGATGACAAACTCAATTAAAATTTTTAAAATTGAAACTCTAAAATTTGTCAAACATGAATTTCAAATTGAATTATAGAATTCAAATTTGGATGTTTCGCAAACGAAGGAATTGAGTTTGAAATTCTGGATCTCAAATTTCAGAATTCAATTCTGAAATTTGAAATCAAATCCTCGAATCCAAACGCATCCTTAACAAATTTAGTCACTGAAACTAAGATCACAAAAGGGGACCTAAGGTTGCAGATTGTAATTAACTTGCAAGCCAAAAATAGAGATTTATATATGCCAGTCGTGTACTAAAGAGCCTCTTTCTTTGCCCAAAATATTACATCCAATGAAGGGTTCCAATGAGTTGCATAAGAAGTGTAACCCCTTGCATGGTAGAAGTCAACTACAGACTAGTTACACAGAGAAATAAACTGTGTCTAGTCAGTCAGCAATGCTCATCAATTCACACTCAACAGGCGACACGAGAAATATTTGCATATTTGACTGGATGGAGTACATATACTGGAGAAGTAACATTTAGCCTGCAGTCATATATTTTAGGCGTCAGAAAATTTGAGACATAAGCTATATTCTTGATGAGTGCAACTAAGGTCTATGATGTTATTATGAATATCTAAAAAGAAAAAGAGAAACAAAAAACTTCTGTATGATAGTAACCTGCATACTATCCAAAGGTGAGATGTTTTTTTCTTTCTTTTTCTTTTTTTTTTAGAGAAAAAGAAAAGAACTAATCTGGGATATGACTTGCTAGTTCAATTGTTTGAAAAGGATTTTTTTGAGAACCTCTTTGCTTCGTTTGTTTCGAAAGCAAGGCCCCAAAGAAATGGACAGAGATTCCTAGCTTACTTGCACTGGAGAAATTGAACTAAATGGCAATATATACTTCACAAACAACACAAGAAAGTAGACAAGACTGCAATAGTCAACTGCACGCAGAATCTGTTTCTAAAGCAAGAAGCTGAGAGATCCAATAGAATAAGTAAATTATTCTCACTTTGACAATTGCCGAATATCTTCAAACGAATTAGAGTTCAGAGAAGGCAAGATAGAGGACTATTTCTACCTTAAAGAAGACATTGGGCATTTTGGTCTGAAGCTATGTTGCATCATCTGATTTGCATGAACTTGATTTTAACATAATAATATAATATATATAATGAAGTTATAAGAAAGAAAAATGAAATATAAATATTACTTCCTAGCACTTCTTAAGGAACCTTAAAAATGGCCAATTCCTATGGATAAGTTTGCAAGTGATATTCCCTTGATAGGCTAACAATTTTTCAAATCACAAACCCACTCATTCCAGTCCTCTCAAAATAAAGTTAGTGCACCGTAAAAAGTAAAGCTGCCGCCCACTTTATTAATACACATTACCTATTCAATTATGATGATGATTAAGATTAACCAGATCTATCTAGGCAAACATGAATCCTCTTTTTTATTTTTTTATCTAATAAACATATTTAAAATAATCAAATGTTTTTACTAACACCCACCCAAAAATACTAAGAAAAGACTCCATTGAACACATACCTGCCAATAAGGAATAACATGGGGAATCCATCATGAACCAAAATGAGTGTTATCTTTGAAAATCATTTGAGAATTCATACTCAACATTTCCCAGATAGAGACCACAAGCAGGAGCCATAGGACTTGCAGCAGCCACTGACTTTGCATTCAAGATTTCCTCAACTGCATAAAATTATATTATTAAAAATAGAAATTATACAGAAAGAAACTGAAAACACTGAGGTATATAAGTGCAAACAGACCTTTATTGGTAGGCACTTCCCCAGTACCAACAGATTTGAGCAAACCTACGAGTAGTCTAACCTGCAAACATTATTGAAACTTTTAGCCAGGTGCAGATGTTCAGTGATTGATTGACCTTGAAATTTATGTTGCTCGCTGAAGATACAATAGAGACAGAGTGAGAGGTTTCAGACTGTCCTTATGTAAAGTGAAAACCACTACCAGACAGAAGTAAAGCAGTAACAAACCAAAGCATAACAAGTCCATAGATAGAACTTAGCAGTCACCAGACTCTTGGATTCTTCAGACTGAATGTAATTACAAATTGACGAGTGTATTCAGTATATGCATCCTTCCAAGTGGTCAAAAAGTGATGGTGTAGGAAAGGAAGGAGGTTGGGAGAGACGGAGGGATGCTTAATCCCTTTAAGAAGGATTTGGAGCCAGAAAGCTTTATTGGAACATGTTGGTGCATCCATTTTATAATCTACTAATGTTAAAAGTATCATTTAAAGTGTCTAAAAATCAAACATTAAAATGTCTTCCTGTAAATCAAGTAGACACAAAATCAAAGGTCAAAAATAGCACTTTACTTATTATGACAAAAAAATTGATACAAGAATTGCATCTTGATCTAACACTTGCTTGCCAATATTTGTTAGGTCTTCAATATTCTTCAGCCTACACCATTAGACAAACAAAATAGCTATTTATATTGTTCATTTTGCCTGTTGAATGCTTAGGCCAAAAAATACTTTAAATGATGAATATGAACTTTAGAAATAAATCTTTCATATGAATAGTCAAACATTAAATTTGAACAGGAAATTTTTTTGCCAAATCCTTCTTTGTGTGATCCGTAGGGAAGGATTTGGGGTTAAATCTTTTCCATTGATAAGTTTACAGAATAATTAAACATTGTTTTGGGTCTTCTTTTTATACTTTTGTTACTATCTTTACTATGTCCCTTAGTTATCTTGATAATTTTCATCCAAATTTGCGACCTTGATAAATATAGTGTTAATTGTTCAATCTATAAAACAATTTGCAAGCCTTTGAAATGTAGTTGCACAAAATTGTCAACTATTTTTGGACTGTCATTTCAGTTGAATATGTTAAGATTTATGGAAGGTCTTAAATATCGGATATAGGGGAAATATCGATTGCAGATTTTGTTGAATATGTTAAGATTTATGGAAGGTCTTAAATATCGGATATAGGGGAAATATCGATTGCAGATTTTCAAAATTCATATTGGATTGTGAATATCAAGAAAATATCAGGGATATGTAGTAAACATCGGGGTGCCACATCGAATGATATGCATATATAATATGATATCCTAAAATGTAATCTAAACACACTTGACAAAATCTAAGCATACAAAAATGTAAATAATTTATGCTTAGGATCACTAACCAACTATAGAAACTTAGAGGGGAAAAAGTCAACTAAAATTTGCTCAAAAGCATCACAAGGCTAGACTTTTTGCTAAAAAACATTAAGAAAATTTACAGAACTATATTGCTTTGTGACAAGCCATATACGAACGAATATATCAGCCAACAAATAGGCTAATATATCGGCCACATCATGGATATATAGCCCAGAAATTGGCAAGACTTATAAATAGATACATCGGCCGATATATCGACTACATATGATCGGCTGATATATCGACTACATCAGGAAAATTTAAAACAATGATGGTAAGAAAAGTAAATAAATGGACTCAATAAGGTATAGTTAAATATGTCCCACCCCATATCATCTATATATTGGCTTGTGTCTATTTTACATCAGTCATCAGCCAATAACAAGTTGCCTCATCCTTCTAAAATTTACATCAGTCATAAGATAATAATAAATGAGAAAATGACAAAACCAACTATTTCCCTATTGTAGTAAAGGGTCGAAAGGCATTCACCAGGATCTGAGCCATATTGACTGATTTCTAAAACAATGAATACACATGTGAGGTATCAAGATTTACAATCATGTCAGTACTACAAATGAGAAAATGACAAAACCAACTATTTCCCTATTGTAGTAAAGGGTCGAAAGACATTCACCAGGATCTGAGCCATATTGACTGATTTCTAAAACAATGAATATGCATGTGAGGTATCAAGATTTACAATCATGTCAGTACTACAACCGGTAAAAACTCTGTGACAACAGTAGCAATATAATGAAGTAACAGATATCACAATCATATTTTCAGTTAATTTTCTCATCTCTATGCATAAGTACAGTTACGATTAAATTATTGATCCACAGTGAAGCATAACTGACCTGATGGTAAAGGAATGAACGGGCTCTAGCTGTTACAATGTAGCAACGATGACTTCTTCTATGGCCAAACTTATGAGTGCTTGCATCAAATTTTTTAATGTGCAAATGAGATGCTTTCAAATTATCTGAAGGTGAATGTAAGTCCTTTTCTTTTCTCTCAACATAAGAAGGAAAATATGGAGATGGAAGAACTTCAGATATATGGAGCTCGTCCAAAGTTCTAATTGGTGATGCTGCC
Organism: Asparagus officinalis; assembly: GCF_001876935.1. NCBI lineage: Eukaryota > Viridiplantae > Streptophyta > Magnoliopsida > Asparagales > Asparagaceae > Asparagus > Asparagus officinalis. The sequence continues at coordinate 76,264,920 of NC_033798.1, read as the reverse complement.
TGTAAATAGGAAAATCATTAGGGAAAAAAAAGAAAAAAAAAAGAAAAAAAGAAGGAAAAAAGGGGAAAAAAAGGAAACATCACCAAGGAGAAAAAAGAACAAGCACCTTATTCCTCGACTGACTTGGTTTGAAAAGTACTGGACAGTGTTACTCGTGAATAAAATTATAGATTTATTAGATACATGGTACCAAAGTAATGAAACTTCAGCTATCTATACAGAAACTGAACTATAGAACGTGAGTGTTGTTTTATTATTCTCTCATGCCCAAGTTCATTCTCTTCCATTCAGGGTCTGTACGTCTTCCATTCCAAACTATTAAGTTCACCCTTCATTAACATCCTTTATGGAAAATCTATTCACATAAATTTGATTACTGTCAGAATTCATGGGCAGACTTTACTCATGGCAAGCCATAAATTTTATGTACTAGGACATAGTTTAAGACAGCATTATTCGTGGGAATGCAGAAAGCTTGTGGATGCTTTTATTTATTTATTTATTTTTACGAAGATTTGTTTTCATCTGGCAATACTGTTACAATGTTGAACCTGAAAATATATTACAATGTTGAAGCTGAAAATGTACCGCGACTTCTTGGAAGCCTCTAGGTTCTTTTACAAACTGGACCCTCTAGATATATCATAGGTATTCAGCCGGTAGTGAATTGTAATCAAAGCTGATTTGAAACTGAGACACAAACCAATAGAGAATCTTATTAGTTGGTGGGCAACAAGCAACGTTTAGTGAAATATTCAAGGACTCTACTTGCTCAGTAAGGGCAACTTCCCCAGCATATCCCATGTATAACTGGACCAAACTTCCCAAAACAAGAAAGTTAATATAAATTAGACCTAGAAAGTTCCATCATAAATGCAAATCCAAACTCCTACCTGAAACACACTTCACATAGGACAACACTCAGGTCGACAATAATTGCTGCCACAAGGTGGATAGGGGCCAAACTTTTTGCATAACAAGATGAAATGGAAAATAACTTTAGGCCTAGACAAGTCCAAAAAAGCGTTTAACTATTAAATTCAAGAATCCACGATCTCTTGCTCACTCAAAAAATTCATAAAACTATCCAATTCTTGAAGCTTCCCAGCGTATAATTTTGACTATTTGAATATTCTGAGATATAAGAAAAACCTGGCAACCAGAAGCCCTGAACGAACTGAAATCATGATGTCCAGTTAAGATTTTGCAAGCTTTCTGCATGATAATCAAATGACAGCCACATAAGTATCGTACCACAGTCCCAGAATGTTTATAAAAATTAAAACCAACCAAAATCAAAGAGACAAGTTAGTTGGATTAAACATAACAGATGGTAAACCTTCATCTCCAGAATATCTAATTCATCAGGTACATGCCAAGCACGTTCTTTCTCAAATGTTGACAAAGGCTCTGGTCCAGAAAGCAAGCGGTAGAAGTATCTATGATGCAAAAAGCTCAATCAGAATTACTGTCTGGTTCCAGGCCCCTAACAACAACAACAACAAAAAAAAAAAAAAACAGAGAAGGAAGTATACAATTATTTCCCATAAAATTTTCATAAGCAATTTTCAGACTACAACTGCATTTTTTTAGTCCATACTTGCAATCCATGTAGTTTTCACGCT
>NC_033798.1:76241207-76262306 GCF_001876935.1 Asparagus officinalis | reverse complement strand
CATCCCCCAAAAAAAAAAAAGGGCTTTCTCCATGAAAATTGGGTTTGATATGGAACAACTCTAAATTCAAGGAAAGCTGAATCAACTTCACAAGTCAACTTGATATCAACCTCTGTCCCACTTGGCAAGGGGAAAGATCAACTTGTTGTGAAAACTATATAAGGCTGTGAAACACATTGTCAGTTAATGCAGTTTAAAATAATGCCTCCAACAATCAACAGTCCCAAAGTCCTCTGAAGCATAAAAGAAACTAGAGAGGAAGATAAAATTTGGTACAGAACCTTGTGCTCATCGGTATGTGAATGACACGAATTTGATTTGGAGTAAGAAACTGATACAAGTACTTGAAACAAGATATAGTTAATGGGATTAAAGGCTTCAGAAGCAAGGTGGCATTGATGTCAATCAACCAGTGGTGGAGAGATGGTCAATAATGCTATGAAATGTGGGGAAAAACATTTCTACGTTTCAGGGCAACCACGTGTAGGAGAGTGTTATGTGTTTTAGGCGTCAGCCATTATTTTTATGGAGGCCTCGATAACTTGAAGAGACAAGATATGGACTTTGGTGCAACACTTACACCAAACACCAAACAAGAAGGCACTTCGCATACAAGAAACTCATGTTGAAGTGGAGGTCAAAAAAGATCCAACCAAGTGTAAACTTTTAAGAAAGCAATGAAGAAAAAATTGTACCTAATTGCTTTCTTTCTTGCAATGGCCTACATACACTCATAGTGTCACACCTTTCACATATCACAATTTCCATCTTACATATTCTTTCTGCAACTTAAAAAGCATTCTACATTTTCTTTTCCATGAACAAACATTAAGTTTATCTGAGATAAGTTTCCTCTTATCACATTAGTTTTAAAGTCCTGTCTAATGTAAAAGAAACCATACAAGCATGCATATCAGCTCAAATGTAAGTAATGTAAAAGAAACCAAACAAAAAAGTTTCCATGATACCTACGTTCGCTCTAGTGCCTTGTATCTAGCATGAAAATCTCCAGGAATGCATCGAACATCAGTCACCTTTATATCACCTTCCTTCTGTAATCAACCAAAAGACAAATTAAGAACAACTTAAGGCCTATTGAAGAAAGATCTGACAGGCATTTCCACCTGAATGAACAACTAAATTTGCAATCATCAAAGAACTAATAGTCTTGCCTGCAAAAAATGGTTTACGGCCCGTCTAACAACTCCAGGTTCATGTGGTGTTAACTGCACTCGAAAAAAGCGTGACAGTTACTCATTTCCAATAGCATTATAAAGAACAAATCAAACAATATTTAGGATGGGAAGTAACGTGAAAATTGATAAACATTTTACATACTCATAAATTGATAATTACGCAACGTACATGTAGTGAGAAAATCATGTCGCCAAGAAACATGCAAATTTCAGCAATATAAAAATAATTCATAGCTAAAATGAAGACAAGAGACAGTGGAATGTTTTATTAATAATATGAATATTATATCACAATTTTATAGAAGTATGAACTACATACACCATGATAATGTCTTCACAAGCACTAAACTGCTAGATAGTATGAAACAATAGTAATCTTGAAATACTTAATCATTATCATCGCCATCACAATCATACAGCTTTTCACTGATGAAGTTGGTTGAGGAAGTGCAAGAAAGAATAGACCAAAATTTCTGTTCTTGAGCAAAATTTCTAACTGGCTATCAACCTAAGATATATACTTGATGCATTGATGTCATTCCTAGGCTCTACCTGGAGATAAGTACAAGCAAGTGACCTCAACTATAGATCCTTAAAAGGAAGTTGGTGACTAGATAGACCACCCTTTTTGTTCGTGCAATTTAAACAACCAAAGGGATAGCCACAAATTTCTACTAGACTAGTCTTGACAAAGAGATCAGGATTTGTTGTAAGGATTTTATTTATCTACTAAAAAATGCACCAAAGAGAAAATGAACTCGCACATAACTTGGGTCCTGCTTCATAATAATGCTGAAGATTTTATTTCCAATTTTCCGGGGGAATTTCTTGTAAATGTTTTTCCACTAATAAGGAAATGAGTTGTTTGGGTCCTCATTATGACAAAATAGTCCAATACATGATTAAGAAACACGAGATACGGTCTTCTCTTCATATTCTAAGTCATAGTTGCATGGGACCCCATTCGTTCAAGTTCACGAGATAGGAATGGGAGCATGATATGCCGCTCATTAGGAATTAGGTATCAGGGGGTAGGCTTATAGGGTACACAAGGAAATGCGGTATGTTTAACATTCGGTTCTTAAATGTAGGAATTGAGGTTTTGCAAGAGTTAAGTTTTAGAAATATGTAAAAGAACCTTTGAGAATCATGATGCAATTACTACTTTATTTAATTTCTCATGTTGTTGTTATTCTTTCAAAGAAGAGTTATTTTTCCAAAATTTTAACTGGTTTAAGTTCCAAGTCAGGTAGTTGGTGTTCCACTGAGAATCCGAGATGACTGAACGCAGGTGAGGGGTTGCGGTTCGCTATAGCGTCTGACATTCTCGACATCAATCTTCTGAGTTCTATAGTTGATGTACAATTTACATGGAACTGAAAGAGAAAACATTATGAAACCAAAGAACATCTATCCAAACAGAAATAGAGAGCTGCAAGAGTAATCATGGAATTGGTCAAACTCACCACTTCGCCGGGCTTTCTTTTACTTATGCGCTCCACATCAACATGGCAGACATTGCACAAAGCATGCACCCCTGAGTCCTGACTTAACAAAGATCTGAGTGTCATATAATGCACAAACTAAAACATTGTACAAGACCACAAAACAAAATGAAAGAAATTAACTTGCAAAAGCAAACTAAAAGTTTTCAGTAATTTAAATCATGGATGGCCCCTATAACATAATGAGGATAAATTTGACTACCATAAACAAACAAGAGAAAGAAGCAACTGGCCATCGCAAAACATCCCGAGTTTCCTTAGGTTCAAATCTAAAGATCAAAAACATGTTAGCTTATAATGACGTTTGGGTTTAGCATTAACAGATGCCCTGAATTGAGCGAGTGAAGTTTCTCGCACTGTCAGAAGTTAACTCCAGCAAGGTGGCATATAGATCCAGTATAAAAAGCACTGCATAAGTTAAGAAACAGTTAAAGAGATTAAAAATGTGTAGAAGTCAAATAAGAGAAGAGAAGAGCCACGCGTTCTGAGAGGAATCTGAGAATCCATAGACCTGTACCAAATAAAGATTTTTGCATATTGGACACTACCAGAAACATAAATCACTGAAAGACCCTAAAACAAAAAATTTACAGAATGTCAGAAACTGATTTCATGCAACTAGAAGACCCTTATTATATTTAGAAGACACACATTAGAAAAAGAAAGGTTGGGATAAGTAATGAAACGTAGTAACCCACCCAAATCTTGGATGGCTTTTATATACAACTCTTCTTCCAAATAAGTCACTGATATTCTTAAATATTGTTATCAATTGAAAACAGTCACATCATAACAATATATCTAACCAGTTAAAGAGCTCAAATATATTATCCATGGGTCATCTAAGGGGGGCAAAGAAACTACATCTCTGTGGAACCTAAATAAATCAGTCACTTCACTGTGGTGCAGTCTATCTGAATCCTATTTTCTTGAAAGCCCAAGCTATGTTGCTGATGCATCCATGAGTTGAATCTCAATGCAGTGGCTACCTCATCGTATCATTGTTCATAAAAGCAAAAGTTTGATCTGATTGAATAATGTCTTTCTCAATTTGTTCTTGAATAGAAAACACATAAGTACACCTAATACCAACTTTTATGAAACCCGAAGAAGCAAAGCTAATGTAGAGGATAAATTATTTTTTCGGAGGTGGGGTGGTGGGAAGGGAGGGTAGATGTGATACCCTAAAAATTTTAATACCACATCAGAAGATGAGAAAACAGTAGTAGGGTTTATAAGATAAGTCATGATATTTTAAGTGCATCAATGGATAGACACTTTTTGGCGGTGTTTTGAGCCAAGCAATACACTCAAGGAGTCAGGAAATACATCGCGCCAATGGGCTGACAGCTTTGGGATGTGACAAATGATATCAAAGCAGTTAGGGTCGGTAGTGTGGAACTAAGTGATAAGTTAGTAAGTGCTACATTGTAGAAGCACGACAGGAAGCCAACTCTAGAATCCACATTTTTTGGTGGTTATACTGACATGGAGTGTTGTTATGCCCATTGTTTTAAATATCCCCGACATGGCCCGATATATCCCCGATATATCCTTTTACAGGGCTTGCCGCAACCGACATGGTCTTTAAATATCTTTTACCATTTTTTAGCTATTTTGAGTGATAAATCCCCGATATGGCCGATATATTAGCCAATATGTGGACCAATATATCTTTTTATATAGCTTGTTGCAAAATAATATACCGCGTTTGGAATTTTTGGGTATCTTTTTATATAGCTTGTTGCAAAATAATATACCGCGTTTGGAATTTTTGGGCGAGATATCAAGATTTTCCCATTATATCAAATGACATTTTGCCCTAAAAAAACAGATCGAATGTTGCAACGTTGCTTTGCACTTTTGCTTGTTTTAGAAGGTTGATTAGTGATCCTAAACATATATTATTCATATTTTGTATGCTTAAATTTTATTACATATGTTGAGATTACATTTTAATGCATTATGTATGCAAACATTCACTATGGCATTCCGATATTTACCATATATTCCCGATATTTCCCTGATATCCGCAATCCGATATGAATTTTGGCCATCCGATATTTTCCCGATATCCGATATTTAAAACCTTGGTTATGCCACAACAGGAATGTCGTGTATTTAAAGATATGGTTATTGTGATACCCTGAACTTCAGCCCCACATCAAAAAATGGGGAAACCGAAAGGATTTATTAGATACTACATAGGATTCAAGAGCATCAATGGCTAGCCATTTTTTCGGGTGGTTTTAGCCGAACAATGTATTGAACTCAGTTGATCCCAATAATTACATCGCACTAACAGGCTCGCAAGCTTGGAGCATGACAGTAGAGTTTGGTCTCCAATGAGCTTTAAACTTTGGAGTCACTCAAAATAGCAAGAGTTTCTCGAGAAACTTGATCTATATATCTCCTCTCCACCTCTTCCCCTTTCCCGCTTTTTGCTTCTTTTGCTTAGATCATGGGAAAATTGTTTGGGTCTGCATAATGTATTTTTTTTCCTTGTTATTTTTGTGACAAAAAAGAACAAAAAGAGAATTTTCTAGGGCTTATAGATTTTTACCTTAGGGCTTATTGATCATTACCTTAAAGGTGATTGTATTGAAAGACAAAATTCTTCGAGATGAAACATCATTTCTCAATTTCAAAAGTGTAGAGAAAAGAGAGAGAAAACATTTCAATTTCTCTTAACAACACGCCTTGATTTGAGTGTTGTTGCAACTCGCCTATTTTTAAGATTTTTGTTGTTGTTACGTAACTCTTACAAGCCATAACATCCTTAAACGAAACTTGTGTGTTTGAGTTCAGAAGTAGTTAAAACTACATGGAGTTTCAATAACTCCAAACCAAACACACCCTAACAATCCTCGACAAGTGCATTAACACTTGTATTCTCAGAAAATTTTTTCCATTGACCTCACATCTAATTGAAGAGGCTAAAACAATTAAGCAATGTATGTTGGACACTAAAGAGTTACATAAATGCTAAAGTATCTCCTAATTTGGAAAGAAAAGGAAAGATTCCTTGAAGTTGTGGTCTAGAAAGTTGGGCAGTGGGCAATACATATTTCAATGGTTGCAATGAAGATCTCAAAGTGAAAGCTGAGATTACTACGCTCAAGCTTCGAAACCAACAATTATTTAATATTATGTACAAATGCACTTCTTGTCGAGTGGCTACTAGGGTGCGTTTGGCTTAGAGTTGTTGGAACTCCATACAGTTTCAACTACATCCAATCTCCAACACAAAAGTTTGGTCTAAGAATGTCACAACTCTTGAGAGTTGTAATAACAAAATATCTTCAAATAGGGGAGTTGCAACAACACCCAAACTGAGGTGTGTTGCAACAATAGAAGTTGAAATGTTTTTCTCTTATCAACAATTCTGAAATAGAGAAACAATGTTCGAGCTCTAATATTTTCTGTTTGAATACAGTCACCCCTAAAGGTAAAGATTCATAAACCTTAAAAAAAATTTCGCTCTCATTTTCTTCTATTTTCTCAATTTGGTGTCCAAAGGGTTACATGCAGAATAACACATTTAGGCTGAAAATCAACTTTGTAGAGATGAACCTATGGGTTGAAAATATGGGTATTTTGACTACATGTGTAAGTGAGATTCTATACCTGCAGAAATTACCACAAATAATATGATGAAGATAGAAGATAACAAAATTCCAAGAAAGAATAAAAAAGTTCAAGAAATCTACCTGGCTAAAAGGAAAAGGAACGAGAGAAGGGCAGACTTTTTAGGAGGCATTTGATGTTTTGAGCTATGAGGTTATGACAGATTTGATAGTTATTAAAGAAAAATGTTAAAGGTTGAGTTCGCTAACTCTTAGACGAGTTAAGACAGATTCGATAGTCTAACAAGACAGATAGATATTCAAGCATTATCAGAAAAGGGATCCTTCATATGTCAATTGTTTGCAATCAATAATAAGAATTAGGGAACTCAATCTATAGGAATATGTGATAACATATGAATATTCCTCTGAAAGAACGCTAAAAGTTTGAGAGAAATAAATTGATTTCCTAAGGGCATAATGTGACGCAACCAGGATCATCCACAATGAATATATTGCCAATATAATAAGATCTAAGGAAAGGATAGTTCATGATTTTCCATAGCAGCGAGCAAGAATTAATATGCAGGTTTATTTTATTTGATTACTGAATACTCACAGTTCGACTCGAGCAAACAACTGAAACCGGCTGGCCGACAAACTTGCAAAAAGCCTCCTGCATAAGCCCCCACATGGGAAACCCAAACTTATCAAGCGCGTTTACAACAAAACATATCAAATTTATTTATATCAAACATCCAGAATAAGGGTTGAATTCATTATCAAATTTCCACATTCTGTAAAGTTAAAAGAGAAGAAAAATCCCAGATCAGAATCAAGAATCAAGAATCTGAGCCATGATCAGTACCTCGAGAGTGCCGGTGACGGTTCTACAGTTAGGCTGCTTCTGAGAACCGAAGAAGCGAGTTCCGATATACTCGACGGCCACCAAGTACCTCTGTGCCCTAGGGTTTCGGCTCATGATCCCTTGATCCTCTTTTTGTTCCTCCTCCTCTTCTTCTTCTTGAGATCTCGAGATCTTCGAGGGTTTGGGAGATTCGGCGGGAGAATCGATGCTTGCGCTTCGTTTCCTGAGCTGGATTCATAATGTTTGGATCAAAGAGGGAGACGAAGGAGACAGCTCGGGTTAGGATTTAACAACTAACAAGGGTTTCTCGCAGTGAAGGTGTCTTGGTCCTTGTACTGTATCCTCATATTTGTCCCTTCCCTTTCTTTTTTCTTTAACTTAGTGCTTGCGCCCCGAGTTAAATGTAAAATTAGTCCTTTTTTAACTCTTTGTTAGAATTCCGTCAAATAAAAATTAAAATAACAAAACTACCCACCCAATTTATTTCTCAAAAAATAATTAGAGCCAATAGTTTACTATTAAACGTGATCTTCAACTGTTAAACATGGATTGTGGTCGGTAGAAGAACGATGTGTCTGCACCGAACAGTATATGCTTTCTAGCCACCGGCTTTCCGGCAATTGAAAAGTCAGACGTTGGTGGTTAGAGTACTAGAGAAGCTAACGGTCTCCAGCCCATACCTCAACATCCAAGGCTTACGCACTCAAGAGATTAGGGAGGGTTCGGATATGGTTGGATTCAAAGTTGCTGCTAGAATAGAAATTGTGTTCCTCTCGTCTCCTCTAAATCCTCCACCTCGTAGTCTTTCGGATAGCCTAAGTTCTAATGTTGAAAACTACAAAATAGGTGTGGAATTATTCAAATTATTGGCATTGTCAGAATCGCAAATCAAAGATGGTAGTAGATTTTGTTGGAAATTGTGGTTAAATCTGGAATAAAACAGAGAAATTATGATATGTTGTAATTTTTAAATTTTTCAATCCACTGCTGTGCGTTTGTGAAACGTTGTGCTTAAAGTAATATTTGGCCTACTCCGGTGTAAGGATCCCAAGGCCAAACTGCTTCTAGGAACAACAACACAGTACTCTGGTGTGCATCAACCCAGTACTGTCAAGATCTCATCGATCTATAAGACCTTTCGGTCAAGGCAAAGATCTTCTCGATCTCAGAACATTTCGGTTCAAAAGCTTTTGGTTTAAGGGCAAGTTCCTGCGGGCATAGTTTTTACAGCAGCAGTACAACAACAGCAAAAACATTGATCCGACGTTTGTTTTCCAAGCTTGCGTGTGTATACTGATGTTCGTATTCCACGCTCGCGAGTGTATACCGACGTTCATATTCCACGCTCACGAGAGTCAATTCATGAGCTGCCCAAGGACACTATTTATAAGCCTCTAATGCCAGCTCAAGAGTCACTCGCAATTAATGTGACTGTTACAATTCTCAATAGCAATTAAGATTGTAACATCAATGCATTAAATTGCAATTAATGCTGTTGTAAATGATACATACCGTAACTCCTAAATACGAGGCAATCAATGGACGCGTTGTTACGAAACGCGAGGGTCACATCTTAGCAAATCAGACGAACCTCTTTTGACAAATGAACCTCATCAAACAGGCGAACCTCGTATGACAGACGAACCTCGTCGAATGAGCGAACATCGTCAAACAGGCGAACCTCATATGACAGACGAACCTCGTCGAATGAGTGAACATCGTCAAACAGGCGAACCTCGTATGACAGACGAACCTCGTCGAACAAGCGAATCTCGTATGACAGAAGAACCTCGTCGAACGAACGAACATCGTCAAACGAGCGAACCTCGTCAAACTACGAGAATGCTAGGGTCACACCCTCGTGCGAATGCGTAGCTCGTCCGCATGCTGCGCAGCAGCCTGCGAGGCCACCTCCGTGGCACCAAACAGCGTCACCTCGCCCCGATGCCTCCGTGCGAAGTGCAAAGTGCGTCTAACAAAGCGCCACTTAGCGTCTCAGCCCGATTATCCCCGATCCTCGGCCCATGGCCCATGACCCACGATAACTTATGAGTGATTAATTCAAATAAAACATTTCTCGGCTTGCCGTTGGCAAGCCTCGAACAATGGACCTTTTGAAATACCAAAACATAAACTTTCCACTAGGCTACTAAGCATTTATGAAAAGTACTTGTAGTTAATATATATATATATATATATAGTTTGAAAACTCATTTTGGAAAGCGGTTTTGACTAAAAAATCCAACAGATTTCTATATCATTGTCAAAGTGGACAAAATGGAGTAATTCAGTTCTTCATTTTTCCTACTGTTTTGGAATTTCTTGAATCAAATATCATGGTTCTAGGATCCATACCTACACCAAGTCTATTTGCGATATTCCTATAGTTGCAAGGTTAAGGAAACATCGAATTATCAAATTTTCACTTTTCTAGTCAAGATTTAGTGTTGGTAAAATTGATTTGGTTGGATGTGTAGATGTTCATTGCTGGGCAAGGAAAAGCTTAGATTGATTTTAAATGGCCTCAAAAGTGTTCTAAATCGAAAGTACATGGACCTATTGAGGGTATTGTGGTCATAAAAGAAAAATTAACACCTATTTTTAATGGATGTTAAAAAAAGACTTAATTGGTAACTGAAGTGAGGTTGTAGGCTGTCTAAAAATCATAATGGATAGCTGATCCCCACGAGATTACAAGGCAATGGTTCCTTCAAATCAAGAAGCAGAATTCATCCTTACAATCAAAACAGAAGAGATTTCTAAATCATTGCATTCGTGGCATTATAATCGCTACAAACACGGCCTCATATTTGAGATGATTGATCTTGATGGCTGCGACAACAACATGACTAATATTATATTAGTAACTATTAGAGATGCTGATGAGCAGTATGATGATTTCAGAAATAAAAGGTTGGACTTAGTTGGTGAGTTGCTTGATAGAGAGCTGTGGAAAAATATTCGTCTAAATATCACAATTGATCCCCATCAAGTTCCAACAATGAAAGCTACAATCAGATAGCTTTCATGCCAACAAACGAAAGCTGCAAACGGAGGACTTTTCACATAGATCGAGAAGAGTTACAATTCAATGACACTTCCGACAACTGATGAAATTTCACATAGATCGAGAAGAGTTACAATTCAATGACACTTCCGACAACTGATGAAAACTCTATTCAGTAGTCTTCACAATCTACAGTGAAAATTACAATCTGACGATTTTCACACTCCACAACAGCTAAAGCTAGGATTACTGAACAACGGTCCTTGCAACACTCTGTAGAAGAGGTTACAGATCAACTAACCCCTTTTAAAACACGGAAGTCATCCCCGTGTTACAATTCTGGAAGTGCAGGCGACCCCCGCGTTTCCAAGCTACAACAAGTCAAAAGCGAACGACCCTCGCGTTCTTGAGGTTCAACCAACACCCGACCCCAGCGTTTCCAAGCTGCAACAAGCAAAACACGAGCAACCCTCGCGCTCATTGATGTTCAGTCAACACCCAACCTCGCGTCTCAATTCCAAGACGCGAAGTTGGGGTTCTGAACGCCAGATTGGGCGTTTGACTCGTTCAAACATGAGTCGAACGGTTTCAGAACTGTTTTCTCCATGATCTGAGAAAATCACGCCCACTTAGGAGCGGATTTAGAGGGCAGTTACAACCTCTTATCCACCTATAAAATCTCAACAAACTCAACTGAGTTAGGGCTGGCTTTTTGGGAATGGAGAGGCAGCAGGTTGGATTTTTAGCATCTAAACCGCATGGGTTTGGAGGTTCCTCAGGATCTCAACCGCACAGAGAGGCAGGGGAGACGAAATCCTTGGAGATAGGATTTTTGAATCGATTTTAGAAGATCAAGTCTGAAAGGATTCTTCAACAACAGAATATCTGCTTGGTCATCAACCGAATCTTTGGTTCTAACAACTCTATTCACAGAGTTCTAACTCGTTCAGAGTTCTTAAACTCGTTAAAGAGTTACCCATCAAACTTTCCACAGAAGTTCATTGTTCTCACGAGATAAAAGACGGTCGGATCGTCAACGGAGAGCAAACTCGACGCGAGCATTCGAGGGAGGCACTCCATCGCCACCGTAAAGAACCCAGTTTTAAACAAAGGGGAGAATCAAATTCGTTCTCTTCTCTTTTGTAATCAGGAAATCCAACTGTAATTGATTTAGAGAGAATACAAGTCAATTTTTCTTTCTTTCTTTTACATCGAATTTTTCCAACAAACAAAAGATGGCGACTCCGCTGGGGAAAAGCTTTTCTGACGAAGAAGTGGTGGCGCAGTCCGACGTCCATCTCATGGGAACAACTGTTGAAACTCTCGTCGTAGAGTTTGACCAAGCAAAATACGAGGAAGCCCTCTCCTCTGGATCGCTTAGCCCCAAGGCCAAGCGTGATGTCCGCAGGATCTCCAAGGATGTCAAATCTGTTGCTGAAACGCCAAAGAAAGTCCTCTCCTTTGGCCAAAATTCGTCGAACAACCCCTCTTCTTCACGAGCGGGCTCGGCCTCTGTTGAACTCGCACAGCGAGTTGAATATCCCACATCCGCGTCAGCACAACATTCTTCAGGCCATAAATGGCCTATAGAGGAGACGAGCTCCATAAACGTCAACGACGCTGCTGCTAAGGCTTTGAAGCAAGCCAAGAAGAACGCCGCTCGCAGACGGAGAAGATCCATACGACGAGCACACCTGCGCGAAAGCCGAATGTTGGCCCAACGCGAGGATCGCGTTCTTGAAACTTTACCCGAGCATAGTGTTCCCAAAACAGAACGATCTCTTCGCGGCAATGAGCCCGACTACGAGCCTCGGCTGATACAGCTGAAACGTGACCCTGAATGGCGCGTTGTTTCTTCAAAACATAGCCCTCAGAAGGAATCTGCCAAAGATAAACGCGGCCCTCACGTGCGCGTTCAAACAGAACATGACTCTCAAAAGTCTGTTTTACCAACCAAACGCGACCCTCAGGGGCGCGTTCAACCAAAACATGACCCTCAGGGGTCTGTTTCATCATTTAAACGAAGATCTCGGCCTAATGTTTACAAATCTAAATGCGACCCTCGTGTTATTCTTCAAGAACGCGACCCTAGCGTTGTTCTTCAAGAACGCGATCTCCAAGAGGTCCACTAGGTTTAGAAGAGTCAACATGGGTTCAAAATCCACGTTCGACAAGAACCAATCTCACCCACCCAAGGGCAGGGGGTTCCATCTCCGCCTCCACACCCAGGGAAAGTTTTCTCCCAAGTTCCTGATTTGCGGGAATTATTGTCAAGAGGAAAACCAACAGTACAAGCAGCTCACTCATGCCAATGTGAGAGGCTTATCTCGGTGGTCCTTTCAGAATGCCATTGTTGCGCATTCGTACCTCGGCAGTCAGCGGCAACGTCGATACAGGAAGAAGACAGCTAAAACGGAGTACCCTCAGGTCACTATCAATATGATTGGCCGAGGGAAAACCTCCCTTCCTGATTCAGATGAGTCTCAAAGAAGTCATTCCCCGACTGTTCGGGAAATTTGTGACGAGTTCGAATGAGTGTACCGGCATACTCGGACTCGAACAGGAGCTATTCGCTCGGTTAATTATCAAAGATTGGCCAAGGGGATCATTTCTGACGATGAACATTCGGCAATTGCCGAATCTCAATCTTCAAGTTCTGTTGTCGCACGTGAGGTCTCTACTTACACGACAGGGAACCATGAAGACTTAGCTAAGAGAGTTGATGAACATCACATCATGCTCCAAGCGCAATAGGAGACACTTCTCCAAGTAAAGGATATGTTGGCCTAGCTCCTTGCTGAAAAAGGCCAAAGACCCGAGTCTTCCCGGAGGACTATGTCAAAGGGAAAGTAGAAGGCGCACGAACATTCAGATCATGAGACTCACAACCTGGAATCTTCCTCTGAAAATGAGAAGGAGATGGAGAAAGAGCTGCATCCTCAGTCCGCTAAAGTGGACGAACTGAAGACTCGCCTCAATGCAATAGCCAACAAAAGCGAGCTCCGCGAAGAAGGAGTAGTGCGGCCTTACCCTGCTGAGTGGGATACAGCTCCCTACCCACCGAAAGGCCCCTACCTTGCAACCGTTCGATGGCACAGGATCGCCGAATCAGTACATTTACTACTTCAAATCCTAAACTGGAGATGTGGTAGCGAACGACGTTATTTTGACCCGGCTATTCATCGGTACCCTTAAGGGTGTCGCCTTTGAGTGGTTTATGAAACTGCCTGCCGGATCTATCCAGAAATGGGTAGACCTGGAAATGCTATTCTTGGCCAGGTTCTTTAAGGACGACACAGAGGTCTCAGTCCCGACTCTTCTCGCCACTAAGCAAAGGAAAGGAGAGTCCATCAAGACCTATGTTGAGAGATTTCGTAGCATGGCACTGCGATGCCCGTCAGGTATGACCCAATCAACCTTGGTTAAAACTTGCAGGCACAACTTGCAGACACAGCTCCTTGCTCAGATGGGAGTAGCGGAGTGTCGCTCCTGGAGACAACTAGTTTCACAAGGAGAACAAGCTGAAGAGATAGTGGCGTGAGTTAAAGCTAAAGAAGTGTCACAACCCAATCCGCAGCAGCAACGCAATCAGCACAACGCCCAGCGGTCTAAGGGAAAAGAGACTTTGGCAGCTGAAACCAACACGCGAGTACCACCGCCTACTAAGCAAGGCAAGGCGCCAAATCAATAAAGAGTGCCCAAGCAGTATTCGTTTAAAGAGGAGCATGTAGATACATTATTCCAATTGCTTTGAAAGAACAACAAGCTGCAGTTGCCTGAAGTCAGGAAGCCAGATGAAGCAGGAAAGGTGGATGACCCTAACTATTGTCGTTATCACAGATTCCTTGGACATCCTACCAGAAAATGCTATGTCTTCAAAGACATCTTGCAGAATTTGGTAAATGCTAATGTGCTCACTTTAAAACCCGAGCAGAAGACCATATCCACCAATATGGTAGCGGTCCAATTCGGTGACTTCCCTCCAGTAGTAACTGCGAATGGTGTTGTTCCCATTCGTAAGGGAGAAATGCACCTGAAGAATGCTGACTTGTATAGTCAGAAAGACAGGGGCTTGATACCCCTCACTATCCTAAAAGGGGAAATCATGTGGGTCCACCCTGATCTGCTAGGGGATCAACAGTGGACGAACACCTCGTCCAAAAAGAAAGGAGGCAAGGCTAAGTCTTCCAACATGATTAGCCCCTCCGTTACTGAAAATGATGACCACCTCAAACCTCTTACTGATTCAGAAGAAGAGAGGATTGCCCTGGCAGCATACCCAGGAGATAACCCTGGTACTCGGTCAGGCAAAGCTTACTTGAGGGATTACAGCCAGAACGCTCAAGAGGTTGAAGAACAGCCCCAAGACGCTGGGGGTTCTGTCCTGAAAAAGCCAGTTGATAAGGGAAAACAAAAGGAGTTCCGGTTCAACAAAAATCTCCACCAGGAATCTAGAGAATCAAGCGCTCCCTTCTAGTTCAATGTTATGGCACAGTTGGCCAACATACCGGCCAGAATCACCCTATATGAACTCTTGAGGCTGTCCAAAACTACCAAGGAAGCTCTGATCGAAGCCTTAAAGAATACGGAGAGCTTTATTACACAAGTCGCTCCAATCCCTGAAGCTTCTGAAGATCAACCTTGTCTGCAATGCCTACAAGCAGCAAGAAGTCTACCATGCATATCATTCACTCAGGAAGACGTGTAAGTCAAACACAAGCATGATAGACCGCTGTACTACACGGGGTGTATTGGATCCTCCAAAATCAGTTGTGTTCAAGTTGACCCAGGCTCAGCGCTTAGCATCATGCCTTACAGGGTCATGCAGGTCTTAGGGATTCCTATGCACCGACTGAACACCACCCAGACTACTATCTTCGGGTTCAACGCTAATAGCACTCGGCCCCTGGGAAAGATCAAGCTCAGATGCCAGATCGGAGATCTTAAGTCCGAAGTGACTTATTACATCATAGATGCGGACACGTCCTACAATCTTTTGCTAGGACGACCATGGATACATGCAAACCGTATTGCGGACACGTCCTACAATCTTTTGCTAGGACGACCATGGATACATGCAAACCGTATTGTCTCATCTACTCTGCATCAGGCCATTCTGTATGCAGCCGACCATAGCAGTAAGGAGACTCACAGGTCTCCCATGCGCTAGCAAAGTAGCTGGGTACACAACTTCAGCTAGTATTGCCTCAGTTGGTTTTGACGGTATTACGCACCGCTTCAACCAAATCATAAAGAAGCCCACAAGAAGAGCCGTGTCAGAAGGTGGTGGAAACTTTCAAATTCAACACCAGCCTCAAAATCATCCTCTGCATGCTCTGTCTTATAGGTAGTACTGGAAGCCTTAATTCGAGCTTTAGCGTCCTTAGGAGAGATGACTACAACACGAGATACGGCTACATCTTTTCGGTTTAAGTTCTGAAAAAGGTATTCCGCCCACGTAGTATGCATAATGCCCCCTCCATGCATCCCAAAGACTTGGGCACATATGTGGAAGTGACACATCAACTCCCAGAACGGGTGCGCCACCTTCAGTAGGGAAAGCTCCTCGGTGGTGGGGATGAACTCCTCGTAGGGCGTTTTTCCGAGCGGCAACCCCGACACTGCTTGCATCTCATGAAGAGCAAAACCTAACTCTCCTGTAGGTGTAAAGAATGTGCAACTGTCCGGGTTATATTCCTCCAACATAGCGAAGAAATTTTGATAACTCTGCACGACACCCCGTCGAGTAGCTAACACGGGAACTGTGAGACCTGATTGAGCGAGTGACTCCTTAAGCTCCTCAAGAACGAAGTCAACCATGCGGGTCCACCAACCTCCTTCTCCAGAACAGACCCATCCAGGGGATCTGAACATCTGGGTAGAGAATTCGCCCTGAGTTGCAAGGAATTGGTGAATAAAGATGTTCGCTGGACGTGGCATCTCCTGAATCAGACCCTTCTTCTCAAATAAACCGGGTCTCAACCCCTTGAGTTGTCCCCCGATTTGTGTACGAGCCCGCCGACCAAATCCAAGCGACACATTCTCTTTCTCTTTGACTATGTCGAAGGTCAAACCCCGACGACAGCTCACATTCAAGAAGTAGGAGAGTGGGTACATCCTCTTCATGTTTGGGAGGAATAAGAAGCGATTATCAACTCTCCGCAGCAACTTTGAATCTTCTACATATGTGAGGTGATCATCGACTAGTATACGATCTCCAAATATGAACGCTGGTTTGGGAAACTGAGCATGACCGGTAGAGGTCTCCATGTCTAAGTCAGTAATCAGAATCCTGAGAGTGGAGCATCGAGGGAATTTAATCATGTCCGCTCTCTCCGAGTCAGGGAAGGTACACAATGGAATTATGATCTGAAGACTGAATATTTCATTCGTGTCAGGTCCACCGATATATCCAAAATGATGCTCTTGTGAAAGCGGCACGTTTGGGAGAAGCACTGCACAATCAAAAGCAGAGGTTAGCAGCTAGAAGCGAGCTGTTAACATAAATACAAAATCTCAAACGCGAAGATCGAGCCTCGCGTCAGAAATCTCAAACGCGAGAGTCAAACCTCGTGTTGAAAAGACTTAAACGCGAGAGTCGAGACCCACATGGAATCCCAACTCCGCGTTTTCACCGAATAGAAACGAGTCATCTTCCTCGTTGTCAAGAACCCATCTAGGGTTTTCAAAGAACTTGCCAAGGCAAGTTATTTCGGTCAACACTTACCACGACAGGGAAGCCCCTGCGACGGTGATGACGACGACGATGTCCCCGCACGAACAAGAACACCGTCGGCGTCCTCAGCCGACGGCGTTTCGGAAGTCGCTCCAGCGACTTTCTTGGAGCTAGAACCCATTCTCCGAGGCGCCATCGATACAGTCGATCGAACGAGGAAGACGGAGTTCGTCGGAGATCTTACCGAAACCAAACGAGAGTTCTCGTTCTTGGAAATAGCCAAAAATTTAGAGAGTCAAGTGACTCTTGACGTGACCACTCAGGTCTATTTATAATAGCCGTCAAGCTGTTAAGATGGCACGGGATTCTAGGAGTGAATCTCAACCATCTTTGAAACGCGAAGTTCACAACCGCGTTCAAAATCCCAAGTGCAAGGCTCAAGCCAGCGTCACGAAGGCCTGAACCTCGCATTTTGAACCTTAAACGCGAAGGTCACCTTAGCGTTGCAATTCTTCTAAATGAAGAACCTACACTTGTGTCTTCAAACACGACACTTATTCCTCAAAGTCATGAGCCCTCTTAACAGAGTGTTAATCAAAACCTCTGTATATCTTCAACAGAATCTAAGTTCTCATTGGGTTAATATTACGCCCCAGACGGTCATCATCCCTACAGAGTCTAAGTTTAGCTGGCATTAATACCAATGCGGCTATAACTCCTCTGTCAGAATCCACTTATCGATTCTCATTAATAGGACGATAAGTCTCTAAAATCATTCAGATCATTGTCAATTTATTAGCTCTCCTCAGCAGAGTAATAAATAACCAGTTTTCAGTGGGATAATAAAATACCCCAACTTCTTGTTCAAATCACAAGTATCACAATTCATCGCTCCGATGATAAAACACTTAGCAGTTCTCCCCAGTGAGACGCTATAATATTCTTTCCCCACAGATGTCACGTTAAAATCACACCTCTGACAAAATCAACTTATCGATTCTCGTCAATAGAGCGATAAGTCCTTAAAATTGCCCTGATCGTAATATTTCTCCTGTCACATTAAAATCACACCTCTGACAAAATCAACTTATCGATTCTCGTCAATAGAACGATAAGTCCTTAAAATTGTCCTGATCGTAATATCCCCCCTGCCAAGTTAAAAAGCTATACCTCTGGCACTTATAGACTTCTTTTAGTGTTTGTAGGCTGTCTAAAAATCACAATATATAGCTTATCCCCCATCAACCACCGATGATGGAAGTTACAATCTGACGACTTCCAGAAGGCTGTAATCTGAAGACTTTCGCGTAGATTGCTGAAGGTTACAATCTGACGACCTTCACGACGACGGATAAAAACTCTATTCAGCAGTCTTCACAATCTACAGTGAAAGTTACAATCTGACGACTTTCACACTCCACAACAGTTAAAGCCAGGATTACTGAACAACGGTCCTTGCAATGCACCACAGAAGAAGCTACAAGTCAAATAGCTCATTCTGAGACGCGGATGTCATCCCCGCGTCACCACTTTGGAAATGTGAGCGACCCTCGCGTCGCCAAGCCACGGCGACCCTCGCGTCGCCAAGCCACGGCGACCCTCGCGTCGTCAAGCCACAGCGACCCTCGCGTCGTCAAGCCACAGCGACCGCTCAGCCGTCGTCAAGCCACGAGCGACCCTGCTCGTCGACAATTGCACATGCCAAAACGCTTGAAGCGACCCTCGCGTTCATCAATCGTTCAGCCACACACCCAAAACTCGCGCGTCTTCAATCCAAAAGACTGTGAGGTTTAGGGTCCTTTGAACGCCAACAGCTGGGCGTTTTGGACTCATTCAACATGAGTTGAACGGTTCTAAAACCGCTTCCCTACGATTTCGGGGCGGTTACACGCCTCACTTAGGAGCGAAGTAAGGGGCGTGCGCTGTTACACCCCTTAATTCCCTATAAATAATTGGGTTAAACTCAACTGAGTTAGGCTGGCTTTTGAAACGGAAGAGTTAAGCAGCATAGGCTGTGCATTTTCGCGATCTGGGACTTCGCAGCAAGGTTGGAGAGATCGGCCTTTGATCCTTCAGCAACGATCGACCACTAGAGCCTTCTTCTAGCCTTGGGCTTATTAACCGGATCTTCTGCGTTTCACAATCAACTCTTTTATACAGAGTTCTTCTAAACTCGTTCAGAGTTCTCAAACTTTGCCACGGCAAGTTCTCCACGAACGTCAAATCGTGAGGGAAGAAATCGTTCCAGTTGAATCAAGACGTGCGGATCTGTCAACGGAGAGCAAACTTCGACGCAAGCATTCGAGGGAGGACTCCATCTGCCACGTGAAGAACCAGTTTTAAACAAGGGGAATGAACCATTTCGTTCTCCTCTCTTTTGTAATCAAGTTGTAAAAAACCGAGATCAAGGAATCAAAGCATATTTTCTTTATTCTCTTCTTTACAATTTTCTCTAACATGCCAAAGATGGCGACTCCGCTGGGATGACCTTCTGTGCACGAAGAAGTGGTGGTGCAATCCGATGTTCATCTCACTGGAACAACTGTCGAAACTCTCGTGGTAGAGTTTGATCAAGCCAAGTTTGAAAAGGCTATCTCCTCTGGATCCCTTAGCCCCAAGGCTATGCGCAAGATCCACAAAGTCTCCAAGGAGACTAAATCTCAAACTGTTGCTGGAACGCCAAAGAAAGTCCTCTCCTTTGGTCAAAATTCGTCGAACAGCCCCTCCGCTCCAGGAGCGGGCTCGGCCTCTGCTGAACTCGCACAGCGAGTTGAATATCCCACCTCTGCGTCAGCACGACGTGCTACAGGCCATAAACGGCCTATAGAGGAGACAAGCTCCATAAACGTCAACAACGTTGCTGCTAAGGCTTTGAAACAGGCCAAGAAGAACGCTGCTCGTCGAAGAAGAAGGTCTCAGCGACGAGCACAACTTCGAGAAAATCGATCCTCCAACCAACGCGAACTTCGCATTCGTGAGCCTGAACGCGACCCTGAGCTCCGCGTTTATGAGCCCAAACATGAGCTTCGCGAGAACCAGACTGAACGCGGCCCTCAATGGCGCGTTTTACAGCCAAAACGCGGACCTCAAGTCTACATTGAACGCGAACTTCAACTTCGCGTTTCCCAGTCAAAACTCGACCCTCGCGTCGACAATGAAGAACGCGACCCTCATGTCGCCAAGCCAAAATGCGCCCCTCGCGTTTCAAGTGCCCAACACGACCTTCGCGTCTCAGGTGCCAAACACGACCTTCGCGTCTCAGGTGCCAAACGCGACCCTCGCGTCCCAAGTTCCAAATCCAATACCGCGCCTGGTGTATATCGTGGAGCTCCGAATACTCTGCGTAGCGCGACTAGATTGAGGGGCGGATATAAGAAGTTTCTGGATTCAAGGCATCTCAACCAGATCCATATTCACCAAGAGCCAGTCATGTCCAATCATGGACTGGGGGTTCCAGTTCAAACCTCACAATCAGTGAGTAATTCTCCTCGAATCTTTACAACAGATTTGAGAGAGTTCATATCGAGAGAAAGACCGATGCAACAAGTCATTCGTTTATTCCAATGTGAACGGCTGATTCCTATGGTCCTCTCGGGATATCAATGCTGCTCATATGCGGCCAAACCATTGGTGTTCGACCAATTAATTCCAGTTCAAACCTCACAATCAGTGAGTAATTCTCCTCGAATCTTTATAACAGATTCGAGAGAGTTCACATTGAGAGAAAGATCGATGCAACAAGTCATTCGTTCATTTCAATGTGAACGACTGATTCCTACGGTCCTCTCGGGACGCCAATGCTGCTCATATGCGGCCCAACTGCTGGTGTTCAACCAATCTACGAACGTTGCTTTACCCAACCAACGACGGCGTTCACACAAGAAGAAGACTTCTGAGGATGAATACCTTAGAGTCACTTCTAACATGATCGGCAGAGGGAGATCATCAGTTCCTAGTTCCGATGAGTCAGAGAACGATCAGTCTCCTGGCTTGAAAGACTTCCTGAATAAGTCTGATGGAGTTTATCAACATACTCGGACGCGAACAGGAGCCATTCCCCCTGTCAACTATCGGAGTTTAGCCAGGGGAACCAATTCCAATGAGGAACACTCAGCCATTGCAGAGTCCCAGTCATTAAGCTCTTTTGTTGAACATGAGAGATCCGCTTATATGACGGGAGACCATGAAGATCTCGCAAAGAGACTTGATGAGCAGGAGGCCATGCTCAAATCTCAGCAAGAGGCCATCAATGAACTCCTGGCCCTGTTGACTCAACTCGTC
>NC_033798.1:76222693-76232607 GCF_001876935.1 Asparagus officinalis | reverse complement strand
ATCTTACCCATTTGTAAGATGAGTTCAACTTCCTTTTATAACTGAAACTAACAAACACTTAATTGCTTGTTTTCAGTGGAATATCCCTCTAGAGCGTTCTCATCTCATGCAGTGGACGGACGTCGTGACGAGTATTATTCAACCTCCGATGATTTTTCACCTATTCCGCTTACTCCTCAGTTTGCTTCGGGCACGTTGACAGAGGTTGCCCAAGTGGTGAAGGAAGGTGGACATCGAGTTCTTCGACAGTTGATTACTGATGCACCTTTCGTGAAGGATACCAGCTCTGTTCAGCCTCTCAGGAAGACTGATTTTTTATTCGATGACTCTGTTAGAGATCCTGATACAGTGTTTATTAATGCCGAGCAGTGGCTTCATAAAGATGACGAGGGTTTTCTATATTTGCCTAAGATTTCTCATCACCGCTCATTGACTGAGCTCAGGTGTCAGGCCGTGACACGGGAGATGTCGTGGCGTTTGACGGAGGAGCATGAGAGCGTTCACTGTGGCTATATTACTCATCAGGCAGCTCCTGGTTCGCGCAGGAGTCATATCATTGGATTGTGTCCCTGGATGCACCGCCGCGTAACGAATTTCTTGCTTCTGCTTCCACCTTGAAGAATCATCTCGCCGACTTAGGACGGGAGATGCCTGCAACGCGCCATAGATTGGGTCCATTCTTTAGACAAGCTTTGGTGGGCTCGTATGACGAAGTACGTCTTAAGCCGATGGAGCGAGGAGTTGCACGCTTGTGGTCTATATGCAGCTATTCATTCCACCATGTATGGTTTACCCGTCAGCGCTAAACATTTCTTCGCTTTGTACGAGCTCTATAACCCGGATTCGAACACTTTTCTGACTAGGCACGGAGAGTTGGGCTTGGCTCTCCATGAGATGCACAAGATTTCTAGTTTGCCCATGGGCCAGATGCTATATCAGGAGTACTTTCCCTCCAACCATGAATTGAATCAGCTGAAGGACCGCATGCCCGACCGCTATGAGACTTTATGGGATCTCACATGTCACTACCATATTGCTTTGGCGTAGTTCGAGCCTTTAGCGAAGAGGACTAAGTCACATGTGAGCCTGAAGCAGTTTGCGTGTTATTTGTTCAGAAATCTAGAGAGCAATTCTGGCGAGGCTATTTGTGAGCTGGCAACGCTTACTCCTTCAGAGGTTAATGGTCTGCTGAAGAAGATTGACGCTCACTCCTACACCATTAGCAGTCCCGAGAGTAGCTTTACTGCAGGGACCAAGTTTAAATCATTCTTATGGCATGCGACCACATCGATTCAGCCGATGACCCTTCTTGCCGATTACTTCGCTATCTGGTTAATGAAATGGTTCAGCTTGCCTACAAAAAGGAACTTTCGCTTCTTCCGGTGATGGTAGCTAACATTCATCGAGGGCTTCGACAGATTTCTAGTGCTTTCACAAAGAAAGAAGGTGAACCGTCAGCTCGGATTCCTCTTATTAAGGTGAAGCTTCCATACACTTATTTGATGGCTTGGTTTGTCCTTCATCGTTCTGATATGATGTCGGTACCTAACACCACAGACCGCTCTGTTCCCCTACTACAGTTGTTTGAGAATGGCAGGTGGGAGGGGCGAGGATTCCTTGAAGTCAGGAAACAGTTATAGGTCGACAAGTGTTGGATATTTTCCACTTGCTTCCCGTAGTTCTTCAGCCAATATGGTGAGTGTTTGACTGATGAGGAGAGGCCGAGGGGGCATCGAACTCATTTAGATATCGGCTGCTTTAATTGGCTAATGAACATTAGGTCAGGTTATCTGACCTTCCGGGTGAAGAATCAGTGTTTCATAGAGCCATATCTACCCTGCCGATTCGCTCGTCAGTTTGGTTATGATCAGCTTTATGTCGGGAACCCGCGTCAGCAGCTTCGGACTCATGGTGGTTTGGTGGACGGTCTCCGGGCATGGCTGTGGACCGTGACGGGCTGTACTGGTGCTAAGTTCAGTCTCCCGAGTGCTGAGCGGCAGTTGAATCTCACCTTCTTAAGCTGCAGGTGGTTGTTAGCAGCTAACAAAACCGTCCCCGTGAAGCCGATTGCAGAGTTAGTGGCTGAGGAGGCTTCTCAGGCTGATTCTCGTATGATTCGGGAAAATGCTCGGTCACAGAGGACGCGGAGCAAGACTCGTCGAATTGACGAAGAAGGAAAAAAAGTCCTTCAATTCTGCTGAAGAGGCCTCAGGCGGAGATCCTGAAGATTACGAGTAATATTTCGAGCGAGGTTAATCACCTATCTTTTCCCTCTGTCTTCCAGAGTTATTAATCTTGACAACTGTTTAATGTTTCAGGGACAGTGGCTGACAAGGAAGAAGAATTCCGTCCTTTTACTCAGGCGAGACCTTCGATTGTTGTCCCAGCTGCTAGGCGGAAGAGACTAGCCCACAAGCCACGTGCAGATCCGCGAGCATCTGAGATGGATTTGGCTGGTGATGATCCCGCTAGCGACGGAGGTAACATCTACCCTATAGACTATCCTCTTGATCATTCAGAATTTCGGGCTCATGCTTTTCCATCTCTATATAGAAGAGCGTGGGGAAGGCGAGATGAGTCTCGATCCTGCTCCTTGTGATTTTGTATTTTCTGGTGAGCCTGACTTACCACACCAGGTAGGAAAGCCTGCAGAAGCTGCTGACGTTAGGGAGACTATCAATGTAGGACCTGATTCAGCGAATCCAGGTACATCTACCATTGACAATATACCCTTTAGATGGCAAACAAAGGAGTTGAACGATTCATAATTCGTGCCTCCCTTAATTGTCTCTATGCTTCTTGCTTTTTTAGATAAATTGTAGGGGGCAAACGTGGACCTTAGGAGTAGAGAGACTAACACACCCGTAGGAGGTAACTCATTTCCATTGGTCGTAGTCTCTTTATTCTTCTTTTGTATTTATATTTTCTTGTGTCAGATTTTTCGACTGATGATTTCGACGAGGAAGGTTTGCTTGTGGACACTTCTATGCTATATTCATATATGGCTCTCCTCAGACTAATGACCAATTGCCTGAAGATATGTTTCCTGAGTCTACACTCCCCAAGAATCCCGAGGATAGTCCTTTTGAAGGTACGTGCCTCTTCTCAGGTTAATTATAGGACTAGCCATTTTTTGACTAATGCAGCTATAATGTGATGAATCTGAGAATTCCGTTTTGTGTTTGACAGAAGCTTTTGTCGAGACTGATCCTGTTGAGCCAGCTGTGAGACCAACTACATCAGCTGATACATCAACAGCGGTTACACCTCCACTACCCCCAGTGACTCAAGGGGAAGAAGGTATAAATTAAGCAACTGAGAAATGTTATTTATTTCCTCATCAAGGCTTTTGACGGATTTCCCCCTTTTTGTGTAGGGCTTTCTTCTCGGCTTCATGTCCTCGCGAAGGAGTTGTTATCAGACAACAATCCTGAGAAGATCGTCATCTGTATAGAAGTCTGTTCCTTCTTCTCCTTCGTGAATACTATGATTGACAAACTCTTCCACGACGGACTTTTCCTTCACCAATTTAAGCCTTTCCTTGATCCCAGAATAAATTCAATAAGGGATGCAGGATATCCGGATCTGGCGAAGGCTATAATTGATGACCTTGATTGCCTGGAGAGACCAAGATAGAACAGTTCCGAAGAGGACTTCGTGAAGAAGAGGAGACTTTGAAGGCTTATCAAACCCGTTGAAGGCTGAGGGTTTGCCAAAAATCCTGTGAGTATTATGGTCAATCATTCCAAACAGAATGAGAAATCACAATAAAGATAAAGATAAAATGATTTCCACTAAGAGGATCAAAAGTCAAAATATTTAGTAAATAAAATCATACATCAAGCCCATGGCTAAAAATCTGCTGACTAAACTTAGACAGCTTCTCATCATAAGCTTGCCTAAGCTCAAATGACTTTGAGTATCCTTCAAATGACGAAGGTACAGGATCAGCAAGCCCACACTGCCTTATCTGAGGAGTTAAAGTCCTTGAAGAAGAAACTGGCCGAGACGGAGGAGATTGCTGTGAAGACTTTAGCCACCACTGAAGAGTCCATCAGAGCTGAATTGCAGGATGAGCTTAGGCAAGCTTATGATGAGAAGCTGTCTAAGTTTAGTCAGCAGATTTTTAGCCATGGGCTTGATGTATGATTTCATTTATTGAATATTTTGACTTTTGATCCTCTTAGTGGAAATGGTTTTATCTTTATCTTTATTGTGATTTCTCATTCTGTTTGGAATGATTGACCATAATACTCACAGGATTTTTGGCAAACCCTCAGCCTTCAACGGGTTTGATAAGCCTTCAAAGTCTCCTCTTCTTCACGAAGTCCTCTTCGGAACTGTTCTATCTTGGTCTCGCAAGAGGCAATAGAAAAGTCAAGATCATCAAGTGAAGATGATCTAATGGCAAGGTTGGCCTCAACTCGGTCTACCCGATCCCGCTGCACCTGAATCTCGAACTCAGCAAAAGCTTGAGTATCGCGCCATGTCTGTAAGCAAGTATCCAAATTGGCAGCAATGAATGAAGAAGCACCTGCATCCCGGAGCTCACGTAACATCTGAAGCTCGTGCTCCAGGCAATCAAGGTCATCAATTATAGCCTTCGCCAGATCCGGATATCCTGCATCCCTTATTGAATTTATTCTGGGATCAAGGAAAGGCTTAAATTGGTGAAGGAAAAGTCCACCGTGGAAGAGTTTGCCAATCATAGTATTCACGAAGGAGAAGAAGGAACAGACTTCTATACAGATGATGATCTTCTCAGGATCGTTGTCTGATAACAACTCCTTCACGAGGACATGAAGCCGAGAAGAAAGCCCTACACAAAAAGGGGGAAATCCGTCAAAAGCCTAGATGAGGAAATAAATGACATTTCTCAGTTGCTTAATTTATACCTCCTTCCCCTTGAGTCACTGGGGGTAGTGGAGGTGTAACCGCTGTTGATGTATCAACTTATGTAGTTGGTCTCACAGCCGGCTCAACAGGATCAGTCTCGACAAAAGCTTCTGTCAAACACAAAACGGAATTCTCAGATTCATCACATTATAGCTGCATTAGTCAAAAAAATGGCTAGTCCTATAATTAACCTGAGAAGAGGCACGTACCTTCAAAAGGACCATCCTCGGGATTCTTGGGGAGTGTAGACTCAGGAAACATATCTTCAGGCAATTGGTCATCAGTCTGAGGAGAGCCATACATGAAGTGGAGCATAGGAGTGTCCACAAGCAAACCTTCCTCGTCGAAATCATCAGTCGAAAAATCTGACACAAGAAAATATAAATGCGAAAGAAGAATAAAGAGACTACGACCAATGGAAATGAGTTACCTCCTACGGATGTGTTAGACTCTCTACTCCCAAGGTCCACGTTTGCCCCCTGCAATTTATCTAAAAGAGCAAGAAGCATGGATGCACGAATTCTGAATCGTTCAACTCCTTTGTTTGCCATCTAAAGGGTATATTATCAATGGTAGATGTACCTGGATTCGCTGAATCGGGTCCTACATTGATAGTCTCCCTAACGTCGGCAGCTTCTGCAGGCTTTTCTACCTGGTGTGGTAAGTCAGGCTCACCAGAAAATACAAAATCATGAGGAGCAGGATCGGGACTCATCTCGCTTTCCCCATGCTCTCCTATATAGAGATGGAAAAGCATGAGTCTGAAGTTCTGAATGATCAAGAAGATGGTCTATAGGGTAGATATTACCTCCGTCGCTAGCATGATCATCACTAGCCAAATCCATCTCAGATACTTGCGGATCTGCACGCGGCTTGTAGGCTAGTCTCTTCCGCCTAGCAGCTGGGACAACAATCGAAGGTCTCGCCTGAGTAAAAGGACGGAATTCTTCTTCCCTGTCAGCCACTGTCCCTGAAACATCAAACAGTTGTCAAGATTAATAACTCTGGAAGACAGAGGGAAAAGATAGATGATTAACCTCGCTCGAAATATTCCTCGTAATCTTCAGGATCTCCGCCTAAGGCATCTTCAGCAGAATTGAAGGACTTTTTTTCTTCTTCATCAATTCGACGAGTCTTGCTCTGCGTCCTCTGTGACCGAGCATTTTCCTGAATCACATGACAATCAGCCTGAGAAGCCTCCTCAGCCACTAACTCTGCAATCGGCTTCACGGGGACGGTTTTGTTAGCTGCTAACAACCACCTGCAGCTTAAGAATGTGAGCTTTAACTGACGCTCAGCACTCGGGAGACTGAACTTAGCACCAGTACAGCCCGTCACGGTCCACAGCCATGCCCGGAGACCGTCAAGCAGCCGATATCTAAATGAGTTCGATGCCCCTCGGCCTCTCCTCATCAGTCAAACACTCGCCATATTGGCTGAAGAACTGCGGGAAGCAAGTGGAAAATACCCAACACTTGTGGACCTGTAGCTGCTTCCTGACTTCAAGGAATCCTCGCCCCTCCCACCTGCCATTCTCAAACAACTGTAGTAGGGGAACAGAGCGGTCTACGGTGTAAGGTACCGACATCATATCAGAACGATGAAGGACGAACCAAACCATCAAATAAGTGTATGGGAGCTCCACCTTAGTAAGAGGAATCCGAGCCGGCGGTACACCTTCTTTCTGTGTGAAAGCACTAGAAATCTATCGAAGCCCTCGATGAATGTTAGCTACCATCACCGGAAGAAACGAAAGTTCCTTTTTCTAGGCAAGCTAAACCGCTGGGTAGAGCACTTCCAATGGCAAAGTGTCACCGGACTGATACGGGACCACGCATTTCTTTAACCTGATAGCGAGGTAACCGGCAAGAAGGGTCATCGGCTGAATCGATGTGGTCGCATGCCATAAGAATGATTCAAACTTGGTCCCTGCAGGAAAGCCACTCTCGGTACTGCTAATGGTATAGGAGTGAGCGTCAATCTTCTTCAGCAGACCATTAACCTCTGAAGGAGTAAGCGTTGCCAGCTCACAGATATCCTCGCCAGAATTGCTCTCTAGATTTCTGAACAAATAACACACAAACTTCTTCAGGCTCACATGTGACTTAGTCCTCTTCGCTAAAGGCTCAGACTGCGCCAAAGCAATATGGTAGTGACATGTGAGATCCCATAAAGTCTCATAGCGGTCGGGCATGCGGTCCTTCAGCTGATTCAATTCATGGTTGGAGGGAAAATACTCCTGATATAGCATCTGACCCATAGGCAAACCAGAAATCTTGTGCATCTCATGGAGAGCCAAGCCCAACTCTCCGTGCCTAGTCAAAAAAGTGTTTGAATCCGGGTTATAGGACTCGCACAAAGCGAAGAAATGCTTAGCGCTGACGGGTAAACCATACATGGTGGAACGAATAGCTGCATATAGACCACAAGCGTGCAACTCCTCGCTCCATCGGCTTAAGACGTACTTCGTCATACGAGCCCACCAAAGCTTGTCTAAAGAATGGACCCAATCTATGGCGCGTTGCAGGCATCTCCCGTCCTAAGTCGGCGAGATGATTCTTCAAAGTAGAAGCAGAAGCAAGAAATTCGTTACGCGGCGGTGTATCCAGCCCCAATACTCCAGTACGCAATCCAATGATATGACTCCTGCTCGAACCAGGAGCTGCTTGATGAGTAATATAGCCACAGTGAACGCTCTCATGCTTCTTCGTCAAGCGCCACGACATCTCCCGTGTCACGGCCTGACGCCTGAGCTCAGTCAATGAGCGGTGTCGAGGAATCGTAGGCAAATATAGAAAACCACCGTCATCTTTATGAAGCCACTGCTCGGCATCAATAAACACTGCATCAGGATCTCTAACAGAGTCACCGAATAAAAAGTCAGTCTTCTTGAGAGGCTGAACAGAGCTGGTATCCTTCACGAAAGGCGCATCAGTAATCGGCTGTCGAAGAACTCGATGTCCACCTTCCTTCACCACTTGGGCAACCTCTGTCAACGTGCCTGAAGCAAACTGAGGAGTAAGTGGAATAGATGAAAAAGCATCGGAGGTCGAATAATACTCGTTACGACGCCCGTACACTGCATGAGATGAGAACGCTCCAGAAGGATATCCCACTGGAAATAAGCAATTAAGCGTTTGTTAGTCTCAGTTATAAAAGGAAGTTGAACTCATCTTACGAATGGGTAAGATAGAGTCACTGCTTTGTAAAGGGTGAGACGATTTTGCCACATTGTGCATTCATAAGATAGGGTATATCAACAATATATCCCTGCCTTATAACGCACAATGCAGCTTCAAAGCGCCTCCTTTATTTACTTTGAGATATGGTTTTGACCAAGCAAAACCTATCTTTTAAAGCGTCAATCCTCACCAAGGAGAATCAAGGCTCTTCCCAATTGTCTCACCAAGGAGAACAAAACGGGGAAAAAGGATTAATCTACAAATTTCGAAATACGTAAAAAAAAGGCTCACCAGTGTACGAGGGAAGCACGCCATCAGCCGACGCAGTAGGGGATTGACCTCTTGGGATATGCGACATGGTGATCTGCAAAATAAATCAGGGGATCAGATACAAAAAAAATTTCAGTTAGGGTGACAAACTCTAACCCTAAAATTTTACCCCCTCTTTATTGCATTTAAACCCCTCAGATCTCCAAATTCTACCCCCTGAAATATAAGCTCGGGGCGTCAAATCACAACCCTAACCCTCATATGCATCAAAAGGAAAGGTAGATCTTAGACGAATTTTAGGGTTTGAAGGAGAAAGGATGCACGAGGGAAGAGAAAAATCCAAAAAGAGGGAGAGGGGGGGCCGGCCCTATGAAGGAGAAAAGAAGCTCTTTTATAATGTTGAACCAGCCTTGAACCAGACCAAACCAGGCTGAACCAGACCAGGCCAGGCTAAATCAGTTCAAATAAGGCTGAACCAGACCAAACCAGGCTGAACCAGACCAAACCAGGATGAACTAGCCTGAACCAGGCTGAACCAGGCTAAACCAGACCTGAACCAGTCCTGAACCAGGTTGAACCAGTTCTGAACCAGTTTGAACCAGATTTGAACCAAAATTCAAATTAGAGCTGAATCGAGTGTCGAAACGACTTCAAATCGACCGACGGTTCGGTCCCTTATTTATTCATTCCTCTCCCATATATTCGGAAGGAACCTTTTTGGGTCATTATTAGGCTGATTCAGCTCGTTTGGACCTGAAAAATACTCCGAAAAGTATACGAGTATAAACTGCTTCTCAATACTCCAATAAGGTATACGAGTATAAACTATTCCCTATTTTTGTTGAGAAGTTTCTAGAGAGTATTTTTTCTAAAAATATTCTTAAGGATAACTCAACAACACTCCGAAAAGTATAAGAGTATAAACTACTTCTCAAGACTCCAGCAGACGTACGAGTATAAACTTTGTCAAACGCCAGACAACGAGTTACAAATGAAGACTCAACGCTAACAATCGATGGTCGGTTCTATGTTGAAACAGCAACCACGAGCTAAAGATCAGAAAATCAGGAATTGACTTCAAGTTCAAAATTCCAACAATGGTCAAACAATAAATGCAGCACCGGAACCCTTGTAGACATTCGACAAAGCACCGAATAGCCTGGAGGATTAAAAGAATCAAGAATAGAAGCCATTCCAAGGTCCCGCTACACTGATTGAAGGTTGGGACAATCATATCCAAAGTATTCTAGACTCTTCTATAGAAGAATGAGGCCGAAATACTTTGGAGGGGGTATCTGTAGGCGTATAAAACTGCTTATAGGTCCCTTAACACAGCTCGACACGGTGATTCGACAAACCAACGAACCATCAGGCGATATATCCAAGCATGATCGTTAGACCACAACACCGAAGCCAAGTAACACCCAAATCAGGATCCGGACTGCCAAATCAGAGTCCAGATCAACAAATCGAGTTCGAATGAAGCGCAAGACCGGAAAACGGCAAAACCAAACACCTGGAGGGCTCGGCCGAAACCGAGCCACCTCTAGGTGGCTCGGTGGCCGA
>NC_033798.1:76187530-76222623 GCF_001876935.1 Asparagus officinalis | reverse complement strand
CGAAACTCTGCCGGATCAAGAGCTAAACCTCGGAGTTTTGGAGCTTGGAAGACTCGGGCTTTTCAGATCTGGTTCTTGGCGATCATCCACGTCAAATAAGGCAGGAGTTCGAGAGAGATCAGATCTGAGATCCACACGGTCATCCTCCGGATCAAAACTTGGTTTTTGATCCCGAGAAGAGTATCGATTTCGCTTGGTCGATTTCGATTACTTAGGGCTATTATTTCCTTGGTGAAATAATCCCCTTGGCTGTTATTTCCTTCGTGAAATAACACCCGTCATACCGTGTAGATCCAATCGGATCAAGATCGTGCGGTGGTCCACGGATTAACCCCGGCGCACGCAAAGAACCCACACAAGCAAGAAACCGCAAAACAGGATCTTGTGATTTGTTCCAGAAAAGGAAAGTTGTAATCTTTTAAGATTTTCTTTTTTGATTTTGTTAAAACCGGATCTTATAAAAAGACCGGATCTTTTGTAACCGATAAACTGTTGCTCAAGAAAACAATGACATCAATGAAAGCAAATTTTCTCGCGAACAATCTGGCGACCTATGGCCAAGATTTCTCCAGATTAAAATTGTAACCGATAAACTATTCTGGAGAAACAAAATCTTAGGGATACGTTAGGGAGACTATCAATGTAGGACCCGATTCAGCGAATCCAGGTACATCTACCATTGATAATATACCCTTTAGATGGCAAACAAATGAGTTAAACGATTCAGAATTCGTGCCTCCCTTAATTGTCTCTATGCTTCTTGCTCTTTTAGATAAATTGCAGGGGGCAAACAGTTTATCGGTTATAATCTTGCCAATAAGGTATACGAGTATAAACTATTCCCTATTTTTGTTGAGAAGTTTCTGGAGAGTATTTTTTCTAAAAATATTCTTAAGGATAACTCAATAATACTCTGATAATCACATTTTTATTACAATTTTATACCCTCATTATCTATTTTATATGAATAAATATACCACTAATAATTGCTTTTATTTTTAATTACAGGTTAATGAAGAATAAATCCCAAAAATCCCATCTCTCAACAAAAGCCCTTGAGTAAATGAAGAAATAAGAGAAATTCAAATAATTGAATTTTAAAAGGCCCAAAGAATTGGAATGGACTTGGATGCAAATAGTTGGAATGAAGTGGGCTTTTATGCAAAGTTTACAAAACCAGACTGCTGCAACTCTTCATTCCGAAATACAAATGCAAACACATGGGCCAGGAGAAATAAAGAAATAGGCCGGACTTCATGAAGACTTGGGCTTTTAATTTTCTTTTCTGGAAATTTGAATCAAATGCATTGAAGTGGGCTTTTGGACTCAAAGATGTGTGCAGCAACATTAGACTTTGATTTGTTTTATTTATGAAAATCACAAGTTGCTCCAAAAACCGGACATGGGCTTGTTCCTGCAGAATGCAAACAAAAATCAAATGGACTTGATTTTCACAATCCAACTGGACCGAAAATTGATTGGATTTTCTTTTGAAAATCAAAGAAATCATATGGGCTAAAGAAGAACCAAAAAGCAAATTCAAAGGTGGAGATTATTGCTTGGAGCTCAAGACAAATCCAATGGCTCATATTCATTAAAGATTACTATAAATAGGGGTAGAGAGTGAGGGGTTAAGGGTGTGAAAATTTTTGTAACTCCTTTTGGAGAGGAGGGCTACTCTTAATTGAGAAGGCCTTCCAAAAATTGTAACTTTAGTTGCAATTAATAAAAATAATTTTTTCCTCTTTAAATTTGTTCTTTCTCCTCTTGTTGAATGATGAGGATGGAGATGAAGAGCAATTTGAAGGTTTGCATTTCTTTTCTCTTTTATTTCTTTTTAGTAATTTCTTTATTATTGCTTATTAGTTAGATTTAAATTCATGCTTGTAGTATAGATTTACTTTCTTGTCTTTTTTATTTTCTTTTTGCACTTTAATTTGTAGAGTAGATTTATTTTTCTTGCATTTAATTTCTGCAATTTATTTTGTAGTTTAGATTTTTATTTTCTTTGTAATTAGATTTATTTCTTGTTCATAGTTTAGATTTTTCTTTTCTTTTTAATTTTGTAATTAGTCTTCTTTTTCTTGTTTTTATTTCTTAAGATGTGAATTTAATTCTTGTAGGAATCTTAGAATTGTATGAAACTAGTCTAATTTCTTTTATATTGTATGAATTATTCTCTTGTACTTAAAATGTTCATGTTAGGATAATCAACTAGAGAACTAATCGGTAGAAGAAGAATTTGATAATCTATGCTTATCTTAAATGGTTTGATAGGTTATGCTTATGAATTCTAGGATTATTATCATGTTGTTGTTCTTATCATGAATAGTAATTTTAGCTTAGATGATAATTTGATAGGTTACACTTTCCTTAAATGGTTTGATAATCTATGCTTAATAAATCTAAGTTGAAATATGATAAAAAGAGAATAGTTTATATTTTGTAATTGAAATTGGTTAGTGGATTATATTCTAGATTTCTTACCTCTTTTGAATCCTTCATCTTAACTTTCTTAAATTTTCTTTTCATTTTTGGTTTTATTTCTTGATTTTATTAATTCATATTTCTTGCCTTGTGATTTCATTTATTCTTTAATTCTTCCTTCTCTCCTCTAAAATTCAATTTATTACCTCTTGCATATAAATCAAAACAACCACTCATACAATCACACTTATTCTTTATTCCTAATTGTCACGCACAAAATATAAGAACCAAGTTTAATAATCTCTTAAAATCACCTTCTTCGTGGGATCGATATCTTTTTATACTATAACTTGATAAATTGTGCACTTGCAATTTTGGTACATAATTATGCCGCATCAAGTTTTTGGCGCCGTTGCCGGGGAAGGTGCTAAAATAGGATTTTATTAACTTGATTCTTTAACTTGTGTATTTTTCTTGTGAAGGAACCGCTTGGAGCTTGAAACGGTGATTCGACAAACCAACGAACCATCGGGCGATATATCCAAGCATGATCGTTAGACCACAACACCGAAGCCAAGTGACACGCGACGAAGCGGATTAACGAGGCGACGAGGTTAACGAACCGTACGCAAACAACGGATCGCGTGCCCAATCAAGCTAACGGGTCGATGAATCAACGAGTCATCCAACCGTAGAGTCCACCACATCAAACAAGATCGGGAGCGGACTCGAACACGAACACCAAAGCGGATTTACTGCCAAATCAGGATCCGGACTGCCAAATCAGAGTCCAGATCAACAATGAAGTTCGGATAAACCGCGAAACCGAAAAACGGGCGAAGAAGTAAACACCTGGAGGGCTCGGCCAAAACCGAGCTACTCCTAGGTGGCTCACCAAGCCACCTAGGTGGCTCGGTGGCCGCGCCACCTAGGTGCCAAGCCACCTCTAGGTGGCTCGGTGGCCGAGCCACCTAGGTGGCCAAGCACAGATCTGAGCCCAGATCTGGCTTGAGGTGCCTATAAATACACTTGAAGGCTCATTGTTTAAGGGGTTGGATTTTTGGTTGAACTTTTGAGGTGAAAACTCTGCTGGATTGAGAGCTAAACTTTGGAGTTTTGGAGCTTTGAAGACTCGGACTTTTTCAGATTCAAATAAGGCAGGAGTTCGAGAGAGATCAGATCTGAGATCCACACGGTCATCCTCCGGATCAAAACTTGGTTTTTGATCCCGAGAAGAGTATCGATTTTGCTTGGTCGATTTCGATTACTTAGGGCTATTATTTCCTTGGTGAAATAATCCCCTCGGCTATTATTTCCTTCGTGAAATAACACCCGTCATACCGTGTAGATCCAATCGGATCAAGATCACGCGGTGGTCCACGGATTAACCCCGGCGCACGCAAAGAACCCACACAAGCAAGAAACTGCAAAACAGGATCTTGTGATTTGTTCCAGAAAAGGAAAGTTGTAATCTTTTAAGATTTTCTTTTTTGATTTTGTTGTAACCGGATCTTATAAAAAGACCGGATCTTTTGTAACCGATAAACTGTTGCTCAAGAAAACAATGATATCAATGAAAGTAATTTTTCCCGCGAACAATCTGGCGACCTATGGCCAAGATTTCTCCAGATTAAAATTGTAACTGATAAACTATTCTGGAGAAACAAAATCTTAGGGATACGTTAGGGAGACTATCAATGTAGGACCCGATTCAGCGAATCTAGGTACATCTACCATTGATAATATACCCTTTAGATGGCAAACAAACGAGTTAAACGATTCAGAATTCGTGCCTCCCTTAATTGTCTCTATGCTTCTTGCTCTCTTAGATAAATTGCAGGGGGCAAACAGTTTATCGGTTACAATCTTGCCAATAAGGTATACGAGTATAAACTATTCCCTATTTTTGTTGAGAAGTTTCTGGAGAGTATTTTTTCTAAAAATATTCTTAAGGATAACTCAACAATACTCCAAAAAGTATACGAGTATAAATTGCTTCTCAATGCTCCAATAAGGTATACGAGTATAAACTATTCCCTATTTTTGTTGAGAAGTTTCTGGAGAGTATTTTTTCTAAAAATATTCTTAAGGATAACTTAACAACACTCCGAAAAGTATAAGAGTATAAACTACTTCTCAAGACTCCAGCAGACGTACGAGTATAAACTGTGTCAAACGCCGGACAAAGCGTTATAAATGAAGACTCAACGCCAACAATCGATGGTCGGTTCTATGTTGAAACAACAAACACGAGCTAAAGATCAGAAAATCAGGAATTGACTTCAAGTTCAAAATTCCGACAACGGTCAGACAATAAATGCAGCACTGTAACCCTTGCAGACATTCGACAAAGCACCGAATAGCCTGGAGGATTAAAAGAATTAAGAATAGAAGCCATTCCAATGTCCCGCTACATCGATTGAAGGTTGAGACAATCATATCCAAAGTATTCCAGACTCTTCTATAAAAGAATGAGGCTGAAATACTTTGGAGGGGGTATCTGTAGGCGTATAAAACTGCTTATAGGTCCCTTAACACAGCTCGACACGGTGATTCGACAAACCAACGAACCATCAGGCGATATATCCAAGCATGATCGTTAGACCACAACACCGAAGCCAAGTGACACGCGATGAAGCGGATTAACGAGGCGACGAGGTTAATGAACCGCACGCAAATAACGGAATACATCCAATCGCGTGCCCAATCAAGCTAACGGGTCGATGAATCAACGAGTCATCCAACCGTAGAGTCCACCACATCAAACAAGATCGGGAGCGGACTCGAACTCGAATACCAAAGCGGATTTACTGCCAAATCAGGATCCGGACTGCCAAATCAGAGTCCAGATCAACAATGAAGTTCGGATAAACCGCGAAACCGGAAAACAGACGAAGAAGCAAACACCTGGAGGGCTCGGCCCCTCTAGGTGGCTCGGTGGCCGAGCCACCTAGGTGGCTGGTCGAGCCACCTAGGTGGCCAAGCACAGATCTGAGCCCAGATCTGGCTTGAGGTGCCTATAAATACACTTGAAGCCTCATTGTTTAAGGGGTTGGATTTTTGGTGGAACTTTGGAGGCAAAATTTTGCTGGATCAAGAACTACACTTCGGAGTTTTGGAGCTTTGAAGACCCAAACTTTCCAGATCTGGTTCTTGGCGATCATCCATGCTAAATAAGGCAAGAATTCGAGAGAGATCAGATCTGAGATCCACACGGTGAGAAAAGTCTCGATTTCGCTTGGTCGATTTCGATTACTTAGGGCTATTATTTCCTTGGTGAAATAATCCCCTCGGCTGTTATTTCCTTCGTGAAATAACACCCGTCATACCGTGTAGATCCGACCGGATCAAGATCGCGCGGTGGTCTACGAATTAACCCCGGCGCAGGCAAAGAACCCACACAAACAAGAGACCGCAAAACATGATCTTGTGATTTGTTCCGAAAGAAGGAAAATTGTAATCTTTTAAGATTTTCTTTTTTTTTGATTTTATTGTAACTGGATCTTATAAAAAGACCGGATCTTTTGTAACTGATAAACTGTTGCACAAGAAAACAATGACTTCAACAAAAACGATTTTCCCCGTGAACAATCTGGATCGAGACTTTTATCACCGTGTGGATCTCAGATCTGATCTCTCTCGAATTTTTGCCTTATTTGGCGTGGATGATCGCCAAGAACCAGATCAGGAAAGTTCGGGTCTTCAAAGCTCTAAAACTCCGAAGTGTAGTTCTTGATCCAGCAGAATTTTGCCTCCAAAGTTCCACCAAAAATCCAACCCCTTAAACAATGAGCCTTCAAGTCTATTTATAGGCACCTCAAACCAGATCTAGGTTCAGATCTGGGCCCAGATCTGGGCTCGGTATAGGCTGTCTAAAAATCACAATGGATAGCTGATCCCCATCAAGCTATAATAATGAAAGTTACAATCAGACGACTTTCTTATTACCAACAGAAAGCTACAATCGAGGGACGCCCCTATGGACCATGAAGAAATCGAGAGGTAGAATTCATTCCTACAGTCAAAACATAAGTGGCTACGCTCCAAAAGACGAAGTACCGCAATCATTGCATCCTCAGCTATCAACACAGTTCCATGTTTGAGATGATTGATCTTGATGACTGTGACTACAACATGACTAATATTATATTAGCAACTATTAAAGATGCTGATGAGCAGTGTAATGATTTTAGAAAAGCAGGAAGATCTAGGGAACTGTGGGCAAATATTCGACATGCTGAGAAGTGCATGGTTAAAAGCCATGCAAAGAGGTCTTAGTGGAGATCGTGACCCGCAGTTGATAGAGCGTTATTGAGATGCCTCAAGTGTCACAAATAGACTCCTCTACTTTGAAGTGGTGTCATCCATATATAAAGATAGAGAGGGCAAGACGCAGCTCCAATTCGCTGCCAGACGCATCCAATTTGCTGCCAGACGCAGCTCCAATTCGCTGCCAGACGCAGCTCCAATTCGCTGCCAGACACAGCTCCAATCTGTAGCAATACGCAGTTCAAATCGCTGCCAAACGCAGCTCCAAATCGTCGCTAGACGCAGCTTCACATTACTGCACAACGCAGCTCAAATCGCTGCCAAACGCAGCTCCAAATCGTCGCTAGATGCAGCTTCACATTGCTGCACAACGCAGCTTCAAATCGCTACAGAACGCACTTCCAGATGCTGCGTTCAAGCACAGAATCTATGCCAGAACGCAAGTCAAGGTTCTGACCTATTCAAACACGATCCATGCAGTTTCGAAAACCGATCTTCACCCATTATCTGAGGAGTGGTTTACGTGGGTTGTTACAACCGATTAATGAGGCAACTAAACCCTCATTTAGGAGCGAATTATGGAGGCGGTTACACCCCTAATCTCCCTATAAATATCAACAAACTCAACAGAGTTCGGGGTTAGGAGGATAGAGATCCAGGAATCAGATTCAGAGAGTGAGAGTTAGAGGATCAGCTCCTTACACAGTCTGGGGAATCATCATCAACTGAAGAGTCCAGACATTCGATACTTGGCTTATTAACCGAATTATTTTCGGTTCCAATAACTCTTGTCATATTAGAGTTTGTTACTCGTTCTGAGCCACAATACTCGTCAAGAGTTATCAACCAGACAAATTAGTTGTTCCAGTGAATTGAAATTTTCGGATCGTCAATGGAGAGCAATCTCGACGCGAGCATTCGAGGGAGGCACTCCATCGCCACCGTGAAGAACCCAGTTTTAAACAAGGGGAGAATCTAGATCATTCTCTTCTCTTTTGTAATCAGGAAATCCAATTGTAATCGAGAGTTAAGAGATTTGTAAACATTCTTTTTCTAAGCAGTTAGAGAGAATAAAATTAAATATAATTCTTTCATTCATTTTCTTATTACAAAATTTTCCACAAACAAAAGATGGCGACTCCGCTGGGGACTAGCTTCTCTGATGAGGAAGTGGCGGCGCAATCCGACGTTCATCTCACTGGAACCACTGTCGAAACTCTTGTTGTAGAGTTTGACCAAGCCAAGTACGAGGAAGCCCTCTCTTCTGGATCACTTAGCCCTAAAGCTAGGCGAAATGCCTCTAAAGAGGTCTTAACTGCTGATGAGACGCCAAAGAAAGCCCTCTCCTTTGGCCAAAGCCTTAAACTTGCTCTGCAAGTCGAAGATCCCATACCCATCTCAACACGGCGTGTATTGGGTTGTAAGAGGCCTACGACGGCTCTGCAAGTCGAAGATCCCATACCCATCTCAACACGGCGTGTATTGGGTTGTAAGAGGCCTACGACGGAGGAAGATCCAATCAACGCCAAAGAAACGGCTAAGGCTATGAAACAAGCCCGGAAGAACGCCGCTCGAAGACGGAGAAGATCCATCCGACGAGCGCATCTCCGAGAAAATCAATCCCTGGTCCAACGCAAGGATTGTGTTTTTGAGGCTCTGCCCAAACACTGCGTTCATACTCCAGAACGCACGCTTCGAGGTAATGAGTCCAACTATGAACCTCGGGTGATACAACTTAAACGCGACCCTCAGGGGTGCGTTGTCCATCCAGAACACAGCCCTGCTAAGGGAAAACACGCACCTCATGAGTGCGTCCAAATAAAACAGGACCCTAAGGGGTCTGTTTCATCAAATAAACGCAGGCCAAGGCCTGGTGTTTACAGATCACAACACGACCTTCGCGCTTCGACTCCAGAACGCGAGGTGGTCCGCCAAGTTCAGGGGAGTCGACGTGGGCTTAAGATTCATGTCCAACAGGAACCAGTCTCGCCCACTCAAGGATAGGGGGTCTTATTTCTGACAAAGAGTCACTCTCAAGTCTCTGATTTGCGAGAGTTACTCTCTAGAGGAAAATCAATGCAACAGACAAATCATTCATGCCATTGTGAGAGGATTATTTCAGTAGTCCTCTCCGAGTGCCAATGTTGCGCACCTAAAGCCCGACAATCTGTGTTCGATAGACTGGCGGATGTCGTAAGACCTACCAAGAGATGACGTCGTCAAAAGAAGAAGCTTTCTGAAGCCGAATATCCTCAGGTTACCATCAACATGACCGGCAGAGGGAAGGCCTCATATCCTAGTTCTGATGAATCAGAAAGGAGCAATTCCCCGACTGTTCGAAAAATTTGTGACGAGTTCGAAGGGGTATATCGACATACTCGGACGAGGACATGAGCTATCCGCTCAGTAGATTATCGAAAGTTGGCCAAAGGAATTACTTCCAATGATGAACATTCGGCAATCGTTGAATCTCAATCTTCAAGCTCCGTCGTGGCACGGGAAGTCTCCGTTTACATGACTGGGAACCCCGAGGATTTAGCTAAAACAGTCAACTAACATCATGTTATGCTCCAAGCATAAAAAGAGACCCTTCTCCAAATGAAGGATATGCTCGCCCAACTCCTCGCCGAAAAAGGCCAAAAACCTGAATCTTCTCGGAAGACAGCCTCTAAAGGAAAGCAGAAGATGCTCGAGAACTTGGATCACGAAACTCATAATTTGGAGTCTTCTTCTGAAAACGAGAAAGAAATGGATAAAGAATCGAATCCTCAGTCAACCAAAGTGGATGAGCTAGAAGCCCGCCTTAACGCAATGGCCAATAAAAGCGAGCTTCGCGAGGAAGGAGTGATACGGCCTTATCCTGCAGAATGGGACACAGCTCCCTATCCGCCAAAGTTTAAGGCCCCAACGCTACAACCTTTTGATGGTACAGGATTGCCGAACCAACACATCTACTACTTCAAGTCACAGACCGGAGATGTGGTAGCCAATGACGCCATCCTAACCATCTACTACTTCAAGTCACAGACCGGAGATGTGGTAGCCAATGACGCCATCCTAACCCGTTTGTTTATTAGTACTCTTAAGGGAGTTGCCTTTGAATAGTTTATGAAACTGCCTGCTGGAGCTATTCAGAAATGGGTAGATCTGGAAAGGCTTTTCTTAGCTAGATTCTTCGAAGATGACACAGAAGTCTCGGTCCTTACCCTTCTCGCCACTAAGCAAAAGAAGGGAGAGTCTATTAAAACTTATGTGGAGAGATTCCGCAGCATGGCATTGCGATACCCATCAGGTATGACTCAATCAACTCTGGTTGAAACTTATAGGCACAACTTGCAGACGCAGCTCCTTGCTCAGATGAGAGTAGCAGAATGTCGATCCTAGAGACAACTGGTGTCGCAAAGAGAGCAAGCTGAAGAGATTGTCGCTCGGATCAAGGCTGAAGAAGTTACTCAACCCAAGCCGCAACAACAACGCAATCAGAATAACGCCCAGCGGTCTAAGGGAAAAGAGACTTTAGCAGCTAAAAATTACACACAGGTACCACCACCTGCTAAGCAAGGCAAGGCCTCGAATCAACAAAGAATACCCAAGCAGTACTCGTTCAAAGAAGAGCATGTGGACACTCTGTTCCAACTACTTCAGAAGAACAATAAATTGCAGCTCCTCGAAATCAGAAAGCCAGATGAAGCAGGGAAAGTAGATGACCCCAATTACTGTCGCTATCATAGGTTCTTGTGACATCCTACCAGAAAGTGCTATGTCTTCAAAGACATCTTGCAAAATTTGGTGAATGCTAATGTACTTACTCTAAAGCCGGAGCAGAAGACTGTATCCACTAACTTGATTGCGGTCTAGTTCGGTGATTTCCCCCTGTAGTTGCTGCAGATGGTGTCATTCCCGTCCATAAAGGGGAAATGCACTTGAAAAATACCGACTTACACAACCAGAAGGGCAGGGGGTTGGTACCCCTCTCTATCTCAAAAGGAGAGAGATCATGTGGGTCCATCCGGACCTAATTGAAGATCAGCAATGGACGAACACTTCACCCAAGCAGAAAGGAGGCAAAGCTAGGTCTGCCAACATGATTAGCCCTTCTGTTAGTGAGAATAATGATCATCTCAAACCTCTCACTGACTCAGAAGAAGAGAGAATCGTCCTTGCGGCGTACCCAGAAGGCAACCCCGGTACTCGGTTAGGGAAAACTTATTTAAGAAACTATGACTAAAACGCTCAAGAAGCCGAAGAACAGCCCCAAGACACTGGGGGTTCTGTACCGAAGAAGCCGACCGATAAAGGGAAACAAAAAGAGCTCCGGTTCAACAAAAATCTTCACCAAGATCTTGGCGAAACTAGCGCCCCTTACTAATTTAATGTGATGGCGCAGCTAGCCAACATACCTGTTAGGATCACCCTCTATGAGCTCTTGAAGCTGTCCAAAACCACCAGAGAAGCTCTGATTGAAGCTTTGAAGAACACGAAGAGCTTCATCACTCAAGTTACTCCTGAAACGTCCGAAGATCAGTCCTGCCTGCAATGTTTACAAGCAGCAAAAAGTCTACCCTGCATATCATTCACTCAGGAGGATATGCAAGTGAAACATAAACATGACAGGCCCCTGTACTACACCGGATACATCGGGTCATCAGAAATCAGCCGTGTTCAGGTTGACCCAGGCTCGGCACTTAGCATCATGCCATACAGAGTTATGCAAGTCTTAGGGATTCCCATGCATCGGTTGCATGCTACCCAAACTACCATCTTCGGATTCAATGCTAACAGCACTCGGCCCCTGGGAAAGATCAAACTCAGATGTCAAATTGGAGATCTCAGATCAGAAGTGGCTTGTTACATCATAGATGCGGACACGTTCTACAATCTGTTATTAGGATGACCATGGATTCATGCAAATCACATTGTCCCATCCACCCTACATCAAGTTATGAAGTATGTCAATGATGAAGATGAAGTTCGAACCCTGATTGTGGAGAAATACCCCTTCAGAGGAGTGGAAAACTTCCATACCGATTCAGTCTTCTATTCGGAATCACAAGATAAAGAAGATATCGACAGCGGTAATGAGGCAGACATCGAACCGGACCCGGAAGGGAATTGTCCATTGGAGTTAAACTTTAATGTAATTGGTCCAATCGAGAACAATAATAATGTACCGAGTGAGGGCGAGTGGTGCATTAATGAAGATTTTATTTTGACGTACTTGTCTGATGAATCTTTTAAAGTTGGACAAACAGAGAATGATCATAATGTAGGTACCAACTCGTGGCACGCATTGGGTGCAGCGGCATGCCTC
Organism: Asparagus officinalis; assembly: GCF_001876935.1. NCBI lineage: Eukaryota > Viridiplantae > Streptophyta > Magnoliopsida > Asparagales > Asparagaceae > Asparagus > Asparagus officinalis. The sequence continues at coordinate 76,210,616 of NC_033798.1, read as the reverse complement.
ACATTGCCAATTAAGTCATCCTTCGCTTCAGATGAAGAAGTAGAAGATGCACAAAAGGCTTTCTTCGAAGTCCCGTCCAAAAAGAAAGGGTAAAAACCAATCCGTCTCGGTAAAGTTAAACCCACACCACTCCGACGGGGAAGCTCAAAAGAAGATGACGGAGCTCCTCAATTTCATTACCATGAACCCAATTCTATACACTTAATGAAACGAATGAGGTATAACTTTAATGAAAAACATGGTTTAAACTTCGGGACAGGAAGGCGAACACCGATTCGGATGTCTCTCACCCCCGAAGGAAAACCTCCGGACTACTATCAAAAAACCGGAAGAGGCGTGGGCTACGTTACAACCCCGTCAGCCTCAGAGAATGAAATCAGTAATTATCTACGTCAGGACCATTCATCAGGGACATCTTCCTGGAAATCCGATGTTAGTGTGTGGCCTTTCTTTAAAAGTCTAACTGTGAACATGGTTTCGACCAGTCATCCAGACAAAGACGCAGGGGGTGATGAAGGATTAATCGAATCAACCGACGACCCTTGGATCAAACGCCTCAACATCTTGTGGGATATGTGCTTTGAACAACGCGAACCACCCACTGAAGATAAAGTGATCCATGTCAACATGGGAGATGAATCTAACCCCAAGCCTATCTTTATAGCTGAAGACTTATCATCATCCGAAAAAAAAATCTTATATCTCTCATCCGAGAATATATAGATATCTTTGCTTGGAATTATGAGGATATGTCTGGTCTTGACCCAAAAGTGGCCATGCATCGTCTCAACATCGATCCGGATGCCAAACCCGTTAAACAACAGCAATGCCGGTTTCGTCCAGAGATCATGGAATCAATTGAGTCAGAAGTTAAAAAGCTCATAGACTCAGGTTTTGTTAGGGAAGAGCAACACCCCGACTGGGTGGCCAACATCGTCCCGGTGCCCAAGAAAAACGGTAAGGTCCGGATATGCATCAACTTTCATGATCTTAACGTAGCTTGTCCAAAAGATGAGTTTTCGCTTCCTATCACCGACGTTATGATCAATAACACCTGTGGATATGAAAGGATGTCTTTCATGGACGGATTTTTCGGGTACAATCAGATCAAGATGCACCCAAAAGACGAAAAGCATACCACTTTTAGAACACCACTGGGGGTGTATTGCTATACAGTAATGCCATTCGGTTTGAAAAATGCAGGTGCAACTTATCAACGTGCAATGAATGCTATCTTTCACGAACACCTACGTAAGAAGATCGAGTGCTACGTTGACGATATAGCAGTAAAAAGCCAACATAAGGGTGATCACCTTACAGACTTAAAGACAATGTTCGATATCATGCGAACACATCAACTGAAGATGAACCCGACAAAATCGTTCCTCGGAGTATCAAGCAGAAAATTCTTGGGATTTATTGTTACATCTAAGGGGATTTCTCTAGACCCAGAGAAAATCCGCGCCATCCAAGACATGCCACCTCCAAAGAATCTCAAAGAGCTCAGGGGTTTGCAAGGGAGATTGGCCTATATTCCTAGATTTATATCAAATCTCTCAGGACGCTGTCAACCTTTTTCTAAGCTCATGAAGAAAGGAGTATCCTTTGTGTGGGATAAAGATTGCCAAAGAGCATTTGAAGAGATTAAGGAGTATCTTACTCAACCACCGGTTCTTGTAGCCCCAAAATCAGGAAAGCCATTCCTGTTGTATGTGAGAGCCATGGAACATTCTCTTGGAGCTCTGTTAGCCCAGAATAACGATCAGGGTCAAGAGCCGATACAATCCAGTTGAAAAAGAATGTCTCGCTTTGGTATTCGTAGTTCAAAAGATGCGACATTACCTCGTTGGACAAACGATTCACGTTATCTCTAAGGTGAATCCCTTGAGAGTTCTGATGACAAAGCCATCATCCCTAAATTGCCGACTCGCAAAATGGGCCATTCTCTTGTCACAATATGATATGCAATTTATGCCCCAAAAGGTAGTCAAGGGTCAAGCATTGGTAAATTTCTTAGCCGATCACCCGGTGCTAGGGACATCTAAGTTGTATGAAGAATTGCCTGACGAAGTCGCTGAAACTTGCGTAACTCAAGAAACTTCACAGGTGTGGAAACTATTCTTTGACGGCGCATCTAGGGCAAACCCTCACAGAGCAATCATCGCAGGAGTAGGAGTAGTATTAATCTCTCCGAATGGTCACGTAATCCTAAGAGGATTTTCCTTAATCGAACCCTGTACCAACAATGTAGCCGAATATAATGCTCTGTTATTAGGAATGCAATTCGCCGAGGAGCTCAATATTCGACATCTTGAAGCTTACGGTGACTCTCAGCTAATTGTGAATCAAGTCCGAGGAGAATACGAAGTGCGTCATGAGGATCTTATCCCGTACCACTTCGCAGTGCTAAAGCAAGCTGAGAAGTTCGAAGGTTTCTTTATTGAATACATTCCACGAGCTCAGAATGCATACGCAGACGCTTTAGCCTCTTTGGCAACTTCATTAGCGTTGTCTGCAGGAGCTGAAACTACAATCCCGGTTACAGGACGCGAGTTATACTGTTTCAAGATCCCCATGGAGGAAAGCTCCGATGAGACATCGACAGGAGAAGTCTGTACAATCTCGATGGAATTTGAAGCTAGAGATTGTCGATTCCCGTATATCGACTATACTGTATACGGGATATTGCCCGACGACCCTAAGGAAGCGGCCACTATCAAACGAAAGGCCCTCCAATTCTATTATGATGCAGTCTCTCAAACCCTATATCGCAAATCACATGACGGAGTTTTGCTTCAATGTCTCTCTCGGAAAGAAGCAAAAGAGGCCCTCAAGGAAGCTCATGACAAAATGTGCGGAGCTCATCAACCTGGAGCTAAATTAGGCGATCGTCTTCGACGAATCGGATATTATTGGCCAAAAATGTTCTCAGACGCAGTTGACTATGCTAAACACTGTCACGAATGTCAGATTCATGGGGACTTTATCCATCAAGCGCCAGGTAATTTGCATCCTACATCTGCAACTTGTCCATTTGAAATGTGGGGCATGGATATCGTGGGACCAATTTCTCCTCCGACTTCCAAAAGGCACCGGTTTATTTTGGCCGTAACCGACTATTTCTCCAAGTGGGCGGAGGCAATCCCGCTAAAAGAAGTCAAGACAAAGAATATGATTAAGTTCATTAAACATCACGTCATCTATCGCTTTGGAGTCCCGAGACGAATAGTTCACGATAACGGGACACAATTTGTTAGCTTTGGATTTCAGAGATTCTGTGATAAATTTCGCAGCAAAAGTGTTGCATCCACAGCGTATTATCCGCCAGCAAATGGTCTTGCAGAAGCTTTAACAAAACTATCGTGAAGCTTCTCAAAAAGTTTGTCTCCAAGAGTCGACGAGATTGGGACGAAAAACTCGGCGAATGTTTGTGGGCCTACCGCACAACAGTGAGGACCCCTACAAGAGCTACGCCGTTCTCTTTGGTATATGGCTGTGAAGTCATACTGCCATTAGAAATCCAAATCCCTTCTTTAAGAATCGCTGTCACAACCGGACTGACAGATGAAGAGAAACACCAACGACGTTTGCAGGAACTTGAAGCTTTAGACGACAAACGACTTCAAGCTCAACAACAGATTGAACTATATCAAGCCCGCATCTCTAAAGCCTACAATAAAAAGGTCAATGAGCGGATTTTCAAGAAAGGCGATTTGGTTTTGGCTAATCGACGACCTATGGTGATGACCCATAAAACCAAAGGGAAGTTTAATCCTAAGTGGGAAGGACCTTTTGTGGTAGAGACAGTCTATTCTAACGGAGCTTATCGTCTCATCAATAAAAAAGGCGACAGACTCATGATGCCAATTAATGGAAAATTTCTCAAGAAATATTACCCATAAGCTGCAAGTCTCTTAAGCTTAGCTAGGGGTTGCTCATCAAATGTTTGTATGAACAAATAAGTTCTCCTACTTTGTATGATGTCAAGTTAACATTACACCTCTGACGATTTAAGTTGTCGAGAAATATTATAATAAAGAAAATTTCCTAAGTTGTTGGATTGATTTGGTTCAGGGGAAAAGTCTTAGCAACCTAAGAGACGTACCCAAGGTTGAAAGAGCGTTTAGCTTCCTCGAACGCAAGTTCTATAACTGCGTTTCAAATCTCCTGAACGCAAGTTTTAACCCTGCGTTCTTGGTTCCTATAAAGGGGTAGACACACATTGGGTGCATTCGAGCACAGAATTTCAACTAACAACGAAGAAACTTCCAGAGATTACCCTAACAACGGCAAAAGGGATCCTCAGCAAATTGGAATGCATCAAATCTCTCTGAACGCAAGTTTTCCAAATACAATCTAAGTCTCAGAGTTACGTTCAAACCTATTTGTACGCAAAGATAAGACCATGCGTTTTGATAAACCTGCGTTCAAATCATTCAAACACAAGGGAGTAGTTTTCAGAAATTCTCATACCACAAAAGAGACTATATCATTGCAGAAGATGTTCACAATTCATCACAGGCAAGAGTAATAATTGTTGCGGAAATATCAAAAGTTATTACAAGATAAAAAGCATTATAAAAGTCTTCAAAGAGAGAAAGATGCGAGGCGGGCTTTAGCCTTGGTTATACGGGCAGAATGCTTAGCGCTGACTTCTGCTTCAGCCTTCACCCTCAACTCTTCAGCAGTGGCAGCAGCAACACCAGCTCCTGAGTGCAAGGCTTGGAGAGCCTCCTCTATCTTGGGCTTCAAGTCAGCATTCTGCAATTTCTCCAAGGTTTCCACAGTACCTGAGAAGAAGTAAACCTTCTCAGCACAGTGATAAGCCCAGCTGCGGTTGACACGTTTAAGCAAGCGCATTACCTCCATGAACGAGCTCTAGAATTCTGAAAATGGGGCCCATCCTTGCTCAGAAATAAGGTATACTTGCTTCACCATGTTCTCCAGAAGCTCCGTGAGGAAATTCACGCTTTCGAAATCTGGGGTAAAGACTTTTCCAGGGGGGACCGTAGCAAGGGGGGTAATCAAAGGAACGTCCCCTTGGAGCGGTTCTTCTTCTTCATCATCAGATATGATGAAGGGATCAGCAGCAGAAGCCCCACCTTGCAGCCAAATGAAAAGCAAAGTCAATAAAATAGAGGAATGCAAACGCAGTAAGTTAAACATGCGTCAAGATCAGCCTGAACGCAAGGGGTTTAGACCTGCGTTGGCTCAATATGAACGCAGGACTTCTTCCTGCGTCCAAGATTAAGGGACCAACCCTTCATCTTATCAATAAACACGGAAGATCTCTTCCGCATTCAAGATCAAAGAACGCAGGAATGTTGTTCGTATCTAAAACGAACAAATCTTATCAATAAACACAGAAATTTCTCCGTGTGTTCAACATCAAGGGTTTGATTCTTCATTATTACAATGGACACAGGAAGTTCTTCCAGGATCCAAAGTCAAGAAGATGAACAGTTTTCATCAAGAGACATGCAAATTATTTTCGCATTCAAGATTGAAAAGACGAATTTTATTCGTCATCATCAACCAGTATTCATCTAAAGAGTGTCAAGAAAACCTATTGACAGAAAAATGCTTAATCGAAGAAGACAGCAAGACTTACCTCGATGACCAGGCATCAGAGGCATCGACGATGGTCCAGAGGTGGACCCAGAAGCATCCTTCGACGGCGGTGGAAAGTGCGCCATCTGGTCGTCGTCGCTCGAGCAAGACTTCTTGGAAGCCATGGCCAGAAGACAAGGCGAAATAGTGGAAGAACTAACGAGAAGAAACTCGTTTGGGAGTTCAAGAAAGAAGCTTAAACGTTAAAGCCTCTTGACATGACTAATCAGCCCTATTTATAAATAATTAATCATGGTGTAGAGTTCCAAGACTCCCGCTGAAAGAGGCCTCTTCGTCATCATTATGACCGCTGGGCTTCCAATTAGACGCAGGACAAAACACTGCGTCCATAAAGCCTGACTAGACGCAGTAGTCTGGAGATGCGTTCTTCAAAAAAATACGCAACTCAACTCAAGAGCATGAACGCAGGGGGTACCCCTATTTCTAGAATTGGATTTTTGGAAAATATGCTGCTTGAGTTTAAAACTTTTGCACAATTTAAAACAAAATATTTGACGAAGTCTTCTTAATGTTTGAACTTCACCCTCCTCAAAGTTGCTCCAAACGCAATACTTCTAGCTTATCGACTCTCGTTAATAGAGCGATAGGTCCTCAAAGTTGCTCCAAACGCAACACTCCTAACTTATCGACTCTCGTCAATAGAGCGATAGGTCCTCAAAGTTGCTCCAAACGCAATACTCCTAACTTATTAACTCTCGTCAATAGAGCGATAGGTCCTCAAAGTTGCTCCAAATGCAACACTTCTAACTTATCGACTCTCGTCAATAGAGCGATAGGTCCTCAAAGTTGCTCCGATCGCAATACTTCTAACTTATCGACTCTCACCAATAGAGCGATAGGTCCTCAAAGTTGCTCCGATCGCAACACTTCTAGCTTATCGACTCTCATCAATAGAGCGATAGGTCCCCAAAGTTGCTCTGATCGCAACACTTCTAGCTTATCGACTCTCGTCAATAGAGCGATAGGTCCCCAAAGTTGCTCCGATCGTAACACTTCTAACTTATCGATTCTCACCAATAGAGCGATAGGTCCTCAAAGTTGCACCGATCGTAACACCTTCCACTTGTTAACTCTTAACAATAGAGCGACGACACCACAAAGGGTGCCACGTTAATATTACATTCCTGGCACTTACAGGATTCTTCCAGTATTTAAAGCAAAAGCATAATACAGGAGGAATAAATAGTTGTTGTCGCAATATCAAACTGGTATTTCATGGTTCCATGTCAAAACATGATATGAAAAAAGAAACAATGAAAAGCCAACACTATCCTTATTCAAAAGAAAACAAGGTGACCTAAGACAAGTGTTGTTCCTACCAAAAGAACGATACAAAAGTAGGCTCATCAATTCATCAGACTGAATGAGGCTAGCTGAGACTTAATGTCAGAAAGTTTTCCTTCATGGTCAGCCCGAACCAGCATCTCGGCCCGTTTCCAAAGCTCGTCCTCACTAGACAGCATAGCATCTACCTCCTTCTTAGCCTCCTCCAGGGCACTAGCTTTTGTGCGATAATTCACCAGAGAGGTAGCACTTTTGACGTTGAGCTCAGTGACGATGGCTTCTTCTCATTTGAACTGAGCCTTCATCCTAGTCAACTCTACTTCAGCGGCAATGATCTTCTCCCGTAAATTCTCCAAAGAAGTGTTGGAGAGTGTTAGCTCAGCTTGCTTTTGAGCATGCAGTTGCTGCAGATGTTCCACCTCGACCTCTTGCACTGCTATATGACGTCGAGCGACTTCATACTTATTAACTTCTTCGGCCCGAATATCCTCGAATGTAGATGCAATCTGCGTCTGGATATCAGCACGACCTAAAGCCTCCAAGAACCTTAGTTGTGCCTCTAGGCGCAAAATAGCTTCTGAGCAACGCTGGACGACGTGGGCTTCACCTACGAACTTGAGGTTGTTTAAACTATTTGTGAGCATATGCTTGAAGGTTTTAAAAGTATCTCGGCTAGCCAATACAACCTCAATCACCTTCCTAGTGAGACTTTCTAAATAGTCAAGAGAAATCTTGAGAAAATCTGGCACGTCCGTGGGACTCGAAGCAGCTATGGGAGACGGCACAGAAACATCTGAAGGCACAGAGCCAAGTAAAAGACCAGCAGGTGACTTCGGCGTAGTGGCTTGAGAAGGAACGCCGATATCCAGTTGAGATGGACTCGATTGCAGAGCCATTAATTCCTCCATATTAGATGACCTTGGCATGTCTACCACTTCTGTAGAGGCTAGAGAAATTGTCAATAAAGTCGTCGGTGGGAGGGCTGTCGTTGAGACCTCCAAGTGAGGTAGCTCTGACACCTGAACTGGTGGTGGCATATGCTGTTGCGTCGAAGGAGGGGTGAAAGTACTCGCCTCGTGTATCATAGGATCTGTAGGAGAAAACTATTTAAATGCAGAACAAAGATTAGTCGCGAGTCGAAACAAACGACACTTACCAGTGAGGGGTAGAGGAATGTAGGCTGACGTTTTGTCTGAAGAAGATAGTGGTGGAATATCCCAGTCATCGGGATCATCGCTGTCATCACCCAGGTTGTTATTATTCCCACTTTGGTCGCCATCATCATCTGTGGCATTCGCACCATCACTATGGTCCATAGGCTCATCTTCATCTACGGAAGGAAATGCTAGTGGATCCTCGGCGATAGTAGGTTTTGATATGACTCCAGTCATAAGGCTTAACTGCGTACCTCCTACAGGGGGTAGCAACACAGAAGCAGAAGGAGACTTGTCCGTTACTGGATCTTGCTGGGCAGTCACAGTAGGTTCTTGGACAGGAAGTATATCTTCTTCAACACGAGGGGCAGTAGAGGCAGTATCATGAAGCGTGTCTTCAGGGGCAAACTCCATACCCCCTGCAAATGATTCATCTCCACGTTCTTCTTCATTCAATGAATGTGTAGAAGAGGCATGGCCTCTTAAAGCGGGACCAACGCTGGGGAGACCAGGCTGAGGCGAGAGTTCCATAGTAGTTGATTCTCGTTCTTCTTCTTCGGTATGCCATGCTTTCTGAGCATCCGACATAAGTTTAGAAGCAGGGGGCTCGAGCGCTAACTTTCGACAAGCTCTTTTATCATACTTGGCTTCTTCAACCGGCCCCAACGCTCTTTTTCCAGTGGCACTCTTACTCTGAGTCTGAACTCTTGAAGGTTCCACCTCGCGAGTATCCGGCATCCTGACCTCTTCCTGAACTTGCTCTGGTGATTGTTGCCGTTCGTCCTCTGTAATCGACTTCTCATATGATAAATATTCATTAGCACCACGACCACAAAACCTTTTAGCACTCTTCTTTGAGGCAGCCATTTGCGGATGGCTCTCAAGCAAGAGGTATTCATGCTGTAAGCTGAAATTTGAGAGGCAGCTTGGTACCACGTGCAAAAGCTCAAAGAAGTACGAACGTTGGGCATCTTGTGCGGCAGCCAGAATTTCGTTCCTGTACATCCTGCTACTGAGTAATACCAAGCCCTTGCTCCTTCATACACATTACCTGTGAACGCAAGAGTAGGGTTTGGATTCCCGACGTAAATCTGATCATAGCCAAATTGCCGAGAAAAGCGATAAGGCTGATATGGTTCAATAAAGCACTTCCTCCCTTGTCGAAAGATAAGATAACCTGGGTGAAGGTTTATGAGCCACCAAAAGGCACCTCTACTGAGCATGGTGAAAGAATTCGGTCCCAGAGTGTCTTGATGAAGTTCTCCATACGCACCGCCCTCGAAAGCGGGAAACTTGCAAGCAATTTCGTAATTATAGTCCCGCCTAAATATTTCACGGAATTTAACTTGATACCAACCAACCCATTGAGAGGTTTCTAATTGCTGAACAACAGGAGCTGAGGTGCCACTTGATTCAGGAGTCGACATTATCGAAGGGCAGTGCAACACAAACCAAGACACCAAATAAATGTACGACATCGGTACCTGAGGGGTTGGGGTCTGAATGATAGTCTTCCCGTCAGAGTCCAACTTCTTGACAGCAATAAACTCAGAAGATAGTTCCCGCAAGCCACTTTGTAAGCAGCACACCATGGCTAAAAGAAGATTCAAGGGGCGTCCATAAGCCAAAAGAACAGCGGGGTATAAGACCTCTACTGTAATAGCATCCACCGGTCTTGTGGGCACCACGCAACGCTTCAACCAAAGAGTCAGAAAACCAGCGAACAAAGCCATGTCAGAGATGGGGACTTCTGCCTGATAGTGGAAGCTTTCGAACGTGGTGAACGCTGGGAAGACATCCTCCTCTACCTCGCAAGTATAATGAGAGGTTGTGTCATTGATGCGTTCCGTGATCTCCTCGAGAGTACTGGAGGCTAAACGAGTCACCTCAGCTTTCTTGTCCCACAGATTTCGGAAAAGATACTCCGCCCACTGTCCTTGTTTTACGCCGCCTGTTCTTTTCCTAATAATTTACGCACATATCTGGAAATAGCACATCAATTCCCAATAAGTGTTGTAGATTTCGGGAGCACCATTTTTCAGAATCTCTAATTCCCTATTTTCGGGAACAAACTCTTCATACGGCAACTCACCAAAAGATAATCCAGAAATCTCAAACATCTCATGAAGACCGAAGCCTAATTCACCAACCGGGGTGAAAAAAGTGCCGGTGTGAGGATTGTAGAATTTCAACATAGCAAAGAGTCCGCTGTAATTTGGAGAAATTCCGTATCGGGTGGCCATTATTGGAACCTTTAACTCCGAAATCCTCAAAGGTTCTTCTAGCTCCTCCAAGGCAAAATTTATCATCTGGGCCCACCAGTCCGTATCACTAGAGTGAACCCATATAGGAACCCTGAAATCCTAAGCAGGGAACTCTCCTTTGACAGAGATAAATTTTCTAATGAACACCTCCGCCAACTTAGCAGACTCTCCAACAAGATGCTCTTTTTGGAATAAACCTGGTTTTAAAGCCATAAAATTATTGAAACCAGCCGGATGAGTGCCCCGATGAGTGATGTGCCCCGTAGCAACACCGCCTTGGTCCTGAACGAGCTCCCAATTCATCGACCGCGGGATAGAAGCGCACTGATAATAAGAGATCGGCCACATCCACTCCAAATTGGGAAGAAAAAGACGACGGTTGTTGACGACCTTCAGCCATTTGTAATTCCCCTCGGACATCCGCTTGGGGTCCATTTTTACAGAATCCCCGAAGAGAAAGGATGGCTTCTTTAAAATCTCACGCTCTGCAGTTTCAAATTTAGCATCCGTAACCAAAGACCTGAGAGTCTCGGGAAAAGCTTGAGTAATGAGTTTCGCCCGCTCTTTGTGGGTGTCCTGGAATATTGGATACTCGAAGGCAAAGCTGAAGATTGTATTCTTCACCGCACCTCCCGCGTGACCAAAGTAGTAGTTAAAGGAAAGAGGCTCGTTGGAGTAGCACACTGCAAAAAGAAAAAAAAATCAGTCAGAAGAAGTCTAATACAAGAATGCAAGGTTTAGACCTGTGTCCGGATCTTTAAACGCAGGGTCTGAACCCGTATCTAACATTTTAAACGCAAGGATTAGACCTGCGTCCGGATCTTTAAACGCAGGGTCTGAACCCGCACCCAAATTTTAAACGCAAGGTTCAGACCTGCGTCCGAATCCTTAAACACAAGGTCTCAACCCGCATCCAAAATTTTAAACGCAGGGTCTAGACCTGCGTTGAAATTTTATGAACGATGGAGCTAACCATGCGTTTTCTTATGGATAAACACTGAGAATTATCTCTCGAGTCTAAGGATGGAATACAGATCGCCAATCAAGGGTCGAGAATGAAAGATCTGTCAAAGCAACTTACAATGGCTCAACCTTACCGTTAGTTGAGGAAACCGGAGACGAAGGCATAGTGATTTGATCATCCCCGGCGGTTCTAGCCGAAGGAACACCCTGAGCTTGGGCGATCTTCGATTTAGAAGCCATTTTCTTCTTGGGGCCCATTCCAATCATGGCGAGGAAGATGAAGACGGGCGGACGAGGTATTTAGGAACTAATCCTTTCCTCTGTCGAAATGCTGGAGAAGATGAACAGGAGCTCTGTTAGGAAATCAGTGAAAGAGTAAGAGGGGGAAAAGTCGAATGATTTTTTGATTTGACCTCAGTGGCTTATTTATACACAGCTGTAGCTGTCAAATCGATGCGGAAGTCTAGGCAAAATCTCACCCAAAACGTGATTCTCGCGTTTTCAAAAAAGGGGGGTTTCGATTTCTGAAAGCACCCTCACATTCAGACAGTTGAACGCATGATTTAGACATGCGTTCTAGTGACCAACCTCCGCCTATCACGTAACTAACCTCTTCAAAGGGGTTAATATTCCAAGCAATGACCATACGGCTAAGATCATTTACCCCAAATGAGCTGATCAAGAAAGATGATGTGGTGGATTCTTCCGAGGCTGTCTTCCTGACTAAGCTGGGGATGAAAACCTTTTCATACAAGCATGTGGTTCTCTCTGTCTACGACAATAGATTGCTCTTAAGCCAGGAAATACTCCATTCAGTCTGTGATGAGATGCATTCAATCAGCAAAATTTTGGGATGCAAAGTATTCCGAAAATTCGTCCCAGTCAACCGCGAACTTTCGAAAACTTTGGAGGGGCTTCTGTAGGCTGTCTAAAAATCACAATGGATACCTGATCCCCATCAAGTTATAACAATGAAAGTTATAATCAGACGACTTTCTTATTACCAACAGAAAGCTACAATCGAGGGACGCCCTTATGGACCATGAAGAAATCGAGAGGTAGAATTCATCCCTACAGTCAAAACATAAGTGGCTACGCTCCAAAAGACGAAGTACCACAATCATTGCATCCTCAGCTATCAACACAGTTCCATGTTTGAGACGATTGATCTTGATGGCTGCGACTACAACATGACTAATATTATATTAGCAACTATTAGAGATGCTGATGAGCAGTGTAATGATTTTAGAAAAGCAGGAAGATCTAGGGAACTGTGGGCAAATATTCGACATGCTGAGAAGTGCATGGTTAAAAGCCATGCAAAGAGGTCTTAGTGGAGATCGTGACCCGCAGTTGATAGAGCGTTATTGAGATGCCTCAAGTGTCACAAATAGACTCCTCTACTTTGCAGTGGTGTCATCTATATATAAAGACAGAGAGGGCAAGACGCAGCTCCAATTCATTGCCAGACGCATCCAATTCGCTGCCAGACGCAACTCCAATTCGCTGCCAGACGCAGCTCCAATTCGCTGCCAGACGCAGCTCCAATTCGCTGCCAGCTCCAATCCGTAGCAATACGTAGCTCAAATCGCTGCCAAACGCAGCCCCAAATCGTCGCTAGACGCAGCTTCATATTGCTGCACAACGCAGCTCAAATCGCTGCCAAACGCAGCTCCAAATCGTCGCTAGACGTAGCTTCACATTGCTGCACAACGCAGCTTCAAATTGCTATAGAACGCACTTCTAGATGCTGCGTTCAAGCACAGAATCTATGCCAGAACGCAAGTCAAGGTTCTGACCTATTCAAACACGATCCATGCAGTTTTGAAAACCGATCTTCACCCATTATCTGAGGAGTGGTTTACGTGGGTTGTTACAACCAATTAATGAGGCGACTAAACCCTCATTTGGGTGCGGATTATAGGGGCAGTTACACCCCTAATCTCCCTATAAATATCAACAAACTCAACATAGTTCGGGGTTGGGAGGATAGAGATCCAGGAATCAGATTCAGAGAGTGAGAGTTAGAGGATCAGCTCCTTACACAGTCTGGGGAATCATCATCAACTGAAGAGTCCAGACATTCGATACTTGGCTTATTAACCGAATTATTTTCAGTTCCAATAACTCTTGTCATATTAGAGTTTGTTACTCATTCTGAGCCACAATACTCGTCAAGAGTTATCAACCAGACAAATCAGTTGTTCCAGTGAATTAAAATTTTTGGATCGTCAACGGAGATCAATCTCGACGAGAGCATTCGAGGGAGGCACTCCATCGCCACCGTGAAGAACCTAGTTTTAAACAAAGGGGAGAATCTAGATCATTCTCTTCTCTTTTGTAATCAGGAAATCCAATTGTAATCGAGAGTTGAGAGATTTGTAAACATTCTTTTCTAAGCAGTTAGAGAGAATAAAATCAAATACAGTTCTTTCATTCATTTTCTTATTGCAAAATTTTCCACAAACAAAAGATGGCGACTCCGCTGGGGAGAGCCACCTAGCGCGGTGGCCGGGCCACCTAGGTGGCTCGGCTTTGGCCGAGCCACCTAGGAGTGGCTCGGTTTTGGCTGAGCCCTCCAGGTGTTTGCTTCTTCGCCCGTTTTCCGGTTTCGCGGTTTATCCGAACTTCATTGTTGATCTGGACTCTGGTTTGGCAGTCCGGATCCTGATTTGGCAGTAAATTCGCTTTGGTGTTCGAGTTCGAGTCCGCTCCCGATCTTGTTTGATGTGGTGGACTCTACGGTTGGATGACTTGTTGATTCATCGACCCGTTAGCTTGATTGGGCACGCGATTGGATGTATTCCGTTGTTTGCGTATGGTTCGTTAACCTCGTCGCCTCGTTAATCCGCTTCGTCGCGTGTCACTTGGCTTCGGTGTTGTGGTCTAACGATCATGCTTGGATATATCGCCCGATGGTTCGTTGGTTTGTCGAATCACCGTGCCGAGCTGTGTTAAGGGACCTATAAACAGTTTTATACGCCTACAGGAACCCCTGGAACAGATAAATCCCCATTTGGTGACCCGCGCCCCCCGCGCCCCCCGCGCAGACTCTGAGCTTTTGGCGTTTTCCGATCTTCCCGGACTCATATTTTCTACCGTTTTGTGCATTTAATTGTCTCGTTGATTCGTACGCTTTGCTTACTTGCCTCAAGCGTTCGTTAGTTTCTTTGCGGCACCTGAAGCTGACCGAAACATGCGTCAGGCACATGCGAATCAACTGACGAGCGCGTTCGGTCACTTAGAGTTGACTGTCGCACACGAGCTGACTGACGAGCGTGAGCTGACTGACGTGCGCGAGCTGACTGATGAGTGTGAGCTGACCGACGTACGTGAGCTGGCTGACGTGCGCATGAGCCAATTGGATAATCCTTCTTCATTCGGATGGTGACATCCACTCTTCGTTTTGAGCTACGTGCGGGAGCTTGTAGGCAATTTTAGATGCCTACAGATACCCCCTCCAAAGTGTTTCAGCCTCATTCTTTTATAGAGGAGTCTGAAATGCTTTGGATATGATAGCGCCCCCCTTTTCTATTGGTGTCAAAGGACCTATAAATGGCTTCAGTTCTTGACTTCTCCACTTTTCAGTCTATTCAGTATTTTGTCGAATAGCTAAAATTCTTCTGATGTGGCATTTATCGTCTGACCGTTGTCGAAGTCTTGAATCAAAATTGGTGAGTTGATTTTGGTTCGTGTCATTGAGTTAACTTTGAACTAATTATCAGTATCACAATGCGTTGACCGGCGTCTACTCCGAACTACGCATTGACCGGCGTTGACCTTAGGTTTCGTATTGATCGGTGTTGACTTTCATCATAATACGTTGACCAACATTGACCTAGGGCTTGTTCGCGGGAAAAATCGTGTCTTTCTTTATTGTTGATTCCATTGTTATCTTAAATAACAGCTTTTTGAGTTACAAAGATCCGGTCTTTTTATAAGATCCGGTTACAACGAAAATCAAATAAAAGAAAAGAAAGATTACAACTTTTTATCCTTGTTTGTCGAACAAATCACGAGCTCCTGTTTTGCGCTCGCTCGCTTGCGTGGGTTGTTTGCATGCGCCGGGGTTTATCCGTGGACCACCGCGAGATCTAGATCCAGTCGGATCTACGCAGTACGACGGGTATTATTTCGCGAAGGAAATAATAGCCGAGGGTACTATTTCGCCAAGGAAATAGTAGCCTTTAGATCTCGGGATCAAAGACCAAGCTTTGATCCGGAGTACGCCTGCGTAGATCTGAGATCCGATTTGAGATCCTGTTCCTCTCGAACTCTTGCCTTATTTGGCGTTGACGATCGCCGAGCACCAGATCTGGATGAACAATGTTCGCGGGAAAAATCGTGTCTTTCTTCATTATTGATTCCATTGCACTCTTAAATAACAACTTTTGAGTTACAAAGATCCGGTCTTTTTATAAAATCCGGTTACAATGAGATCAAAAAAGGAAATAAAAATTACAACTTTTCTCTTTTGTCGAACAAATCGCGAGCTCCTGTTTTGCGGTCGCTCGCTTTGTGGGTTCTTTGCCTGCGCCGGGGTTAATCCGTGGACCACCGCGCGATCTAGATCCGGTCGGATCTACGCAGTACGACGGGTATTATTTCACGAAGGAAATAATAGCCGGGGGGGGATTGGTTCACCAAGGAAACAATCGCCTTTAATTCTCGGGATCAAAGACCAAGCTTTGATCCGGAGTGTGCCTGCGTAGATCTGAGATCCGGTCCTCTCGAACTCTTGCCTTATTTGGCGTTGACGATCGCCGAGCACCAGATCTGGATGAGAAAGTCCTCGAAGTCCTAAAGCTTGAATCTTTTTTAGATCCGAGTCTTCACTCCAGCAGGGCTTCGCCTCCAAAAAATCCAACCTTGAACAAATGAACCACCTCTCCTATTTTATAGCCTCTCTTCACTGTGCCCGGGCACAGATCTGGATGAGAAAGTCCTCGAAGTCCTAAAGCTTGAATCTTTTTTAGATCCGAGTCTTCACTCCAGCAGGGCTTCGCCTCCAAAAAATCCAACCTTGAACAAATGAACCACCTCTCCTATTTATAGGCCACCTTCACTGTGCCCGCGCACAAGTGGCCGACACACCGAGCCACCTCAAGGTGGCTCGGCCTTGGCCGAGCCACCCTGAGGGGGTGTCGAGCTGTGCTAAGGGACCTATAAGCAATTTTATACGCCTACAGGGCTACGTGTTGACCGACGTTGACCTTTGGGTTTCGTGTCAATCGGCGTTGACTTTCATCGCAACACGTTGACCGACGTAACCTAAGGCTACGCGTTGACCGACGTTGACCTTAGGAGGACCAGTTTATACTCACATACTCCTGGGAGTTTCGGGAATCAGTTTAACCTCGTGTACCCGTTGGAGGTTATCGGGTTATCCTTAAGAATACGTGTTGACCGACGTTGACCTTAGGAGGACCAGTTTATACTCACATACTCCTGGGAGTTTCGGGAATCAGTTTAATCTCGTGTACCCGTTGGAGGTTATCGGGTTATCCTTAAGAATTATTACACGTAATATTCTCCAGAAACTTCCCATCAAGAGTGGAAAACAGTTTAGACTCTTATACCAATTGGAGTAAGAATGAGTTCTGGATGTATCGAAAGTGGACGAAAATGCCACGAAACTACCCGGGAGTATGAAAGTGCTCCACGGATATCTTGAAAGTAGGCGAAAGAAGGCGAAAATACAATGAAAATGATCGCCGAACTAAACCTGCATGCGGTTCATCCATACCCGACCGCACGAACGTGAGTCAGGTCAATTCGACCCGCGTGAACGTGGGTCGGGTGCTAATTTCTTGCTTCCTTCTTCATTTCTTTTTCTTTCACCAACTTCAGAGAAGAAAATTCCTCCCAGCTGACTTCCTCTCCCCAAGTTCGGCCCTTTCAAGGACTCTTCCACTTTAAGAATTCCAAACTAGATCAAATCTCCCCTCTTTAAATTCCCCATCTCCTTCTTCTTCTCTTCTTCCAATTTCGACAAAAGGGAAGGACTCCAAACTAGGGTTTTGGGCATCATTTGGGCGTCGGCTTTTCACTATTTGGTTCATTCCCCCTCTTGAGTTCCAGGTGAGTCTCAATCTCCTTACTTCAATCTCATTCAACTTTACTTTGATGATTTTTGTTCTTTGGGGTATATTGGAAACCCTAGTTTTTTAAATTTGGGGAAAACCAACATTTGGTCTTGGGCTTTGATGGTGGCCGAATTTTTCTTTAGCCTTTGATTGATGATTTATGACTTGAATCTTGAATTTGTGCATGGCTGAATTTTTCTTTGGCTCTTCGCTGATGATTGATGACTTAAATCTGAACCTGTGCATGTCCGACTTTTTCTTTAACTCTTGGTTGATGTTGATGATTGATGACTTGAATCTCAAGCCCCTACTTATGTGTTGATCGAGACCTGAACTTGTATATGACTGAACCCCTTAACTTCGTTTGATTACACATGAGGCTTGAGTCTTGAGTTTGATAAGGAATGAGAATTGATCTTGAGATGCTTGAGAGCATGAACCAATGTCGAGTTCTTAAGGAAAGTACTAAGGCCGCAGCTATTGTTTTGTACTTGATTTTTGAAGTAAAACTGAACTTCTTGGTTTGTATTTGGTTGAGAGTGAGATTCAATCCCCCTTAACTTGCCTTTGAGTGTAGCCAAGGCTTTGCTTGACTTGTGTGGGAATTCTCAGTATTATTCTTGGCTCTGAATATGACTCAAAACCCATAGCTTGTACATTGTTGAGACCCGAACTTGGTTGTGTATGGTTTGGCTGAATTTTTGACATGCTTGGCTTGTAAATCTACATGTTATCATGGTTGAGACCCTTTGTCTGGCTTGTGTGAGAATTAACTAAGTGATGACCAATACATCATAATTGGTTTTGAGCATAACTCAAGTTCCATAGCTTGCATACTGGTTGAGAACTAAACTCGTCGACATTTTGGAGGAAATATCAACGCTTTATTTCTTAAACTTGTATAGGCCGAACCTTTATTTTAGTTTGCCGAGTCTTGAGATTTTGGTTGAATTTATTGCTTGATCCTTGTGTAAGAATTGAGCTTGTGTCCACCTTTTGGCTTTGAGAGAAAATATCCAAGCACTTAGCTTATGTATTAGTCGAGAATCAAACTCACCGCCTTAGCTTTATATGTTTATTTTTCGGACTCCAATTTGCATCGGAAACATTTCATAGGTTTAATTGGACCTTTTAACTAGAAAATTCTATTTTGTAGAATTTTAGTAAGATTCACAATTTTCCTTTTCATATCTGATTTGCGTACCTCGATTCTTGATCTGACTGAACCGTTAATCTTTGTTGCAGATTAGCCATATTGATGAGGAGATCACGCTTTTTAAGGAGCCGCTCAGCCACTCAGTCACATGAGAGGGAGCCTCTGTCTTTCACTAGTGAGCCTTTATAACTTTATGTTTACGAATTCAGTACTTATCATATCATATTGCATATTGTATCCCCGTTTTGTTCTTCTTGGTGAGGCAATTGGGAAGAGCTGATATCCTCCTTTGTGGGGGTGAATGCTTCTATATTACATCCCCGTTTTGTTCTCTTTGGTGAGGCAATTGGGAAGAGCTGATATCCTTCTTTATGGGGGTTAATACTTATCAGATACGTTTTGCTTGGTCAAAACGCATCTTAAGGTAATATGGGGTGATTTTTACCGTATCACGTTCCTCAGATAGGGTACATTACCGCGCTATTCGCGTGACAATGTACGTTATCTTGTGTGTTTGTGATATAGTTAAAATCATCTCGCCAATTACATGGTAGTGACTCTATCTCATAGATTGGTGAAAAGAGTTCAACGCCCTGTGTCGCCTTAATATTTCTTCATAACCGTGTTTAATGAACACGCATTATTCGTTTCAGTCGAATACCCTGCAACGCCATTTTCTCCGTTCGAGATAGATGACCATAGGAGTAGATATTACACCACTGTTGATGATCCGGCATCAATTCTGCCCACTTCTCAGATTGCTTTGGACCTCCCAGATGAACTATCTAAGTTGGTACGGGAAGGGGGTCGCCGCATCACGTGCTAGCTAATTACAGACACGCCATTCGTGGAAGATACGGATCCTGCTCATCCTTTAAGAAAGACACATTATATGTTCGGTGATTCCGTGACAGATCCAACCACCATAACCCTCGGGGATGATAGGTTATACAGTGATGGTACAGCTTGCTTATATCTTCCTCCGTTCCCTCATCATCGTTCACTAACGGAATTCAGGAGGCAAGCGGTGACTCGACAGATGTCATGGACTCTAACAGAAGAGCATACCAACATTCCTTACAGATACGTCACCAGCCACTCACTCCCGGGTTCTAGTGGTAGAAAACACATCATAGGATTACACCCCGGTGTGATGGGATTAGAGGACCCGCCTAAAGGGGAGTTACCTATCATGGCTCACACAGTGAAGAATCACCTTGCCAAGCTAGGGCGAGAGCTACCTGTCGAAAATTATAGATGCCATGGCTGGTCTCATTCTTCAGATAAGTTATGGTGGGGTAGGATGATAGGTTATGTTCACCGATAGGGTGCTGAATTGAAGGCGATAGGATTGCATGAACCTATCCGTGCCACCCAATACGGATTACCGGTGAACGTTATTCACTACACTAGATTAATAGAGCTATACATCCAGATACCAACACTTTTCTTACCCGAAATGGAGGATTGGGACTACCTCTCCATGAGATGCACAAAGTCTCTGGACTGCAAATGGGAGATATGCCGTATCAGAAATATTTTTCCTCCAACCGGGAGCTACTTTAATTGAAAACCTACAAGCCTGCTCGATACCACACGTATTGGGAACTCACGTGTCACTATCAGATAGCCTTAGCTGGAACTAACCCAATTGTGAGGAAGAAATCTCCTCAAATAAGCCTGAAGCAATTCTCGGGTTATCTATTCAAGAATTTGGAAAAATCCGACGAAGCTGTTTGTGAATTGAAACCACTAACTCCTTCGGAAATCTATAAGTTGATTGAGAAATGTGATGCCCGATCCTACACCATTACGAGTGCCCAAGGTAGATTCTCTACAGGGACTAAGTTTAAGACTTTCTTATATTATGCGGAGAAGTCTATTCACCCTAAGACTTTGTTGGCTGGTTATATCGCACTTTGGTTGAAAAAGTTTGTGGTGCCACATCAGACCTTGGACGCCTTACCGATAGAGGTGCTATTCCTTGCTGTCTAGCTCGCCTACGGAAAGAACTTATCTCTTTTGCCAACAATGATTGTCGACATCCATTGTGGGCTTCGTCAAGTGGTCACGACTTTTACTCAAATAGAGGAGACTCCATCCGAGAAGATCCCTACGGCGAAGGCGGAGCTTCCTTACACCTATCTGATGGGGTGACTGGTTCTTCATCGCCCCGATCTGATGTCACCCCCAACTAATGCAGATCTATCCACTCCTTTGCAACAATTACTCGAGGAGTGCAAATGGAAAGCTCGGGACCTCTTGGACTTTAGGAAGAGTTTGCACATGCACAAGGGTTGGGTATTTAATCCATGCTTCCCTCGATTTGCCAGCCGATATAGTGGGTTGCTCGATGACGTAAAAGCGCTTGGAACAAATCGGACTTCTCTTGATGTTGGCTGTTTCAGATGGCTAATGAACATAAGGCTAGGCCACCTCATTTTCCGAGTAAAGGAACACTACTATTTAGAACCTTATCTGTCGTGCCGGTTCGCCCGTCAATTTGGATACAACCAATTATACGTCGGGAATCTAAACCAACAGTTTCAAACTCGTGGCGGACTAGTAGACGGCGCTCGATCTTGGCTGTGGAACGTGATGGGCTGTACCGGTGCCAAGTTCAGTCTTCCGAATACTGAATGCTAATTAGAGTTAACATACTTATATTGCAAATGGCTTATGGCCGCTAATGAGTCCGTCCCTCTAAGGCCAATTAAGGAGCTGATGGCTGAAGTTGCATCACATATTGCTGAGAGGATGGTCCGAGAAAATCTGAAGGAATGAAGGAGACGCGACAATAAGCTTGCTGGTCCCTCAGGCAAAGGGAAGCAGAAAGTGGAGGAAGTAGAAGAGGAATCGTTCGCTTCCAATGAGGAGGCTTCCGAAGAGGATGAAGTCACTACTGGTGGTGCTATGGAGGTCAATAACGACTTCAAGGAACATGCGGCATGTTTGTCTGAGTCTTTTTATAAAGATCTATGGGATCTATCGATCGCTGATCGTGCTCGTCGACTTAAAGCTCGAAAGAAGTGGAGAATTTTGCCTACTTATAATAGAATGATGGTTAAGCTTTCAGATGTAGGTTCCGAGGGAGAAGAGGGGTGAAGTAGCCTTGTCACTTGTGCTCGATCTCGGACCACAACTCAAAGTGGATTGCAAGTTGAGTCACGTGCTACATCAACACAGGACAAACCTGTGGATCTTAAAGGGGCCCGACTGTTCGCGGGAAAATTCGTTGCTTTCTTCATTAATGATTCCATTGTACACTCTTGTAACAGTTTATCGATTACAAAGATCCGGTCTTTTTATAAGATCCGGTTACAACGGAAATCAAATAAAAAGAAATGAAAAATTACAACTTTGTTTCCTTGTTTGTCGAATGAATCACGAGCTCCTGTTTTGCGGTCGCTCGCTTTGTGGGTTCTTTGCCTGCGCCGGGGTTGTTTGCCGTGGACCACCGCGCGATCTAGATCCAGTCGGATCTACGCAGTACGACGGGTATTATTCCACGAAGAAAATAATAGCCGGGAGGGATTGATTCACCAAGGAAACAATCGCTCAAGTCTCGGGATCTAAGACCAAGCTTAGATCCGGAGTTCGTACGCGTAGATCTGAGATCTGGTCCTCTCGAATACCTGCCTTATTTGGCGTTGACGGTCGCCGAGCACCAGATCTGGATGAGCAAGTCCTTGAAGTCCTAAAGTTTGAATCTTGTTAAGTTCTGAGTCTCCAATCCAGCAGGGCTTCGCCTCTCCAAAATTTCCAACCCCTCAAATGAACCAAGGCCTAGCCTATTTATAGGCACTCAGATCTGTGCCTAGGCACAGATCTGGGCCGGCCACCTCAGGGTGGCTCGGCTCTGGGCCGAGCCACCTTGAGGTGGCTCGGCCAGATTGTTCGCGGGAAAATTCGTTGCTTTCTTCATTAATGATTCCATTGTACACTCTTGTAACAGTTTATCGATTACAAAGATCCGGTCTTTTTATAAGATCCGGTTACAACGAAAATCAAATAAAAAAGAAATGAAAAATTACAACTTTGTTTCCTTGTTTGTCGAACGAATCACGAGCTCCTGTTTTGCGGTCGCTCGCTTTGTGGGTTCTTTGCCTGCGCCGGGGTTGTTTGCCGTGGACCACCGCGCGATCTAGATCCGGTCGGATCTACGCAGTACGACGGGTATTATTCCACGAAGGAAATAATAGCCGGGAGGGATTGATTCACCAAGGAAACAATCGCTCAAGTCTCGGGATCTAAGACCAAGCTTAGATCCGGAGTTCGTACGCGTAGATCTGAGATCCGGTCCTCTCGAACTCCTGCCTTATTTGGCGTTGACGGTCGCCGAGCACCAGATCTGGATGAGCAAGTCCTTGAAGTCCTAAAGTTTGAATCTTGTTAAGTTCTGAGTCTCCAATCCAGCAGGGCTTCGCCTCTCCAAAATTTCCAACCCCCCAAATGAACCAAGGCCTAGCCTATTTATAGGCACTCAGATCTGTGCCTAGGCACAGATCTGGGCCGGCCACCTCAGGGTGGCTCGGCTCTGGGCCGAGC
>NC_033798.1:76178141-76186986 GCF_001876935.1 Asparagus officinalis | reverse complement strand
CTGATTTGGCAGTAAGTCGGATTCCTGATTTGGCAGTAAATCCACTTCTGAGTTTGAGTCCGAAACCGATCTTGATTCGATCGTCATTCGTCCGAGTATGCCTTTGGTTGGATGACTCGTTGACTCTTCGAACACTTGGCTTGATTCCGCACGCGTATGGATGCCTTCCGTCGCTTGATGCGATTCGTCGATCTCGTCGCCTCGTTGGTTCGTCGGTTTGTGCCGAGCTGAGCAAAAGGGACCTATAAGCAATTTTACATGCCTACACCGACCTGTGACTAAAGTTGACCATCAAGCGACATGCTAAACCCCAGACTTCTCAAACGGGGGTGGCCGGCGATGCGCTCATTGGTGGGGAAGGTAATGTTCGACTTTCATCATCTTTTCAGTCCTTTTCATCACCAAGCTTTTAGACTTAGCAAATTTTATATTTTAGGGGGTTATGAAGAAGAAGAAATAATGTACAACCCTCCTTCTCCCGACTTAGACTTTTTTGGAGGATCCAGCTTTGTGCCACAAGCAGATGAGGCTGTGGCCGAGGATCCGATAGGTGCTGAAATAGATGTGGACCTTGAAATCAGTGAAGGTGCCGTTGTAGAATCTGGTTTGTCTGCAATAATCGTTAGCCCAGGTACATCTATTATCGGTAGTACACCTTTCAAGTGGTAATATCGGGCATTAAACAACTCAGAGTTTGTCCCTCCTCTAATTGCTTATATGCTTCTAGATCTTTTAAAAAAGCTACAAGAGGCGAGCACTGATCTCGGCATCGGTGCTCGCCTCTTGTAGCTTTTCTAAAAGAGCCAGAAGCATATAAGCAATTAGAGGAGATACGAACTCTAAGTCGTTTAATGCCCGATATTGCCACTTGAAAGGTGTACTACCGGTAATATATGTACCTGGGCTAGCGATCATTGTAGACAAACCAAATTCTACAAAGGCACCTTCACCGGTTTCAAGGTCCACATCTGTTTCAGCACCTGTCGGATCCTCGGCCACAGCCTCATCTGCTTGTGGCACAAAGCTGGATCCTCCAAAAAAGTCTAAGTAGGGAGAAGGAGAGTTGTACATCATTGCGTCTTCTTCATAACCCCCTAGAATATAAAATTTGCTAAGTCTAAAAGCTTGGTAGATGAAAGGACTGAAAAGATGACGAAAGTCGAAACATTACCTTCCCCACTAATGAGCGCATCGCCGGCCACTCCCCTTTGAGAAGCCTGGGGTTTAGCTTGTCGCTTGATGGTCAACTTCAGTCATTTCGCAGGTCGGGCCCCTTTAAGATCCACAGGTCTGTCCTGTGTTAATGTAGCACGCGACTCAATTTGCGATCCACTTCGAGTTGTGGTCCGAGATCAAGCACGAGTGACAAGGCTACTTCTCCCCTCTTGTCCCTCGGAACCTACATCTGAAAGTTCAACCATCATTCTATTATAAGTAGGCAAAATTCTCCACTTCTTTCGAGCTTTAAGTCGATGAGCTCAATCAGCGATCGATAGATCCTACAGCTCTTTATAAAAAGACTCAGACAAAACTGCTGCATGTTCCTCGAAGTCGCTGTTGACCTCCATAGCACCACCAACAGTGACTTCATCCTCTTCGGAAGTCTCCTCGTCGGAAGCGAACGATTCCTCTTCTACTTCCTCCATTTTCTGCTTCCCTTTGCCCGAGGGACCAGTAAGCTTATTGTCACGTCACCTTCGTTCCTGCAGATTTTCTCGGACTGCCCTCTCAGCAATACACAACACAGCTTTAGCCATCAACTCCTTAATTGGCCTTAGAGGGACAGACTCATTAGCGGCCATAAGCCATTTGCAACATAAGTATTCTAATTGGCGTTCAATATTCGGAAGACTGAACTTGGCACCGGTACAGCTCATCACATTTCACAGCTAAGCTCGAGCGTCGTCTACTAGTTCACCACGAGTTTGAAACTGTTGGTTCGGATTCCAGACGTATAATTGGTCGTATCCAAATTGACGGGCAAACTAGCACGACAGATAAGATTCTAAATAGCAGTGTTCCTTCACTCGGAAAATGAGGTGGTCTGGTCTTATGTTCATTAGCCATCTGAAACAGCCAACATCGAGAGAAGTCCGATTTGTTCCGAGCACTTCTACGTCAGCGAGCAACCCACTATATCGGCTGGCAAACCGATGGAAGCATGGATTGAATACCCAACCCTTGTGCATGTGCAAACTCTTCCTAACGTCCGTGAGGTCCCGAGCTTTCCATTTGCACTCCTCGAGTAATTGTAGCAAAGGAGTGGATAGATCTGCATTAGTTGGGGGTGACATCAGATCAGGGCGATGAAGAACCAGCCACCCCATCAGATAGGTGTAAGGAAACTCCACCTTCGCCATAGGGATCTTCTCGGATGGAGTCTCCTCTTTTTTGAGTAAAAGCCCACGATGGATGTCGACAACCATTGCTGGCAAAAGAGATAATCTCTTTTCGTAGGCGAGCTGGACAGTAAGGAATAGCACCTCTATCAGTAAGGCGTCCGAGGTTTGATATGACACCATGCACTTTTTTAACCAAAGTGCGATATAACCAGCCAACAAAGTCTTGGGGTGAATAGACTTCTCCGCACAATATAAGAAAGTCTTAAACTTAGTCCATGTAGAGAATCTACACTCGCAATGGTGTAGGATCGGGCATCACATTTCTCAATCAACTTATTGATTTTCGAAGGAGTTAGCGGTTTCAGTTCCCAAATAGCTTCGTCGGATTTTTCCAAATTCTTGAATAGATAACCCGAGAATTGCTTCAGGCTTATTTGAAGAGATTTCTTCCTCGCAATTGGGTTAGTTCCGGCTAAGGCTATCTGATAGTGATACGTGATTCCCATAACGTGTCGTATCGAGCAGGCTTGTGGGTTTTCAATTGAAGTAACTCCTGGTTAGAGGGAAAATATTCCTGATATGACATATCTCCCATTTGCATTCCAGAGACTTTGTACATCTCACGGAGAGGTAGTCCTAATTCTCCGTTTCGGGTAAGAAAAGTGTTGGTATTTGGATTGTATAGCTCTATTAATCTAGTGTAGTGAATAACGTTCACCAGTAATCCGTATTGGGTAGCACAGATAGCTTCATACAATCCTATCACCTTCAATTCAGCACCCCATCGGTGGAGGACATAACCTGTCATCCTACCCCACCATAACTTATCTGAAGAATGGGGCCAGCCATGGCATCTATAATTTTTGACAAGAAGCTCTCGCCCTAGCTTGGCAATGCGATTCTTCACTGTGCGAGCCATGATAGGTAACTCCCCTTTAGGTGGGTCCTCCAATTCTATCACACTGGGGTGTAATCCTATGATGTATGCTCTTCTACCACTAGAACCCGGGAGTAAGTGGCTGGTGACATATCCGTAAGGAATGTTGTATGCTCTTCTATTAGAGTCCATGACATCTGTCGAGTCACCGCTTGCCTCTGTAATTTCGTTTGTGAATGATGATGAGGGAACGGAGGAAGATATAAGCAAGATGTACCATCAATGTATAACCGCTCATCCCCGAGGGTTATGGTGGTTGGATCTGTCACGGAGTCACCGAACATATAATATGTCTTCCTTAAAGGATGAACAGGATCCGTATCTTCCATGAACGACGCATCTGTAATTAGCTGGCGCATGATGCGGCGGCGCCCTTCCCGTACCAACTTAGAGAGTTCATCTGGGAGGTCCAAAGCAAACTGAGAAGTGGGTGGAATCGACACCGAATCGTCAACAGTGGTGTAATATCTACTCCTATGGCCATCTATCTCAAACAGAGAAAATGACATTGCAGGGTATTCGACTAAAACGAATAATGCGTGTTTATTAAACGCGGTTATGAAGAAATGTTATGGCGACACAGGGCGTTGAACTCTTTTCACTAATCTGTGAGATAGAGTCACTACCTTGTAATTGGCGAGATGATTTTAACTGTACCACAAACACACAAGATAACGTACATTGTCACGTGAATAGCACGGTAATGTACCCTATCTGAGGAACATGATATGGTAAAAATCATCCCATATTACCTTAAGATGCGTTTTGACCAAGCAAAACGTATCTGATAAGTATTAACCCCCACAAAGAAGGATATCAGCTCTTCCCAATTGCCTCACCAAGGAGAACAAAGCGGGGATGTAATATAAAAGCATCCACCCCCACAAAGGAGGATATCAGCTCTTCCCAATTGCCTCACCAAGAAGAACAAAGCAGGGACGCAATATGCAATATGATATGATTAGTACTGAATTCGTAAACATAAAGTTATAAAGGCTCACTAGTGAAAGACAGTGGCTCCCTCTCATGTGACTGAGTGGCTGCGCGGCTCCTCGAAAAGCGTGATCTCCTCGTCAATATGGCTAATCTACAACAAAGATCAACAGTTCAGTCAGATCAAGAATCGAGGTACGCAAATCAGATATGAAAAGGGAAATTGTGAATCTTTGACTAAAATTCTACAAAATAGAATTTTCCAGTAAAAAGGTCCAATTAAACCAATGAAACGTTTTCGATGAAAATTGGAGTCCGGAAAATAAACTTATAAAGCTAAGGCAGCGAGTTTGATTCTTGACTAATACATAAGCTAAGTGCTTGGATATTTTCTCTCAAAAGCCAAAAGGTGGACACAAGCTCAATTCTTACACAAGGATCAAGCAATAAATTCAACCAAAATCTCAAAAAGCCAAAAGGTGGACACAAGCTCAATTCTTACACAAGGATCAAGCAATAAATTCAACCAAAATCTCAAGACTCGGCAAACTAAAATAAAGGTTCATTCTTACACAAGGATCAAGCAATAAATTCAACCAAAATCTCAAGACTCGGCAAACTAAAATAAAGGTTTGGCCTATTCAAGTTTAAGAAATAAAGCGTTGATATTTCCTCCAAAATGTCGACGAGTTTAGTTCTCAACCAGTATGCAAGCTACGGAACTTGAGTTATGTTCAAAACCAATAATGATATATTGGTCATCACTCAGTTAATTCTCACACAAGCCAAACAAAGGGTCTCGACCATGATAACATGCAGATTTACAAGCCAAGCATGTCAGAAATTCAGCCAAACCATACACAACCAAGTTCGGGTCTCAACCAATGTACAAGCTACGGGTTTTGAGTCATATTCAGAGCCAAGAATAATACATTAGAATTCCCACACAAGTCAAGCAAAGCCTTGGCTACACGCAAAGGCAAGTTAAGAGGGGTTGAATCTCACTCTCAACCAAATGCAAACCAAGAAGTTCAGTTTTACTCCAAAAATCAAGTACAAAACAATAGCTACGGTCTTGGTACTTTCCTTAAGAACTCGACGTTGGTTCATGCTCTCAAGCATCTCAAGATCAGTTCACATTCCTTATCAAACTCAATACTCAAGCCTCAAGCCTCATGTGTAATCAAACGAAGTGAAGGGGTTCAGTCATATACAAGTTCGGGTCTCCATCAACACATAAGTCGGGTTTGAGATTCAAGTCATCAATCATCAACATGAACCAAGAGTTAAAGAAAAAGTCGGCCATGCACAGGTTCAGATTTAAGTCATCAATCATCAACCAAGAGCCAAAGAAAAATTCAGCCATGCACAAATTCGAGATTCAAGTCATCAATCATCAATCAAAGGCAAAAGAAAAATTCGGCCACCATCAAAGCCCAAGACCAAATGTTGGTCTTCCCCAAATTCAAAAAACTAGGGTTTCCAATATACCCAAAAGAACAAAAATCATCAAAGTAAAGTTGAATGAGATTGAAGCAAGGGGATTGAGACTCGCTTGGAACTCAAGAGGGGGAATGAACCATATAGTGAATAGCCGATGCCCAAATGATGCCCAAAACCCTAGTTTGGAGTCCTTCCCTTTTGTCGAAATTGGAAGAAGAGAAGAAGAAGGAGATGAGGAATTTAAACAGGGGAGCTTAGTTTGGAATTCTTGAAGTGGAAGAGTCCTTGAAAGGGCCGATTGGGGAGAGGAAGTCAGCTGGGAGGAATTTTATTCTCTGAAGTTGGTGAAAGAAAAAGAAATGAAGAAGGAAGTAAGAAATTGGGATTTAAGTCCCCAAAGGAAACCCCTCGACCCGCATTCACGCGGGTCGAATTGCCCCCCGACCCGCATTCGCGCGGGTCGAATTGACCTGACCCGCATTGGTGCGGGTCGGGTATGGATGACCTGCATGCGGGTTTAGTCCGACGGTCATTTTCGTTGTATTTTCACTTGCTTTCGCCCACTTTCGAGATATCCGAGAAGCACTTTCATACTCCCGGGTAGTTTCGTGG
Organism: Asparagus officinalis; assembly: GCF_001876935.1. NCBI lineage: Eukaryota > Viridiplantae > Streptophyta > Magnoliopsida > Asparagales > Asparagaceae > Asparagus > Asparagus officinalis. The sequence continues at coordinate 76,180,719 of NC_033798.1, read as the reverse complement.
CTTTTTCGTCCACTTTCGATACATCCAGAACTCACTCATACTCCAATTGGTATACAAGTCTAAACTGTTTCCCACTTTTGACGGGAAGTTCCTAGAGAATATTACGTGTAATAATTCTTAAGGATAACCCGGCAGCCTTCGACGGGTACACGAGGTTAAACTGATTCAAGTTCTCATGTCATCGACTTAAATGACGATAATGAGGGATATACTCATAATGACGACGATATGTCAACAAGTCGACCGTCAGGAAGGAAGAAAGAGAAGATGAGGAGGCGACAAGCAATTGAAAAGAACCTCGATTTTGAAACTCTCAATAAAAATAATCAAGAAATTATTGATATTTAAAAAAAAGTCATGAACAACGAGAAAATGATAGAATGACAATGCACCAGATTATGATGTTAAGGGCCGAAAACGATAAGAAAAAATTAGATCTTCAAAGGGAACGATATGAAAGTAAAATTATGTTAATTAATCTTAATACTATTACTAATCCTTCGGAACGCGAGTATTTTCAAATTAAAAAACAAGAGATTTTTAATAGAAATATAACTGGAGGTTCTTCATCTGATATTCCTAATCCTGAATATAGTTATGCAGGAAGTCAATACGGAATACCTGACTACAGAAGTGATGGATATGGAGGAAATGACCTACCCGATTTTTAATTTTTTTCATGTACTTTATTTTTCTATGTAATGCTTGTAGACACTAAAAAAGTGCCAAGGAATAAAGCAAGGTTGAACCTTGCTACAAGCATGACGAGGCTCGTCATCATAATGAACCTCATCTTAGCCAACGAAGTCCATCCGCAGACGAACCTCGTCTTACGGCACTTCACCCCTCAAAAGACGAACTTCGTCATTGAAGACAAAGTTCGCCCAGAAATGAAGTTCGTCATTGAAGATGAAGTTCGTCCAGAAACAAAGTTCATCCAGAAACGAAGCTCATCATTGAAGACGAAGTTCGTCATTAAAGACAAAGTTCGTCGTTGCCATTGTTAACGAACCTCGTGCGTAGCCGAACCTCGTCTGTCATAATTTTCAGAGGCTACATTTAAGGAGGATTAATGACCAATAATTCACCAATTTAAGAAGATTTATTGACCTCATTTAAATGGGAGTTAATGACTACTCCCTCATTATAATGGGAGTTAAAGACCAATAACTCACTCCATAATGGTCCTAAGCCTATAAATAATAAGCATGATCAACATGAAAAAGGGGAGGAGATTGAGAGGCTAGTCAAAAAGCCTATCTCTCCTCCACTCTCATGGATCTTCATAGATCATCGGCTAATCATTTGGCATTAGAGTGTCGAAGCTCATAACAAGCACGATGAAGGTCATTACAATGACGGACCTCATCTCAAACAACAAAGCTTGTCGTTGGAAACAAGATTTGAAACACGTCAATGAAGACGAAGCTCGTCAGTAAAGATGAGGTTCGTCAGCAAAGACGAAGCTTGTCTAACGAACCTTGCCACGTAACGAGGCTAATCATCCACACGAAGTTCGACTGTAACGGCCACAAGGACCAAGTAAGCCCACATAGGCTAAATCTAAGAAGTGCGTTACGCTCTATTAATCAACATGGGCTAAATCTCAGGAGTCGGTTACGCCCACGACCCCACGATTGTAGCACATCAATTATGTGCTAAAGCTCTATAAATAGCCGCAAGCAGCTATGGAGTTGTTGATGGGTTGGAGATTTCAGGCTTGGACTTCAAGAAGCATCAGAGATCAAAGTTTCCGCACATGGATCCGGAGTTCGAACCTCGATTCTAACCGGTCAACGAACGTGAGAAGCTTTAGTGATTTTGGTCTGATCGTCAATGGGAGGCAATTTGGACTCAAGTATCGAGGGAAGCATCCTTTCGCTACCAAGAACACACCTTAAACAAAAGAGAAGTTGAATCAATCTTCTCTTTATCTGTAATCGAGAGAGCATGAGTGATTGTAAGGGTTTCGTATCAAGTGATCGAACCTAGTTTTCTTAAAACAAGAAAATCAATCCCAACATCAATTTTTCGACCCTACAATGCTGCTGAATTTAATATATAAAATTTCATCACTTTCGGCAAACCGTAACTCATTATGGAGTGAGAATTGGACTTCGAAGTATAGGCATCTAAAATTACCTACTAGCTCCCGCACGCAGCTCGAAACGAAGAGTGAACGTCACCATCCGAGTCAAGAAGGATTATCCAATTGGCTCATGTGCACGTCAGTCAGCTCGAGCACGTCGGCCAGCTCGAGTACGTCGGTCAGCTTACGCTCGTCAGTCAACTCGCGCACGTCAGTCAGCTCCCGCTCGTCAGTCAGCTCGCATGCGACAGTCAACTCCAAGTGACCGAACGTGCTCGTTAGTCGGCTCACGCATGCCTGACGCGTGTTTCGGTCAGCTTCAGGTACCGTAAGAAACTAACGAACGCTTGAGGCAAGTTAGCAAAGCGTACAAATCAACGAGACAACTAAATGCACATAATGGTAGAAAATACGAGTTCGGGAAGATCGAAAAACGCCAAAAGCTCAGAGCCAACGCGGGGGGCGCTGGTCACCACATGGTGACCCGTG
>NC_033798.1:76163469-76178126 GCF_001876935.1 Asparagus officinalis | reverse complement strand
CACGGATCACCAAGAGGTGACCCGCGCCTACGCGGGTCACCAGTAACCGTCGCGCAACTCCGACCCCCAAATGCGTTTTCGACGGTTATTTAAGTGGTTTTCGTGGGATTTATCTGTTTTAGGGGTTCCCAACTGACTTGATATCATCTCTACACGTGTGAAGACTGTTATTAACTGAAGATAAGGCTAAATCTCCCATTCTCATCTAAATACCCGCATCCGAGGTCCTATAAATATAAGCCTAGGGCCTCCATTTTACAAATCTGGAATTTTATCAAGAGGACGATGTGCTGCTGGATTGAGGAGTCAAGGAACATGAAATTTCAGCGAAGGTTAACCAGATCCCGACGAACTTCAGCATAAAGAGGAAGGCTTTAGAAGGATCTGAACCGTATTCCCCCCGTCCGTTCCTTAAGATTAGGCTTAGTCTTAATCTTGAGAAGAGTTACTGATTTTGCTTGGTCGATTTCAGTGCTTCAAGCGAATACTTCCTTGGTGAAGTAGGAGCTCTGTTAATTTTCCTACAACCGGATCTCAATATCCGCGATCGTCCATGGATATCAATATCCCCGCCGCAGGCGAAGATCCCACGCAAGCAAGAGTTGATAAACATTTCTTGCGTTTATTTTCTAGAAAGTTGTAATCTTTATTTTTGTTATTTGAATTCATTGTAAATGATCAAAGTTGTAATGAACTCGATAATGAAGACTACTTTCAACGAAAACAAACTGGCGATCATAGTGGGATCCGACAGCCTTTCTGCGAAGGCTGATGTGTCGCAACCTCGGATCCTCATCCCGGTTGAGGAAGAGGTCGAATATGAGTTCGACCAGCAGAAATATGAGGAGTACTTGTCCTCCTCCTCTAGATCCGCCTCTCCTTACAAATCCAGGAAGGTCCGCTAGTCTTGGGATTTGAAGACCCAAGAAGATCTCCGCGTCACTGCCACTACAGTTGTACATCACAACACTCCTCTAGCGTCCAATGAGGCCGGATCTGCAGATCTGGACTCTTCCTCCATCAAGGAGTCATTTGCTAAAGGCGCGCCAACTTTATCAAAGAGGGCACGCCAAAGGTGACGCCAACGCCTTGCACGCTAACTTGCTAAGGCTTTGGAGCCAGTTGACGAAATTTGTTACGAAGTGGATCTAAAGTCCAGAAAGCGCCAACCGCCACAATAGCGGGTGAACAACCCCTCCTCCTCCGAACCAACGAAGAATGAATGGGTCTGCGTTAAAAAGACCCGCTCAACACTTCAAGAGAGAATTCAGAAACACCGCGTATTGCTGGCGCATGCAAGAATCTAGAAAATTGCAGAAGGAAGAAGTGGAAAAGAAGCCACCGCCTTGCACACTAACTTGCTAAGGCTTTGGAGCCAGTTGACGAAATTTGTTACGAAGCGGATCTAAAGTCCAGAAAGCGCTAACCGCCACAATAGCGGGTGAACAACCCCTCCTCCTCCGAACCAACGAAGAATGAATGGGTCTGCGTTAAAAAGACCCGCTCAACTCTTCAAGAGCGAATTCAGAAACACCGCGCATTGCTGGCTCATGCAAGAATCTAGAAAATTACAGAAGGAAGAAGTGGAAAAGAAGCCACCAAAACTGCACAAAGTATGGATGCCAAAGTCCAAGGCGACGGCCGAAAAGATCAAAAACCGCGGGTCACTCAAGTCTGACTCTCTAAGCCGCGGGTCACTTAAGTCTGACCCTCTAAGCCGTGAGTCACTCAAGTCTGACCCTCCCAGCCACGGTCACTCAAGTCTGACCCACCTAACCACGGGCCACCAAGGTCTGACCTGTGCCAGGGCTAAGACAGGAGACATTCTGCACCTGTTCCATCGAGTTCCGCCCCTACTTCATTTGATTCCACGCCTCCAGTAGAGCTCCACGACAGCATGAATTTGTCCTGATTTAAGATAAAGATCACAGACCGTCTTGGTCCTTCACATGATGATCGAGATAAAGCTCTAGTTAAAGAGCGCTTGGGCCTATTGAATGAATCTCGAGTGGTTTATCAGGCTGGGGGTCGTAATCGTCCTCCTAAGCAGTGGAGGAGATCACATGATGGGAAAATCCCTGTAACTGACCGCATTAGATTGCGTGTCGAAGTCCAGGAGCCTGTTGAGGTCCTACGCTCACGAAAACATAGCCTCAAACATGTGACTCCTGAAGAAGCTAACAAAGTGTTGAGTTCCCAGAGGAAAGCGTACTCGTCTGACGACGACGTTATACCTGAGGGGTCGTGCCAACACACGATAGGTTACTCCGGTCATCTGACCGATGAGTTATACTATCGGACTGGGGGTACAAACAAGTCTTAGAAAAGGAGTAACCGAGAAACGGACTCTCATTATCCGTGTGCCAAAATTATCAAGGCAGTATTGCTATCCCAAACCTGCCCCGGAGAGAGTTTCAGTATTTGAAAGAATCTCCATCGGAACATCCGAGTCCAAACCAAGGCGTTTTCGTAGAAAGAAATTAGCCGCTCAAGATGATGAATTCCAGAAGTGTCTGTCAACATGACTGGTAGAGGGAAGTCAACACGATGCTTTAGTCCTGACCAGTTTTCAGGAGTATCCTAGCGAATAACTCGATTACGACCGGGGACCAGTAGACGAAGGGATTGCCAGAGAATGTAAAAGGGACTACCCTCAGATGACGAAACGTCAGATGCTTGCTCAGATGCTTGCTCAATAATGACTTCCAATGATATGACATCTAACGTGGGACAATCCTATGAGTCATTTATGATCAACACAGAACAAATGGCTAAAATTCTTGAAGACGCTCTAACCAAGCAGAAAGAGAATTTCAAATTTGAAATAGAGATGGCTATGCAGAAGATGAAAGAAATGCACAACCAACAAACTAACGCACTGACGAATCAGCAGGGAGAGTCTAGTCATCGTAATAATCCTAACCAAGCTGATAGTGATCGGGAAGCAGACGAGAATGCCAACATGGATACCCCTAGGGGTGAGCAATCGGTCGGTTCGGTCAGTTTTTGTCAAAATTTGACCAACCGAAACCGAATCACCTATTATTCAGAACCGAACCAAACTGTCCATGTCGGTTCGGTGCGGTTCGGTTCGGTTTGTTGGTTTAGTTATAAGTTTGCTGATTAAGCTTTGTAGTACCACGGGCAGGTTATTGAAACTAAATTTTTTTAGCAATGCAGTGATCATGCTTGAACCTGTACATGGTCATACACAATGCATCAAACACATGGCAATTCATCAAACACATGTCATATCTTTTTCTCAAGTACCTCAAAACGTGACACTAATATGCATAAGTATAACATATGTCAAAGATCCAAAACAAAGGCAAATCATCAAACACATGGCATGAGGAGTCTTAGCTCGAGAGAGGAACTCCCAACAGATGTGGAATCTCAGCGGCACGGCTAACACGCTGGTGAGCCACACGAGCGAGGCCAGCATAGGGTTAGGGTTGGGGTTGGGGATCTGGTGAGGGTTAGGGTTAGGGATCTGGCGAGCAAGAGGCTACGGAGGGAGTCGGGGAGATGAGGGTTAGGGTTGGGCTTGGGGATTTGAACATTGGTGGAGGCGACGGCGGGGAACAGATCGAGAGAGAGAGAGAGAGCAAGAGGAGATTTAGGGTTGGGAATCAGGGAATGAATGAGAACACGGATTTTATAGTAGTCGGGTATCGGGTATGGGTTACGGTGGGGTGTGAGTTCGGTCGGGTCGGTTTTACTCGGGTTGAATATTTCTGAACCCGACCTGAATCGATGGCTGATCAAAACCACACCGAATCGTGGGAAATCGATCGGTTCGGTAGGTTCGATCGGTTTGGACCGAACTTTGCTCACCCCTAGATACCCCTCCCGTTGACAACAATGCTGGGGGTGGTCCCTCAAATGATAATAATACAAAGGATGACGACGTCGTTTCTCCTTAGGATCGTTCAAAGAAAGATACGAGCGAGGATAAAAAGATGAGGGACTTAGAGAGCAAAATCAATGCGTTGATGAGTGATCAAGAAGTAAAGAAGTCCGGAATACCGTGTCCATACCTGAGAGAGTGGGAATCAATCTTGTACCCGGTGAAGTTTAATTTGATCAACTTCACACCGTTTGACGGAAAGGGTTCCCCCACTCAACACTTAATATACTTCAAGTCTCATTTGGGAATAATCTTCGACAATAAGCCCTTGATGGTACGGTCATTCGTCGGCACTCTTCGCGGAGAAGCCTTCGATTGGTATCGCCATCTTAAGCCAAGGAGTATCAGCACTTAGGATGATATGGAGGACATGTTTCTTACCAATTTCTTCGATGACGATATCGAGGTTTCAATCGAAACGTTATTCGACAAGAAACAAAAGGACGGAGAGTTAGTCGAGAACTTCATCAAACGATTCCGAAACAAAGCAATGAATTATCGAGATCCAGTCAGCGAAGACTTCATAATAATCTCTCTTTGGATATCCTCGAAGCCATGAGAATGACGCCGTCTAAAACTTGAAAGGATTTAAAGGTGCAAAGAGAATGAGCCGAACGTTTCCTCAAGAGGAAGAAGGCTGAGAGGGGTCAAACGGCGACAAATGCTCCACAACAGAATTTTGTCCCTTGAGGTAAGGGGAAAGCACAAGCGAACACAGTGGATGTGAACCAAATGTTCGAGCTACAACCGTAACCACAACAGCAAGAATAAAAGGCGTCTCAGCAGTAGCAGTGGTAACGACAACCTCAAAAACAAAAGACCTCGGAACCAAAATTTCCAAAGGTTTACTCGTTTAAAGAAGAAGAAGTCCCTGATATTTTCAAATACCTCATAGAGAACAACAAGATCAAGTTGCCTCCAATCCAAGATTAAGAAGAGGCTAAAAGGGTTAATGTCCAGAAGTACTGCGCGTTCCACAGAGCGGTTTATCACCCTACCAAGTCATGCTACGCCCTCAAAGAAAAAATCCAAGCTTTGATCGATGTCGGGGTCATTACTATGAAACAATCCAAGGAGAAGAAGGTGGGTGTGAACGCAGTGTCAATCAGCTTCGGATATGTTCCCCTGAATTGGTTTCAGCCCGAACCCATAATGAACGTAACGGTGAAGACCGTTAATGAAGATCCTCACAAATAGCGCCAGAAAGGGCTTGCGCCACACACAACCCTAAATGGTGAGATTCTCTGGGTCCATCTTGATCTGATTGAAGATGAACAATGGGTGGGAGCCTCGTCTAAGAAGAAATCAAAAGACAAAGGAAAGTCCTGTTATGGTGCCTTAGCCATTCCACAAGGAAACGATGAAAGAATCCCTGCTTTCCCACTCTCAGAAGATGAGCAAGAAGTCTTTGCTACCCGGAGTGAGAATGAATACCATTTCAATTACCCGAGTGCTTCCAATCAGTTAGCCGAGCAGGGGGTGACCAGAAATATTCCTTCCAAAACATTAGCTGAAATAAGAGTGGCCATAACTCCCCCCGCAGTTGTTGAGAAGACTCAACAAAAGCAAAAGGAGAAAGAGCCATTATATCAAGAGATTCAAAACCCGAAACAGTCTTGATTCAATCAACCGATTGGAAGAGACAAACCGGAAAGTTCGAGCGCTCCACATCGCTTCGATATCATGACACAATTAGCTAATATATCGGCTATATTGACTTTATATGAGCTGTTGCGTCTTTCAAAAGACACAAGGGAGGCGCTGCAAGAAGCCTTGGCCAATTAGGACGTTCTCCTGACTCAGATCAAGCCGTCTCCCGAGGAGCCAGAGCCGCCAGTCCAACACTGTAACCTCGCGGTGAACCACTTTCCTTGCATTTCTTTCACCAAAGAGGACATGCAGAAAAATAATTCAAAGCATGACCGACCCCTGTATTTCACTGGGCACATTGGCTCCAGCGTCGTCAACCGGATCCAAGTCGATCCGGGTTCCGCTGTTAGCATCATGCCACTTCGATTGATGTACAGTCTTAGAATACCGGCCATTAAGCTAGCTTCCACAGGCACTACGATCTACGGATTCAACATCAGTGGGTCCAGACCATTGGGTAAAATCCGAGTAAAGTACCAAATCGGAGATTTGAAGTAAGAAGTCACATGTTATGTGATCGACGTAGAAACTTCTTATAACTTACTGTTGGGTCGACCATAGATCCACGGTAACGTTATAGCCCCTTCTACCCTCCATCAGTGTCTTAAATATGTAGACACTAATAATAAGGTCAAGACTGTGGTCACCAGTTTGTTTTCGTTGAAAGTAGTCTTCATTATCGAGTTCATTACAACTTTGGTCGTTTACAATGAATTCAAATAACAAAAATAAAGATTATAACTTTCTAGAAAATAAACGCAAGAAATATTTATCAACTCTTGCTTGCATGGGGTCTTCGCCTGTGCCGGGGATGTTGATATCTGTGGACGACCGTGGATCACATCCGGTTGTCAAAAAATTGACAGAGCTCCTACTTCACCAAGGAAGTATTCGCTTGAAGCACTGAAATGGACCAAGCGAAATCAGTAGCTCTTCTCGAGTTTAAGACTAAGCCTAATCTCAAGGAACGGACGAGGGGAATACGTGTTCAGATCCTTCGAAAGCCTTCCTCTTTATGCTAAAGTTCGCCAGGATCTGGTTAACCTTCGCTAAAATTTCGTGCTCCTTGACTCCTCAATCTAGCAGAACCTCGTCCTCTTGATAAAAATCCAGATCTGTAAAATTAAGGCCTTAGGCTTATATTTATAGGGTATTGGATGCGGGTATTTGGATGAGAATGAGAGATTTGGCCTTATCTTTAGTCAATAAAAGTCTTCCCACGTGTAGAGATGATATAAAGTCAATTAGGAACCTCTGGAACAGATAAATCCCGCGAAAACCACTTAAATAACCGTCAAAAATGCGTTTGAGGGTCGGAGCTACGCGACGGTCACTGGTGACCCGCGTGGGCGCGGGTCATTAGGTGGTGACCCGCGCCCCCTGCGCAGGCTCTGAGCTTTTGGCATTTTCCGATCTTCCCGGACTCGTATTTTCTACCGTTCTGTGCATTTAGTTGTCTCGTTGATTTGTACGCTTTGCTAACTTGCCTTAATCGTTCGTTAGTTTCTTTACGGTACCTGAAGCTGACTGAAACACACGTTAGGCAAGCGCGAGCTAACTGACGAGCGTGTTCGGTCACTTGGAGTTGACTGTCGCACGCGAGCTGACTGACGAGCGTGAGCTGACTAACGTGCGCGAGCTGACTAACGTGCGCGAGCTGACTGACGAGTGTGAGCTGACCGACGTACGCGAGCTGGCTGACGTGCGTGAGCTGACTGAAGTGCGTATGAGCCAATTGGATAATCCTTCTTGACTCGGATGTGTTAGACCCTAGAGGGGGGGTGATTAGGGTCTTATGCTAATCTAATCCGATTAAATGCCAATTAAAACTAATTAACAAGTTATCTTCTTACAAGATAGATATACAAAGAGTTGTGTGTAAGAATATGCAATATACACAAGGTGATATATCCTAGCAAAGAGGTATACTATATGATATATGCAAGGATATGCAAACATAAGGGTAACATAAACAAATGATATAGTGAATGAAATAAACAATAAGAGAGAGGCTATAAAGATGAACAAATATAAGTGTGCTAAGCCAAACTCAAACAAGCAATATGATCACGGAGTTCGGACCTTCCGTCCTACGTCTCCGCTCCCCACTCCCGGGGAGAAATCCACTATCACAACCGGGTTTTCTACGCTCACCCGAATAACGTTTACAACCACACTATGTCGGTTTTCAACGATCACCGATCAACGTGAAATGCTAGGAAATAGAGTTAAGGAAACTTCTCTATAAACACAAAGAGAGGATGATGAAATGTTGAAGATGAACTCTTCAATAGTTGATGTAAACTCCTCTTTGTAACAGCAAACCCAAAACAAACTTAAACCAAAACTAAACAAGCTTAAACCCTTGTTTAAAACCTTGTTTAAAAACTTCTTTAAAACATTTCTTGCTACCATCTAAAATCTGAGATAAGGGGGGTATTTACATGAAACCTCAAAGGTAAGAGAAAGCCAAGAAAAAGACCAAAAAACCATTCTGCAACGGCTCTAAAAATAGCCGTTGGAATAGAACTGACAGATCGGCGGTCGACCGGAGCGGTCGACCGCAAAGAACAAAAAACAGAACAGAGAGTTCGTCGGTCGGCCGCACTATAGCGCGGTCGACCGCCGGTACTGTAGCAGGTATATCTAGTTTTATAAAATCAGTTAAAAATAGTAAAACAGCTCCAAAAATTATGACATTTTGTGGAAAGGTTCTAGACATGTAGAATGACATGTTAGAGAAAGAATTTCTGAAAAATCATTTCCCAGTTGAGAGAAATAAATGTTTGAACACAGATTTACAGTTTCTGAAAAACTGCAGACATACACGATTTTGTAAAATCAATTAGGCACAGTAAATCAACTCCAAAAATAGTAAAATTTTGATAAAAGTTTCTAAACATGTATATAAATATGTCAAAGAAAGAATTTCTTAAATATCACTTCCCATTTATGAAAACTCATCTGTTTTGTAAAACATGCACGAACAAAAACATGATTTTGTAAATTCCATTAAACATAACAAATCAATTCCAAACTTGATGAAACTTTGCAAAATGTTTATAAACATGAAGACAAACATGTTAGAAAAAGAATTTCTCAATTTTCATTTCTCAATTGTGAAAACTCATTATTTTGTAAAAACATGCATGAATATGAATTTGTTAAGAACTTGTTTTTGACAAAAAGAGTTTAAACGCATATTGAAACTTTATGAAATGTCTTCATAAACATTATAACACATTAATATAAAGTAAACATGGTCAATAAAATAATATCACAAAGTTTTCTCAAAATAGCTCATTTTGTGAGAAAATCCAATATTGTGTGTGTATATGATATTGAGCTTAGAGTATTAAACACACATAATATAAACCTATACTAAATATACCCAAGCTTGATGAAGGTCTTCAATGAGCATGACTTGGTAAACTTTGCGGAAGAAGTTTGAACTTGATCTTTAACTTTGAATTGCATAAGCTTCACCGACATTCCGCCAACCTCCTTTTGATATGATCGTGAATGCTCGATTCCATCCATCCTCCAATACGTTGTTTGCCTAGAATAAATACGAAAACACAAACACTAAACAAACAACATTAGAAGTAAATTGTTTGTTAATTATCATCAAAACAAGAAGGCCAACAGGATGGTAACGCCCACTCTTCATTTTGAGCTGCATGCGGGAGCTCGTAGGTAATTTTAGACGCCTATACTCTGAAGTCCAATTCTCACTCCATAATGAGTTACGATTTGCCGAAAGTGATGAAATTTTATATATTAAATTCAGCAACATTACATAGAAAAATAAAGCACATGAAAAAAAATTAAAAATCGGGTAGGTCATTTCCTCCATATCCATCTCTTCTGTAGTCAGGTATTCTGTATTGACTTCCTGCATAACTATATTCAGGATTAGGAATATCAGATGAAGAACCTCCAGTTATGTTTTTATTTAAAATCTCTTATTTTTTTTAATTCGAAAATACTCGCGTTCCGAAGGATCAGTAATAGTATCAAGATTAATTAACATAATTTTACTTTCCCATCGTTCCCTTTGAAGATCTAATTTTTTCTTATCGTTTTCGGCCCTTAACATCATAATCTGGTGCATTGTCATTCTATCATTTTCTCGTTGTTCATGACTTTTTTTAAATATCAATAATTTCTTGATTATTTTTATTGAGAGTTTCAAAATCGAGGTTCTTTTCAATTGCTTGTCGCCTCCTCATCTTCTCTTTCTTCCTTCCTGTCGGTCAACTTGTTGACATATCATCGTTATTATGAGTACATCCCTCATTATCGTCATTTAAGTCGATGACAGGAGAACTTGAATCTGGTCCCTGAGATAAGCGGGACTTTGAAGTTTTGAAAGTTGCAGGCGATCTGACACTTATATTTGCTCATTTCTCTGCATCTTTTAAACTGACCAAACATGATCAAATAGAAACCCCTTTCTCTCTTCTACATCTTCTGCAAATATTATCCTAGCACGTTTAATGTACTACAAGAGAGGAAGAAACAAGAATTCATAACATGATAATCGATGTTAATAGTCAAGATTTTGTTATTCAAATACTTACAATGTCAAGCTCAGAAGCACAACTTAGATTTAGGCGCTCGACTTGTCGAATGCATCCTCAAAATTTACTGATGGGCTTCATAATTAATTACATTCGGTATGAGAGAGACTTAATAGTTCTTTGAGCAGTACAACTATTGGAAATCCTTTTATGAAATAAAGCAGAAATTTTATTCTCCTTGCATTGATTCCTGCCAGCATAGAGTCTCCCCACATTAGATTCCTACCAGTATTGGATTCTTTCTATGTTAGAGACTCCCCACATTGGATTCTCCTTGCATTGATTTTTCCTCAGTAATAATTTCTACCCGAAGTATGTCTATAAATACTTGCATAATTTTTATATCTCCACCACAACTCTTCTTATTCTATATCCATAACTCTTTGAATTCCTCCATCATAATAGTTTCATCCTCAACAACTTTATCTCCTTAGATTATGACATCCAGTCGCGGAAAATCTTTTTTACAAGAAGAAGGCCAAATTTTATGCGCTACGTGGCTCAAAATTTCTCAAGACTCAGTCATGGGTTCTAATATTTGTATATTTGTACGACTCAAAGGACTACGAAGTCTCTCTTATGCCAAATGCAATTAATTATGAAGGCCATCAGTAAATTTCGAGGATGCATTTGACAAGTCGAGCGCCTAAATCCAAGCGGTGCTTCTGAGCTTGACATTGTAAGTATTTGAATAACAAAAATCTTGATTATTAACATCTGTTATCATGTTATTAATACTTGTTTCTTCCTCTCTTGTGGTAGATTAAACGTGCTAGGATAATATTTGCAGAAGATCCAGATGAGAGAAAGGGGTTTCTATTTGATCATGTTTGGTCAATTTTAAAAGGTGCAGAGAAATGAGTAAATATAAGTGTCAGATAGCCTGCAACTTCCAAAACTTCAAAGTCTCACTTATCTCAGGGATCGGATTCAAGTTCTCCTGTCATAATGACGACGATATGTTAACAAGTCGGTCTACAGGAAGGAAGAAAGAGAAGACGAGGAGGCGACATGCAATTGAAAAGAACATCAACTTTGAAACTCTTAATAAAAATAATCAAGAAATTATTGATATTTAAAAAAAAAGTCATGGACAACGAGAAAATGATAGAGTGACAATGCACCAGATTATGATGTTAAGGGCCGAAAACGATAAGAAAAAATTAGATCTTTAAAGGGAACGACAAGAAAGTAAAATTATGTTAATTAATCTTGATACTATTACTGATCCTTCGGAACGCGAGTATTTTCAAATTAAAAAACAAGAGATTTTAAATAAAAACACAACTGGAGGTTCTTCATTTGATATTCCTAATCCTAAATATAGTTATGCAGGAAGTCAATACGGAATACCTGACTACAGAAGCGATGGATATGGAGGAAATGACTTTCCCGGTTTTTAATTTTTTTTCATGTACTTCATTTTTCTATGTAATGCCGCTGAATTTAATATATACATTTTCATCACTTTCGGCAAACCATAACTCATTATGGAGTGAGAATTGGACTTCGGAGTAGTTATGAAGATTGTTCCAAATATTATGCTATATTTTCTGGTTTTTAAAAGATTTTTCTGGAACTGCATTTTCGGGCCAACTCCCCTGATACCCTATTTCCAATTATTTTTCGGTTCTCTCTAAAATGGACCGCACATTATCTTTTTTTTGCCTTCGGTTTTATTTTAAAGGCTATTATCTATTTCTTATTATCAATTCATTAAAGATAATTAATTTTATTTAAATATATGATTATATTATATATTATAATTTAGTATTAATTTATAATAGATTTTATATTTTAAATTAATTCATATAATTTTTTTTATCATTTTATATTTTTTAAATCATTTAAAGTATTATATAAATAATCATTGAATAATATGTATTTTTAAATAGAGTTTCATATAGAGGGGAGTGGTTGGAGTGTCCCCCTCTAAAACAGAATATGCATGATAATATTTTTTGGGGAGGCTGGCTGCAGCCTCCCCGTTGGAGCTACTCTAAAGCAAACTTTATTCAGTTTGAAACTATTTTTATGTAATTGTAAACTGTTTGATTTGTTTTATAAAGGATTTCAAAAGTATGGATTAATGAAAAGCCTATATCTACTCTTCTATACTTATACGAGAATCCATAGAATATGCATGATAATATTCTTTGGGGAGGCTGGCTGCAGCCTCCCCGTTGGAGCTGCTCTAAATCAAACTTTATTCAGTTTGAAACTATTTTTATGTAATTGTAAACGGTTTGATTTGTTTTAGTATAAAGGATTTCAGAAGTACGGATTAATGAAAAGCCTATATCTACTCTTCTATACTTATGCTACAGTAAATACTACAGTAAATTACCCCATGTCTGTCTGCTACAACAAATTACTGTAAATTTACCCCAGTCTGGCCGTTGCAGCAAATTACTGTACCGTGAACAGTAAATCAGATCTCCCACTATATTTTTTGAAGTTACTGTTTATACTACAGTATTTTACTGTATCATAAACTATAAATCAAATCAAATGTATTAAAACTTAGATCCTCTTGTAAGTATAAAGGAGTAGATATGATTTCTAAATCAAATGTATTAAAACTTGAATCCTTTTTTAAGTATAGAGGAGTAGATATAATTTCTAGGTTTAAGCATACAATAATCAAATTAAATGAATTAAAACTTAGAGGGAGATAAGTTTAAAATGTAATACTTAAAAAAATAAGGGATCGTGCTTTGCACGGGGTGCACACTAGCGTCTTTATATACTTGAACCAAGAAGGTCCACAACAGCTTGATGTTAAATGTCCTTAAACATATAGATGTGATTTTATTCTTAGCAATAACTTCCCGGCTCCATTTTGTATCATATTGCTTCTTGCATCACTATTCATCCGTTGCTTACATAGTTACAATTTTTTTTTTATTTTAAAAACTGTTAGATATGAGCATCAATTATTTTATTTGATTTTTCCTTCATGAGCCACGCTTTGTTTTAGCCACGGCTGACACACACCAAGTATTGCTATTTTATTAGTAACTTGTTTTGCATAATTCAAGCTCATCCAGAAGCTGCTGAGTGGAGGAGCAATCTTATAGCAAATAATAATAAGTTATTGGTGCTTTATGCGGCTGATAGAGTAACTTGAGAGAATTCTGAAACTGTAGTTGAGATAAGAGGGAGGAGAGCTTTTAGTGTCTCTAATGAGCTTGATGATCTTACAATTGAAGGCATCGATGAAATGATTTCGAGGGAAGAAATTTTCTTCGACAATTTTGATGAACAACCAACTGATAAAGAAGATGGTCGTGGGGCTGCCACCGAGTCCAGGTCAACGACAAATTCAAAAAAGAAAAGCAAGAAATCAAAGGATGATGTTGGTGTTGACAAGATTTACAACGGCATGGAGGTAGTAGCTGAGGCAATTCGTGATAGTGCGATTGAATTCAACAAGGGTCGGGAAAACGTGCCTATGAAAATGAACGATATTTGAGATTTTTTGCTTAAGATGGGGATCGGGAATGAACAAATTGAAGATGCATATCTATTCCTACTTAATCCTCTGGAGAATTTGAGAGGTTTACTTGGGTGTCCATTGAAAAGGCGCAAGAGCATTCTTATGAAAATGATGGCCCATTTTTAGCTTCCACCTACTCATCTAGAGTATGATTTATGTTCCTATTTTCTTAGTTTTATTAACTTTTGTTGAATGTCGTTTGGTTATGTGTTGACGATCACAAATTTATCTTTGATTTTTGCTTATGTATGGCAATTATATACTTATCTTTGCTAACTTTTGGGTGTTTATGCCAAACTAGTGGTCGAAAACTAGTGATCGACTTTTGTTGGAAAATGTACTATGTTTGATATATTTGTACTTTATATATTGGAAAAAAATGTGATGACTATATATTGTGGTTCTTTTATTATTTTATATTAACTCATGTTATTTTGACAAGCTCTAGCAAAGGAAATTCACTAGTTAACAACAACGACCATGACAACAACAATAATAATAGTAGCTATAATAATAATAATAATAATAATAATATCAATAATAATAGTAGTAATAGCTATATCTTTTTTTATCATTTACTATTTAACAAAATATCTTAATAATATATAAGAGTATTTATGTAACTTTGTCTATATATACTTTACTTCCCTCTTCTCTATTAGAACTCCCAAACAAATTTACTTCCGTTCCACTAACTAAACTTCAAAACAACATTTTATCTTTTCACTTTCATCCCTAACCTTTGCTTTCCATTATTTAACTTTCCGTCCCTCCGCTTTGTAAACTCCCAAACAAAAACATGTTTTCTATATTGTAGTATGGAACTATGATGCGAAGAAGGAATCAGTGCTTGAAGTAACCAGAGAGGATTTACTTGAGCTGCAACATATCGAGCCCCATCGAGGAGCACAACGACGGTCACAGCGTGGTCAGCCTGAGAAGGTCGCTATTTCGTCGGAGGAGCGAAGTGGGGGGCGTGCGAGAAGGGGGAGGAGATCATTGCAGTTGTGATGGC
>NC_033798.1:76161548-76163446 GCF_001876935.1 Asparagus officinalis | reverse complement strand
TGGGGGCTGCGATTTGAGAGGCTGGGGGTTCGTTTTGGCGTCTTCAGTTTAGGGGGTAGGATTTGATGATCCTATGACTCATTTTGTGGTTTATCATGATTAGGCTAATGTCATTGGTTCTGATGATGCAACATAACTCAATTGAAGAAATTTTCAAAACAAACTCGGCACAAGTTTTAATTTTCAAAATCGACTCATTTTTTTTTTATAAAAATCGACTCACTTTTTGTCACGTCAGCTTAATCTCATTCTTAAACAGTCGGGGTTGGCAACCCCGACTGTTTAGGAGGTTGTTAAATCCCAATTAGAAGTCTTAAACCCAATTTTTTATGTCCTAAATGGTCGGGGTTGGCAACCCCGACTAATTAGGAAATGAGATTAAACTGACGTGGCAAAAAAGTCGATTTTTGTAAAAAAAAAGTGAGTCGATTTGGAAAATATTAAAACTTGGTTTGAATCTTTTTTGAAAATTTCTTCCAACTCAATTTATTGGTGCTTGTTTATTGAAATCAATGAAATGTTACTTGGATATTCTCCTCCTGTTGTGGAATTGTAGGCGTTTAATGTTGCCTTACTACTTTACTAGGGCGGGCGAGGTTCACTAGATTGCAAGTAGGGGAAATAGGTTCCTAATAGTATCACAATTGTTTGAAAAAAAGGAAAGTCGGTTGGATTTCTTTGCCTCCAGATTTTGAAAGATAGCTCTTGTGTGCATACCACCAAGATGCTGATAATAAACACGGAACACACCTATTGGACAACTAAATAAGAAAATCTAGACATGTAGAAAGATAAAAATTGTCATACTTTGCTCTATTCATTGAAGAGAAGGAAATGAGAAGTCTTACCCTCCTAAATGTTATGTTATTAGGGGGTGAACTAAGAAAAACTAGGGTGAATAGTTTAACGTCCTAAATGTTCCCTTAACTTCCTTTCTCCCTTATCCCCTCAATCCAAACAAGCCCTTAAAAAACACGGAACATCCCCATTGGACAACTAAAATAAGAAAATCTAGAAAGATAAAATTTGTCATAATTCCCTCCATTCATTGATAGGGAAAGCTTTAAAAAGTAAAAAATAACTCAAAAATTAAAATTTTAATCCTTAAATCAACATATGCATGAAGAGAGACGGAGGCCGCATCGTAAACATCATGCCTGAATCAATTATGTTATACGTGGTAATTCTCATAATAATAAATATCAAAAGCGATGGTTTCAAAAAAAAAAATATTTCTTAAATAAATTAAAAAACTAAATAAACAAAGAACGGATTGGGATCCTCTACTTATGCATAGTGTCTCCTAATATTTGCTAATGCATCTTTACCTTTTATTTTATGGACCCTACCTTTCACTTTGTACTTGTCCACAAAATGAAAGGTGGAGATACATTAGCAAATATTAGGAGGCACTATGCATGAGTAGAGGATCTCAATTCCTATTAGAACCCGTCACTGTGGGGTTTTGAAAACCACACATGGGGTCAGTAAAATAACCATATTGCCCTTATTTTACACTCTGTGTGGCCCAGAACCTTCCGCACCATGCAAGAGGTTTTAAAAGGATCATAACTCCTCATTCCATTCCCAACCAAGAGAATTTAGGCCAACGTTGACCGTTGTCAATCCATATAGTTTGCCAGCACGAGCAGTTTAAACGCAAGCACCATTAACGGATCCCTTACCCTCAGATCAACAACAATAAGGAAAATACGCAAATTTAGAGAAGTCGGATCAAATCAATTGAGAGAGAAAGAAACAAAAAGAGTAGGAAAGGAAAGAAAAAAAAATATGAGCGGATCAGCAGACGGAACCAAGCCTCCGGCATTGCCACAGCAGGGAGGCATCCTCCACCAACGCCGCGGCATGCCGGGCTGCCCCGCGAAGATGGCGGCAGT
>NC_033798.1:76079470-76160140 GCF_001876935.1 Asparagus officinalis | reverse complement strand
GTCGGGTTCGTGATGGTCGCCACCATCGGATACTTCACCCTCTACGCCAAGTCCAAGCCCGGAACCACCCCCGGCGAGGTCGCTGGGGTGATCGCCGGATCGGGAAAGCCCAAGTCCAACTAGGCTCAAATCCCGTTAATTTGGATGCATGCTAGATGATGGGACGGTCTGTTTGTTATCGAATTATTATTTTTTTGTTATTTTATGTTTAGTTTTCAGTTGCGTAACGGCGCGCAATTTTTTGTTGCCACCTTTTTATTTATTCTTTGCTTGATTTGATCTTAGGGTGAGTTTTCAAGCATTCAATGTGGGAAAAACTCAAGACATATTATTAATTGCTTGTCATTTTTAATTTCTTTTTCATGGGTATGTCTTTTCTTTTGAATGGAAAAAAAAAAAATTCCAAAGTACAGCCCTTCGATTGAAGTCATAATTTATTTCTTCTTTCGGTAGGAAACTTGTAAACCTAGCCCACAGAATTCCTACAAAGAGAGGAAAAAGATTCTTAAACTATAAGAAAGCCCTTTTAAAACTCGTACGAGGAGACACAATGTCTACCGCGCACACGAATCACTGTGATCTTCCGTGTTGAACCATTACCTAATGAAGCGTGCAAAGATGAATTCTCGATCACCAATTTTGAAAAATTTCTTTTGTAACCTTTCAGAAGAGAAAGAAGTTATGGCAGCATCTAAAATAGTCTTAAGTTAACAAGGCATATGCTAAAACAGGCAAAAAATGAGATTAAGGAGTCCATTAAGAGGTTGATATCAGGTTATCTGCTGGTTGCAAGTGGAAGGGAAGAAATCTATAGTTGTTGCTACAAAAGATGCTTATATATTGTTTCTATCTACAGAATTTCGCAAGCGAGAATGAAACTTCAGATTGTTTCGCCCGCAAGCTCATTCTCCTCAGCATGTTATTCGTATATGATGCCAATCACAAAAGAGGCTGCTGAAAAAGCAGTTTCATTCGGTTACAAATTTTGCTTTGCTTCTGAAATATATACGTGCAGTTTGTAGAGCTAGCAAAGGAAGTTCTGCTTGTTTGAAGGTTGTGAATATTACTGTTTTGAGTATGTGGCGTTTTGAGTTAAAAGGAAGTGAGGTTGATTTTACTTTTGGTTTGAACGATATACCCCCCCACCAAAAAAAAAAAAGCCAAAAAAAGGGAGGAAAAAGAAATAGGGAAGGCAGGAATAGGCATATGATAAAACAGCAAAAACAGAACGTCCAAGGACATGAATTGTCATAACATAATAAACAGACTAATGAAGATCCTAGAATTTGCTGGCAGGGGATTAAGTACGTAGCTAGATTTGTCATTTAAATTTGAGAACCATTATAAAACCATGAATCGTATGTACTAACAACTACACATATTTTGCTTAGCTTCAAGTGCAGGAGAATCAGCAAGTACATAGAGCATAATGTGCATAGATTATTCAAATAAGAAGGGTTTAATGAAGGATCACCCATCTCTGCAAGTCTTTGTTCCAAGATCCATCCCTAACTAAGTTAGAAACTATGATAACATTCTGCAGATAATCAACCAGTCTTTCATGATGGTACTCATACCCTTGATTCCACTGATTCATCATCCTGGTTAAGCTCAACTAGAAAGATAACTCAATTATGTGCTTTGAAGTGAAAAAGAGCTCACATTGTTGAAGCTCGAGCTAATCCTGCAAATCTAGAGTGATTGTTTTTCAAAAGCACATGTGGGTTTCCTTGCTCAACCTGCAAGCAAAAAGTGAGGGATGTCATCTTAAAAAACAGAAAGAAAGAGTCTTTCCTCAAGAGGACCTGGGAAAGTTACTGAGAGCGTCTGCTTGTTATGGGGGAGTTCAATGAGTAATCACACAATTCATACGAATTTCTTTCCCAAGTGATGCAGGAGTTATCCAACTTATTAATTCAAAAAATTATCTGCTACAAACCAACCATGCTAACATTTTACCAATGAGATTGTATGTTAGGAGTGCAGAAGATAGGAACATTGTTATGGTCAAACGAGTGGATGTAGACACAAGATTTTAAATGAAGGATGTTGGATCAAGGTATCCCATGTTATATATGATTCATGATGGAAGACAGATGAAGACATGAAATCAATATCAGCATCATAGCAGAATAAAGACATATGTCTTATATGTTTGTTATTGATAATTCTAACTTATATCACATATCATATTTGTCACACAGAGATGACGGCAAGGAACAATAATTGAATCAATATTGTACACAATCTCATTATTTTTCATGGGAACAATGACAAACTACATAGAATCATTTCATTTCAGAATTTTAAAAGTTTAAGGTCTTTTTAGATATAATTAGAAGGCATGATCATTAATCTGATTTTTTTTGAGTACTGTCAAGCTTAACAGGAGGAAACCAATTCATAGATGGGTAGGATAGTCTTGATAGTTCGTAATAAATTTATAATCAATCCTACATAGTAGGATTTCCAAATTAGAAATGTGCTGCATAAGTAACACAATTATGATTAGGAAAGGCTTCAATGATGCATACAACTGGGATAAACATCACAATTTCTACAAGAACTGTTAAAGAAGAAAACAAGCTATAGAAAGTTTGTAGTACAAAAGCTGGAAAAAATGTAATATTTCACTGCAACGTATGCACTTAAACTGAAAACTTGGAGCACTTACCAGTACACCATGGTCAAGAACTAGAATGTTGTCCATGTCCAACACTACAGATATACGATGAGCTATTGTGAGGACTGTCATGCCTTTGCATTCATTAGAAATAGTATTTTGTAGTACTGATGCAGTCTGAGTGTCAATATTTGCTGTGCATTCATCCAAACAAAGTATCTGCATGCATCATATTCAGTAAAGTTACGGACATTTTCAATATCATACAAGGATAAAGCCAAGTAAGAGGACTAGAAACACCGGTAAAAATTTATTTCTGCTAGCTATTTGTAATAGTATACAGTGAACCCATGTATCATAAGATTTTATAACTGTAACAAATATGGCAAAGGGAAAAAAAGATCGTGCATTCAACAACATGCAATCTATAAAATGGTGAGAAAGAGCAGAATTTGTTTGCCAGAAATGGATGAGTGGATTACCAGCGCTAAAATAACATCTGTATGCGCAGAAAACACATGCACACTGAATGAGAAAGCCCAAAATACATGCAAACACATCACTGATCATGCATACACCGCGTGTACCCGAATGAACATGAGAATTAACCCTGAACCAGTTTGTGTCAATGTCATCTACTACGAAACTCAAAACTTTTGCATGGATGTTTACATTGTTCTTCTGCTCAAGAAACACGAGAAGCAATTCATGGATTGAATTTTTCATCCATATTCTCTGTGAAAACCAATCAATAGGACTTTGTGCAAATTACACGTGACGTAACAACTACATAGGTGGGTCCTTTAGTAAGAATTCATGGTAGGAGACAGAAGAAGATTTGAACAGAGGAAGGATGAGAAGGTACAGATTGTTGGATCTTCAACGCTCAAATGCCAAGTGTCAAAGAGTCAGAGAATGAAATTAAGCATAGAATGGGAGAAAGGGATAGCGGGGGGAAATCAGGGAACTCAGCCCTCATTAATACCACAAATGAAAAACTTCACGTATTAATCAACCAAGGCTACCCTCAAAGAATTACACTAACCCCTTTTCCTTAGAAACTCCAACTGAAAATGGTAAACACTAATCAAATCAGCTAAGCATCTACCTATTTTTACCTGAAGGGTAGAAATAAGAGAGAAAAATGAAGACATTAAATGTAAATTAAATACATTAAAGAAAAGATGAAGATAACTACTAACTAAAAGGTTAAAATAAGCATCAAGTCATCCTCAAAGTTCTAATTGATTTCAATTCAAATAAAAAAGTAAGATAAATATAAACCTTAAATCCAATCACTCATGTAAAAATTAAAGGTAAAGATAAAAAGTCCTTGTCTGAAAGATAAAACTAATAAGACATGTTATCCTAGTCCTAGTAATGAAAAAATGAAAGTATAGTCTATTTAATGTTGATTGATTGTATAAGTGGTGAAATAAAAAGAATATTTTTAGGACATCTCAATGGATACACGTAAGCAGTGGCATGCATGGATGAATACCCTATTTTTATGTGTTTCTAAGAAGATCTAAGGAATTACCGTATTAAATTCACTAAAAGAAACTACCTTGGAAGATTTGATGAGTGCACGAGCAAGGCATATAAGCTGCTGCTGGCCAACTGAAAATGAGATCCCAGAATCTTTCACATGAATGTCAAGTCCTCCGGCCAATTCTACCTCTTCTTTGATATGACACTTCTCAAGAGTCTCCCAAATTTTTATATCACTCGTCTTACCAAGTGGATCTAGGTTGTCTCTGTAATATGCAAAAGATAGATAGCAGCATTTAGTTTGAAGATTCAATTCATAGAAATCCACAACGTGGAACATATTGTTGCCATTTGGGAAAAAAAAATGGAATTACACTCCAAGAAAGAGCCTTTTTGAACTTAAATTTCATACAACTCAATATGTGTTAATACTGTCAGTCCATCTCACATAATGCTCATCTAGTATACCATCCTGTAACGAAAGAAAACACACTTTGGATACATCCCAGTTGAGTTGCATATCGAAAATTTGCAGTAGGTAATAGAATTGTAGGCCCAACATGGAATGAGGACCAGCTAGATACACAGTTTGACATAACTATTTATCTATAATACCTTAAGGACCCTTCAGACAGGAACGGACTTTGAGGAACCACTGCCATACGTCCACGAAGATCTGTGACTGCAATATCAGCCACATCAACACCATCTACTAATATACGACCATTACAAATGGGAGTAAGCCGGAAAAGGGCATTCATCACACTGGATTTTCCAGCACCTGTCCTTCCGACAATTCCAATCTATACCATTTAACTGGCTATCAGATGAAGAAAACATCTATGAACTAGTCGGAACATAGCAGTGAAAAGGCATATTATATCATGCAATAAGGAAAAAAAATTCAACATACACAATGCAATTAAGATGAATAGGCTTCACAGAGCACTAACCTGCATGCCTGCAGAGATGTTAAATGACACATCATTTAAAGCTGCTGGCAATGATGGTTTGTATTTAAGTGTAACATGTACAAATTCAATATGCCCTTGAAAAGGCCAATTTGGATGTGCAGTTTGGCTGCCTTGAAATCCTTCTTGCGGGATGTCCATGTACTGCAGAAAGCAGTCAAGTTGCTGATCGATGATGAAAGTACATGAATGCATAATGGAAATATAATCGCTGTACCTGAAGCACTCTCTCAATAGAAACCATTTCCTTCTCTGTCTCTGTGAAACTAGTCAGAAAATTGCTCAGTGAAGAAACCACCGGTGCTGCATAGGACAGGCCTAAGCCAATCTACAATTGGACAAATCATCTCTTGATGTTATACAGGTTATGATTAGAGATCAATTTTTTAATCATCAATTTATTTTCAATTCTGTAGTCCAAAGCAAAACCCAGTTTAGGTTACAAGGATGCTTCATTAGACTGCTTACCAATCCAGGTGTACCCAAGCTAAATGGGAGATCACTTCGGCAACCAATGACAGCCATCAAGGCAATGAATGAAACAACAGAAGCTGCCAATAACTAAAACAAATAGCTGGTCATTACACAAACAATAGAACCTGAAAAAACTCCTTTGGCTAATAAGAGTTGACAAGGTGATGTTTTACTGTTAATCTATCCAATACAAGTAACATTGAAACTAAAGAAATGGATTTCCTGTGTAAATGGGTAGGTGCCACTACATGAATCTGTCAGGTTACTATATGAAGCATGAATAGTACCTGGAGGCGCAAAGAAAGCCACAAGCTTGCTGTCAGCTCTGCGTAGGAAGTACGCTGATATAAAGCAACATGCTCAGTGAATCTCCCCATAAATAAATCCTGCATGTTAGATTAACCATTTCATTATCCTAAACAAACATGACCAAAATCTAGTATATCTTATGCAGAGAGGAAACAGATTTGGTTTCTGACTCCTAGACAATTGCCCAATATAACATATGAATTAGAAAAGATATCTTCATGGTACTTAATACACCCACATGTGTGTTGGTCCACCTCATGTGTTCACGTGGGCCAGCAAGAAAAAAAAGGGTGGAGATCACATGAGACAGCAATCAAAGAACGAAAGATTGGGTGGGCATTTTTGCTCTGTCAAAAGTTGCGGCTCGTCTCGTTTCTTTCTCTTTGTTAAACACGTGGGTCGGCAAGTAAGTAGAAGGGCGACAGGAAAACAAAGAAGGTCAGCAAAGGGACCCACGCACTTTTGACAAATTGAAAGATGTTGAACGAAATTCATGGCGAATTTCGAGGAGAGAGGAGGCCGGTTTCTTCTATAAATAGAAGACGCTTCGTTCATTTTTCAATCAGAGGAGAGAGGAGGCCGGTTTCTTCTATAAATAGAAGACGCTTCGTTCATTTTTCAATCATCCGAAAAACAAGAAACAACAAAGTGAGAGCCTCAGAAACAGAGAGTTTATCTGAGAGAGAAAAATAGAGAGCCAATTTGTGAAGTTCTATCCACAAATTGAAGTTGTGTTGTTAGCCAATTTTGTGAGAGATCCACCTAAGAGTGAAGTGTGTAACCCCATTATTATTATAGTGGAAGTTTTTAAGTGGCCTACGGGTCCCGTGATTTTTACCTCTTTTTGGAGAGTTTTTCACGCTAAAAATCTTTGGTGTTATTTTTGTCTCATTTAGTTGGGGAAATTATCCTGAGATTTGTCAATCTTTCTCAACAAAGTGGTATCAGAGCCAGGTCGGCTCAGGAGGCAAGAAAAGGAGATCATATACCACACTGGTATATACGTATATACAGTGACTATTCATACATACGTCACTATTCATCACCGGAGCACTATTCATCACCGGAACATTGTTCACTTTGGAACATTGTTCATGTTACTGTTCATGGGTGCTATTCATTGACCCGAAAAATTTCAAGCTTGGCGAAACTCGTTGACTAGCCAGTCAAATGGAGGAGAACACCAACACCGGTAATATGGTCAAGCTGACTGCATTTAATTATGCAATTTGGAAGCTGAAGATAGAGGATCTTTTGTACATTAAAGATCTGTGAAAGCCAATTGTAATGCCAAAGGAGAAAGCAGTGACTACAACAGGTGACAAAACAACTAGCACCTCGGAGACCACATCAGATGCTGACTGGGTCGTGCTAAATCGAAAGTGTGCTGCTCAAATCAGACAATGGATCGACAAGAGCATTTTCCAAAATTTTGCTAATGAACATGATGCTCACGTTCTTTGGCAAAAATTAGAGAAAATGTATGCAAGGACAACCGCACAGAATAAAGCTAATCTGATGCGACGATTAGTCAATTTGAAGTATAAAGACGGGAGCAGCGTATCAGAACACATGAGTGAGTTCCAAGGCATCGTAGATCAGCTCAACTCTATGAAGATGACCGTAGACGACGAGTTACAAGCACTGTTGATGCTGAGTTCTCTACCAAAAAGCTGGGACACTCTAGTTGTGTCAGTTAGTAACTCTGCTCCTGACGGAAAGCTTACCATGGACATGGTAAAAGACAGGATGCTGAACGAAGAGTCTCGACGAAAAGATGAAGGATATGCTCCTGAAAATGAAGCACTTGTTATAGAAAGACAAGGCAAGCAAGAATAGAGAGGAAGAAGCAAAAATCCCCGTAACCAAAATCAACAAAGAGGACGGTCGAAGTCTAGATCGAGGCATGACAAGAAGTGTCATCATTGCGACAAGCTAGGATACTTCATTCGAGAATGTCGAAAATTAAAGACGGAAAAATCCAGAAATCAAGAGTCAGAAACCCGAACAAATGACACTGCAACTGTTACCGAAAAAGTTGTCATTGTTCGAGATGCTGATTATGTCAATCTTGCATGTCAAGATTCCATATAGGTAGTTGACTCAGGTGCTTCCTACCATGTCACCTCATGACAGGATTTCTTCTCAACCTACACTCAAGGTGATTTCGGACAAGTGAGGATGGGAAATGATAATGCATCCAAAATTATCGGCATCGGTAAGGTTTATTTAGAAACTAACCTTGGATGCAGGTTATTTTTGAAAGAAGTGAGGCACGTTCCTGATATCCGCCTCAAGTTGATCTCCATCGGAATGCTTGATGACGATGGCTATAGTAATTATTTTGGTGAAGGAAAATAGAAGCTTACCAAAGACAACCTGGTAGTAGCCAAAGGCAAGAAAGATACAACACTTTACCTCACAAAAGCCAGGCTATGTAGAGGAGAAGTAAATACCACCCGGAAAGAAGTTCCCACCGAGTTATGGCATAAACGGCTCAGCCACATGAGTGAAAAGGGTCTCAGAATTCTTTCTAAGAAGGAGCTCTTGCCAGGAATGAAAGGTACACCCTTGCGTACTTGTGTTGATTGTATTATGGGAAAACAACACAGTTGCATTTCGTAGTTCCCCACCATCTAGAAAAGCAAATATTCTAGATTTAATACACACAGATATTTGCACAATGAGTCATAAGTCACTAGGAGGTGCTCCTTATTTTGTGACATTTATTGATGACCACTCTAGAAAAGTGTGGGCCTTTGCTTTGAAAACTAAAGATCAAGTGCATGAAGTCTTTAAGGAGTTTCATGTAAAAGTTAAAAGAGAAACTGACAGACGTTTGAAGTGTGTACGTGCAGACAATGATGGCGAGTATTGCGGACCATTCGAGAAGTACTGCAGAAGTTTCGGCATCAGGTTGGAAAAATCGGTACCAAAGACACCTCAACACAACGATGTAGTAGAAAGGATGAACAGGACCATTTGTGAAAGAATCAGATGTATGCTCTCAAATGAAAAATTACCAAACTCCTTTTGGGGGGAGGCAATGAGGACAACAGTCGATTTAATCAACCTTTCTCCATCAGTTCTACTGAACTATGACGTACCAGAAAAAGTCTGGACCGGGAAAGATGTTTCTTACAAACACTTGAAAGTATTTGGCTGTAGGGCATTTGTTCACATCCCAAAAGACGAGAGGTCCAAGCTGGATGGAAAAGCTAAGCAATGTATCTTTTTGGGGATATTCTCATGAAGAGTTCGGCTACAGATTCTGGGATCCTATTAACAAAAGGATTGTCAGAAACAGAAACGTGGTGTTTCTTGAAGATCAGACGCTCGAGGATTTTGAAAAACCGACGAAGCCACAATCAGATGAAATTCCAGTGAATCTGGAACCAGTCTCTCCACCAACAAATTCTGATGAGGGAGCTACACCAGATACTGATGATGTTCCACCAGCTCGCAGTCCAGAACCAGAGCAAGTTCCTGAACAAGTCCAACCAGAAGCACAGCTAAGGAGATCCACTAGAGAGCGACAACAAAGTCGTAGATATTCTCCTAACGAGTATGTGATGCTCACTGACGGGGGAGAACCGGAGAGCTATGGCGAAGCTATCATTGACAAGCACAAGATTGAGTGGTTAAAAGCCATGCAGGAAGAAATAAAATCTCTACATGAAAACCACACATTTAACCTGGTGAAATTACCACAGGGAAGGAAAGCTCTCAAGAACAAGTGGGTGTACAGGATTAAAAGTGAAGAAGGCCGCTCGCAACCACGTTACAAAGCAAGACTGGTTGTGAAAGGATTCGAGCAGAAAAAGGCGTTGACTTTGATGAAATATTCTCACCAGTGATCAAAATGTGTCACGCCCCGGTTCCAAAATGCAATAATTTGGAACGTGACTCGGCCGGCAATGTAACCATACGGTCACATTCATGCCTCTAGATCATCCTGCACACATATATATTACCAAAGAAGTACTACATAGAACATGTAACTAAGATAACAAGGACAAAAGATAGATAAAGACATCTCTGAAAATACAAGTTTTCTTACATGTCCACAACTACTCAAAGTAGGAAAGAGAAAAATACATCTTAATCTGAAGTACCACAAGTGATTACAAGAAAGCCTAAATAACTGAAGCTGATCACTGTCGCTAGTCTTAATCCTTAAAATACTCTTGGTCCTGCGAAGAAAGAACAGTTCCCGAGTCTGGGGCATGCAAACCCCAGGGGAGTCAGAAAACCCCTAACAAGCATGTAAAATGAGAAAATTGTGCGCGTGTAAGTATAAGTGGTAGATATAAAGAAAAGATAAATTCTAAATTTTCAGTGATAAAAGAAAATGCCTATCTTATAAACTAAAATACGATGAAAACTCAATTAAAGATGACTAGGGAAATTGCTAATTGTAGATAACAATCATGGTCTACCTCAAGCACATATCTTATACCCTATACTAAAATGAGTTAAGATTTAGAAACTCACAACACGAGATGAGTACGTCGAGGGAATAATCCAAACAAGGAAACCCTCATATATACCATATATCTCAAATTATAAATCGCTAAATATTAACTCCCAAAATTCTATAAACAAACAATACAAATATACATCACCAAAACCTCATCCAGGACATGTCGTGCATGCCAAATCTATCACAAAGCATATAAGCACATTATTCTTATTTTACATGTTATTTGAATTAGAGAAGAATATTTTCATGTATATAAATCGGTTCCCCGTAAACCGTCCCGGAAACATGACTTCAAGTCAGGAATTGGCTCTTTGGCCCATGTATATATAACTCAGGATATCAGGAATGCGCATATGCCCGTTTATATACATGTTATATTCTCCGTCTAATTCCCCTTTATAAACCCCATGTTTGTCGATTAAATTTTTAAGTGACTGTGCATGAAATATTGTGCACTAACCACAGAGTTACCGTGGAACGACTTCTGTAAAACTATGAAAATAACCGTGACCCAGAACATGTCTAATCAAGATGGGTGCATCGCCTAATCGATGCTATAATAGTAATAGCCAAGGAAAAAATCTCATATCGGGATGTCGATATCGAGAGCATAGCCAAAGCACGCTTATAAATCATATTTTTAACATGAGTCGTCTTCATGCACAGTCTCTCCTATTGGATAACAACTAGGTGACAAGAAACAATTTTCCATAAAGACATGCATGTCAATCACAGTATCAAACAAGATAAGTACTATATGTATAACCCAGGTTTTAATCTAATCATGGCATTTCAGGTGATCTACATTACCAATACCAGACATATCTTGCCCATTTAGGCACTTGATTGATAGTACAGTATTATGTAAAACATGAACTCTCCAAACATGATTGGTTTGCATAAAGTAATAGTTTCATACAAGTTATAGAACAACAAAATAATATATAAGTGTAAAGCTTCAATTATTCCATAATACCGCTTTCGAAGAAAAATCAAAAGCCAGATGAATTAAATGTTACACTCGGTTTAGTCTCCTGTGTTAACTAATGTCTGATTAAATATGAAGTCAAGGTCTTGAGATAACACTAAATCCTAGGTAATTGTTTTAAGTTAAATTTAGGTTCTGTAACAACCTAAAGTTGATATGCTAGATTTTGACACGGATACACTAGGGAAAACCTTGTGTGCATAACTGTTTCTATTCTAATATCTCAATCGAAGAATTAGTCACATGATTATTCAGATACCCTCAAAAACTCCAGCATCTGGCCTGATTAAGATGTCGCACATGAATAATATATTTTAACAAAAATTTTGGCTATCAATTGCTAAGCAATCCTTAACACTTCTCAATGTTCCCACTTAAATACAAAATGTTAAAACAAGGCATTATTCTTAATAATATGAGTATAAACCAATGGCTCCCTGACTAATTTTCCTTGTGGCCAACAATTGACATCTCAACCCATCCAGAAAACTGGCTAACTGGATTTAGATTTATTCATATTTAATTAATTAATCTTTCCTTAGTGATATGAGCACTAATCTCTCAGAGTAAGAAGGACACCAACTACATCAGGTGGGCATAGTTAGTGCTAATTGTTGAATAAAGGATTTCTCAATCACACGTTCTTGTTTTAGATCACTTGCACAAAGCTTGACCATCTTGTCATAAGTTTCCAACGCTAAAAAAACATATAGGTCATAGGGAGAAATAAAACATTGCTTGTAGAGTTCATGACCTCTATTTGCAAATAATTGAATGTGATCTATTTAAAGGTGAAGGAACTTGGGTAAGATAGAACCAAATTTATATTGACTCATGGACTGATTTCATTCCATCTTAAACTAGGCCAAAGAGGGCGTTCAGGATAAGAAATGAATTTCCATTAGAGTTGAACCCTTCACTAAGAGATATCGGAAAAAAAAAACATGAAGAACCTTAATGTCAGAGAAATTAGGACGAAGAACTAGAACAGATACCGACGAAAGAAAAATAACTAAAAAAATCAGGAATAAAGATGATCGAGGGTTCTTGTGTGAGATTATGTGTAATATTTCTACAAGCAATGAAAAAAAAAAACAATACTGAATAAGTATATTATAGGACATAGACTTAACCTACGTATGGACTTGAAGAGGACTAATGTATTTAACAAATAGGATATTTATTCTTGAAATTAAAACCGTCATATGAATTAAAGAAAGAATTCGACACAAAAAAAGCAAGAAAAAAAATATATTTGCCGATTTTGAAAAAAAAAATAAGGTGATCATGAAAAATAAAGAATTGGATAAGAAATGCTTGCATGAGGGAAAAAAATCCAAGTAATAATAATAATGATCAAGGAAAAGGATGCTTGCCGATTAGCGCCGAGAACGTGAACACCAAACAAATTTCTTCTCCTCAAATAGCCGAACTCCCCTCACTTTTTCCTTCTTTTTTTTTCTCTCCCTCTCTTTTCCCGTGAGAAGTCTTCTTTCCCTTTTTTTTCTTTCCGTGAAGCAAGATTTTGGAAGGGGGGTTTTGAAGGGAGAGATTAGTGGAGGAATTTGTTTAGTGGGGAGATAAGGGGAAGTTAGTTGAGGGATTTGTAGAGGATTTAGGAGGAAATTAGTGGAGGGAGTTAGGATTAGATATAGATTGTACAGAGATCATGTGGTTAGATGGTTAGAGATTTTTTTTTCTAGGATTTTATTTATTTATTTAATTAGGTTAGTTAAACTTAAGAGATATTTTTGAAAATATCTCTCTCAAATCTCACGTGAAAGAAGAATCAAAAGGGGAAGATGGAGATGGGCTTTCTAGGTAAACACTAATGGGCTTTTGATTGTTTTGGTTTTTTTTTTCTAACATGATGTGGGCCTCATTTATAAGGCCTTGCATGTTTACCCAATTTAATTTATTGATTTGCTACAAAAAAATGGATTATTACATAATGTCTTCAATCCGAGTTGTTCTTGGCTTGACAGCTAGTCTCAATCTAGAAGTTGAACAACTTGACGTAAAAACCACATTCTTACATGGTGATCTTGACGAGGAAATTTACATGGAGCAGCTCGAAGGTTTCCAAGTCAAAAGGGAAGGAGAAGATGATATGCAAACTGAAGAAGAGTTTGTACGGTCTGAAACAGGCACCTAGGCAGTAGTACAAAAAGTTCGACTCGTTCATGGAGAAAAATGAGTACAACCGAATGACGGCTGATCACTGCGTCTTCATTAAGAAATTCTCTGATGATGATTTTATCATTCTTTTGCTTTATGTTAATGACATGTTAATTATAGGTCAAGACTTCGGCAAAATTAACAAGTTAAAAAAAGAGTTGAACAAGTCCTTTGCAATGAAGGACTTAGGACCTGCAAAGCAAATTCTTGGCATGACGATTACTCGCAACAGGCAAAATCCAAGAATCTGGCTATCTCAAGAACGGTATGTTGGAAAAGTTCTTGAAAGGTTTAACATGAGCAAAGCTAAACCTGTTAGTTCTCCAATGACAAGCCACTTCAAGCTTATTGCGAGACAGTGTCCTTCAAGCGAGGAGGAGAAATCAGAGATGAGCAAGGTGCCTTATGCATTGGCGGTTGGTAGTCTAATGTACGCTATGGTATGCACCAGACCAGACATTGCTTATGCTGTGGGAGTTGTGAGCCGATTCCTATCAAATCCTGGAAAAGAACATTGGACAACAGTAAAATGGATACTCGGGTATCTCAAAGGTACTTCTAGTCATTGTTTATGTTTTGGTAATAATGAACCTGTATTAGAAGGATATACAGATTCAGATATGACTGGCGACGAGGATACGAGAAAGTCTATATCCGGGTACCTAATAACATTTGCAGGGGGAGCTGTCTCATGACAATCATGATTACAAAAGTGTATTGCCTTAAGCACCACAGAAGCAGAGTACATCGCAATCACTGAAGGTTGCAAGCACTGTTTTAAATATCAGCCGATAATCGATATTATCGGCCGAGTTATCGGATTTGGGAGCTCTCCGCTAGGATAAATTGGATTTTTAATCGGTTATCATTTTTTTAGGTTTTTCGGCGATTTATCGGCGTTATCGGCACTTATCTGCCGATAAGTAAGACTTTTTTATCGGGATTATCAGGATTATCGGCCCATTTTAACTAACATTATATTTTTTTCAAGGCTATGATGCAAGTTTCGCTTTCTACAATTGGTTAATGATTCTAAACATGATGATTTACATTTTGGTATGTTTATATTTCATTAAGCATGATTAGATTATATTTTTTAATTGTTATATTATATATACACATCATCCAGTATATCACTCTGATAAATACTATTTATCCCCGATATATCCCTGATTTTCGCTATCCGATAAGGATTTTGGCCGTCCGATAAATCCCCGATAACCGATATTTAAAACTTTGGTTGCAAGGAGATCCTGTGGATGAAGAAGTTTCTACAAGAATTGGGTCAGAACCAAGAAAATTATATTCTCTATTGCGACAGTCAGAACGCAATTCATCTCAGCAAGAACTCGACCTTCCACTCAATGTCCAAACACATCGACGTGAGGTATCATTGGATTCGTGATGTGTTGGAAAATAAACTACTGCAAGTTGAGAAGATTCACACCAATGACGACGGGGCAGATATGATGACGAAGACTCTGCCTAGAGAAAAGCTTGCTATCTGCAGAGAGATTGCTGGTGTGGAGGACCCCTGTCACACATAAGGTGAAGGGGAAGATTTGTTGGTCCACCTCATGTGTTCACGTGGGCCAGCAAGAAAAAAAAGGGTGGAGATCACATGGGATAGCAATCAAAGAACAAAAGATTGGGTGGGCATTTTTGCTTTGTCAAAAGTTGCGGCTCGTCTCGTTTCTTTCTCTTTGTTAAACACGTGGGTCCGCAAGTAAGTAGAAGGACGGCATGAAAACAAAGAAGGTCAGCAAAGGGACCCACGCACTTTTGACAAATTGGAAGATGTTGAACGAAATTCACGTTGAATTTCGAGGAGAGAGGAGGCCGGTTTCTTCTATAAATAGAAGACGCTTCGTTCATTTTTCAATCATCCGAAAAACAAGAAACAACAAAGTGAGAGCCTCAGAAACAGAGAGTTTATCTGAGAGGGAAAAAGAGAGCCAATTTGTGAAGTTCTATCCACAAATTGAAGTTGTGTTGTTAGCCAATTTTGTGAGAGATCCACCTAAGAGTGAAGTATGTAACCCCATTATTATTATAGTGAAAGTTTTTAAGTAGCCTACGGGTCCCGTGGTTTTTACCTCTTTTTGGAGGGTTTTTCATGCTAAAAATCTTTGGTGTTATTTTTGTCTTATTTAGTTAGGAAAATTATTCTGGGATTTGTCAATCTTTCTCAACAATGTGGATGGATGACTGATGAGTGAAGAATTTCCTCGAGGTTAAAGGAAATGACAAATCATATAGAAGATTACGAAACTGTGCTAACCTTTGCTTGGGATTGATGAATGAATACCCAGCTTCTCCACTCTTGCTTTTATAGCTCTCTAACTCAACTATGATTCTAGGAAACCATTAATCAACAATTGCTGAAGGAATTACACATGAAATGAACAATTTGAAATTTTGACTCAATGGTACAACACTAATATATGTAGCACCTTCTCCATCTAGCTATGGTACCAGGGCAAGGTTGTTTCTTAGTTATATTATGAGAGTTTCATGAGATATAATGCAATGCAACAAAATGCAATGGGATTGAGCAATAACCCGCTATTTAAACTGGCTGCTTGGACTCCTACACAAGTTGATAAGAAAGTTCAATGTTTGATCTTAGAAGATCATCTGACAACTTGTAAGGTGAAAACTAGTACTCTAATTTGTGTCTATAAGACTTATCCATCATGTTGAATCGATACTTCATTTTGGAGTTCTGGGAATTGTGATGTAGGATAACTTTCTATTGGAAAATAAGAAAGGAAGATAAAAGGCTCAAACATTATTAGTTAAAAATTTTAGTTAATTTAAAAATTGGGAATCGTTTTAGAATCTAATTATTAGAGATTTTTTTTAGTATGATAAGAATTCTTCCTTATTAAGGAAGTTTAATCAAGTTTTGTAAGTTTATAAGTTCTCAATAAAGGCATGATAAAATTGTTTTGAAATATTTATAATTTCTATAGATAACGTGATTCAATATTTGGCATTGTTGAAGTGAGAAATCAGAGAGCTTACCTCTTCCATTCATTCACATGGGTTTATATAGGATTACATATGGGTAATAGGCTAATGGGTTAATGGGCCCTAACCCGATAACCCAAATACTAATTCTAACACTCCCCCTCAAGTTGGAGCATATATATCAACCATTCCCAACTTGTTACATAGAATAGAAAACACCTTAGGTGATGTAGTTTTAGTGAGAATGTCAGTTAACTGTTCGGAGGATGGAGTGAACTGAAGAGAGATCACTTTCTTTTCCCAAGCATCTCTAACAAAGTTACAATTGTTCGGAGGATGGAGTGAACTGAAGAGAGATCACTTTCTTTTCCCAAGCATCTCTAACAAAGTTACAATCAACTTCAATGTGCTTAGTTCAGATCACTTTCTTTTCCCAAGCATCTCTAACAAAGTTACAATCAACTTCAATGTGCTTAGTTCTCTCATAAAATACGGGATTCTTTGCAATATAGATAGCAGACTGGTTATCACAATGCATAGGCATAGGACCAGGCTGAGTAAAACCAAGCTTTGTCAACAGCTTCTATAACCATATCATCTCACATGAAGTGTGAGTCATAGCCCTATATTCTGCCTCTGCACTAGATCGAGAAACATCTTGTTTCTTGCCCCTCCAAGTAACTAGATTTCCTCCAATAAATGTGCAAATTCCAGAAGTTGACTTCCTATCTCCTATGTCTCCCGCATACCTAGCATCAGAAAAGGCATAGATGTGTAGATGTCCATGCTTCTTATACAATAATCCTTTTCCATGACAGCTTTTGACATAAGCCAGAATCCTCAAAGCAGCAGTCTAGTGAACCTCTCTAGATTTGTGCATAAACCTGCTCAATACTCCCACTGCAAAGGTAATATCAGGTCTAGTAACAGTGAGATAGATCAACTTGCCAATCAGTCTCTTATATCAGCCTGCATCATCTAGGAGAGGACTATTATCACGTCATAAATCCACATTCACCTCCATGGGAGTGCTTGCTGGCTTACACCCCAAAAGACCCATTTCTTCTAATAAGTCCAATATATATGTCCTTTGAGATAGAAACAAACGGTCCTTTTGATATGCAATCTCAATCCCAAGAAAGTATTTGGATTTTCCCATATCTTTGGTCACAAAGTAACGTGAAAGGTACTCCTTAGTCTCAGCTAAGGCAACAAGGTCACTCCCAGTTAGCAGGATGTCATCAACATATACGGCCATAATCACCAGACCAGCTGTAGTGCGTCGGATAAAGACGGAGTAATCAGACTGACATCGTTTGAAACCGACACCAGATATAACAGTACTAAATTTTTTAAACCATGCCCGTGGACTCTGTTTTAGACCATAAATCGCCTTTTTAAGCTTGTAGACAGTATTCTCCCCCTGAGCAACATATCTTGGAGGTTGCTCCATATAGACTTCCTCTTGCAAGTCACCATACAGAAAGTTATTTTTAACATCCGGCTGAAACATTGTCCAATCCAGGTTAACAGCCATAGAAAAAAGTAGGCGAATGGAATTAAGACGGGCTATGGGAGAGTGTCTCAAGATAATCGACCCCATAGGTTTGAGTATATCCCTTAGCAACAAGACGTGCTTTATAACGATCAATCAAACTATCAGTGCGATACTTCAAAGTATAAACCCACCGACAGCCAACTACAGTAGCGCCTGTCGGAGAAGATATAAAATCCTAAGTCGCTCTAAAAACAAGTGCATCCATCTCCTCATCCATGGCCTGTTTTCAAGCATGATCTAATACGGCTTCCTCATATGACCTGGGTAGAGATATAGAGGACAAGAACAAAGCAAACTGACGAGAAGAGGGAGTAAGACGGTCATAAGAAAAAAATCAGATATAGGATGATTAGTACAAGACCGTTTACCTTTTCGATGAGCAATTGGAATATCTAGATCAGATGGATTAGAAGAAGACAGACCTGCAACGGGAGATGACTATTCGGCTGGAGCAGAGAGGGACATAAACTTTTGAATGACGACAATACGTCAGTAGTGGTGGTGGTGCAGACGGCATAGTGGAAGCATTTTGTAGTCCTGGAAAAGATCCATCAGCAGAAGAAACCGAAGCAGGTAATGGAACAGTAGTAGGAGCGAGAGACGGAAGAGGCACAGATGAACTGACAGTTGGGGGTGAACCAGTCAAGAAGAAGTATGGAACCGACTCAAAAAAGGTTACGTCTGCAGACACAAAATATTTCCTGGAGAATGGATTATAACACCGATAACATTTTTGAGTTCGCGAGTAGCCTACAAAGACACACTTAATAGACCGTGAAGATAGTTTATCCAGTCCTGGAGACAAATCCTGAACAAAACAAGTACAACCAAAAATACGAGGAACCACAGGTAAAGGTTTTTTGTTAGGATAAAAGCATGTGAATGGTATTTTACCATTAAGAACAGGAGAGGGTATCCTATTGATCAGGAAACATGCACTGAGAACAACACCAGACCACAAATACTTTGAAACATTCATATGTATCATCATAGTCCGAGCAAC
This sequence comes from Asparagus officinalis, assembly GCF_001876935.1. NCBI lineage: Eukaryota > Viridiplantae > Streptophyta > Magnoliopsida > Asparagales > Asparagaceae > Asparagus > Asparagus officinalis. The sequence goes on along the minus strand of NC_033798.1, from coordinate 76,141,089 downwards.
ATCTAAAATGTGTCTATGTTTCTTTTCTGCAACTCCATTTTGTTGTGAAGTGTGAAAACATGAATTTTGATGGATAATGCCAATATTTGCACGAAAGCGAGAGATGTCATTTTTCATGTATTCTAAAGCATTATCGGTACGAAGGACACAGATAGAGGTGGAGAATTGATTTTTGATTTCGTTGTAAAAGATTTCAAAAACAATCGAAACCTCAGATCTCTCTTTTAGTAGATATAGCCAAGTCATGCGAGAGAAATCATCAATAAAGACAAGAAAATACTGATAACCCTTAAACGGAAGGAATACGACAACGACCCCAAATATCAGAATGGATTAACTCAAACGCAGAACTACTGTGGTGATCAATACGACTCGGATAGGCAGCACGATGGTGCTTACCCAGTTCACAAGACTCACAACCTAAAGACGAAACAGACGATTGAATAGGAATGACAGATCTAAGCTTGGATAACGAGGGATGACCAAGGCGTTGATGCCATAGTAAAAGATGATCAGATCTTGCTGTAACAAGATCAGTAGCAGGCATATTATCATCCAAATAGTACATATCTCATCTCTCATGTCCCGAACCAATCTGCATCCCAGTTGTCAGGTCCTGAAAAACATTATAAGAGGGAAAGAATGTTACTTTACAGTTATTGTGTTTGGTGAACTGACTAATAGATAATAAACTGACAGGGAATTAGGGAAGATATAAGACATCAGTAAGGGTCAGTGATGAAGTAGCATGGACTACTCCATCACCAAGAACGAGAGTATGTACCATCAGCGAATGCGAACCGATGGAAACCGGTCAGAAAGTTTTAAAGAAACAAAGTGATCCTTTACACCTGTCATATGAGAAGAGGTACCAGAATCTAATACTCATGGCCTGTGAGGAGAGGTAATGTAGGCATCCATACCTGAAGAGGATGCATGAGTAGTAGAATGGATATTCTGAGAGGATTCAAGTTGACGCAACCGGTTATACTCGGCTTGCGAAATCTGAACAGTGGTGGGGGCAGAAGTAGTTGTCGAAGAATCAACAGAAGGAGATATAACATCAGCAGTCTGGGCCCAAGTAGGGCGACCAAATTTCTCCCAACACTTCTCAGAGGTGTGATTAGTCCTTCCACAATGTCTGCACTGATGCAGAGTCTTATCTGAGTCAACCTGTCTCCCAAAGGTGTCTCATCCTCCCCCTGTGTCGCGGCCACGTCCTCGACCACGGCCACGACCTCTGCCACGTCCAGAATAGGATTCAAGTTGACGCAACCGGTTATACTCGGCTTGCGAAATCTGAACAGTGGTGGGGGCAGAAGTAGTTGTCGAAGAATCAACAGAAGGAGATATAACATCAGCAGTCTGGGCCCAAGTAGGGCGACCAAATTTCTCCCAACACTTCTCAGAGGTGTGATTAGTCCTTCCACAATGTCTGCACTGATGCAGAGTCTTATCTGAGTCAACCTGTCTCCCAAAGGTGTCTCATCCTCCCCCTGTGTCGCGGCCACGTCCTCGACCACGGCCACGACCTCTGCCACGTCCAGAGAACATAGCAGATTGATCAAGCGATGGAGCGGACGGTGATGGAGATGCAATAGTCAATCCTGTAGTTACTTGCATAACTCTGAAGAATGTAGCAGTCAATGACGGGATAGTATCTTCTCCGAGTATTTGACCCCGTATCTGAGACTGCAAAGTGGGATTCAGACCAGACAACAAGGTCCCTCCGATATCCCAACAGTGTTGCGGCATCCGTAACGACGAGCTGATGCATTTCTAATTCATCGATCAGACTCTTCAGTTCCCCAAAGTATTCGGGTACAGAGCGATCACCCTGTTGAAGAGAGAAAAGACGTTCATACAACTCGAAAACACGGGAAGCATTTTTCTCATTCCCATACATAATTTTTAAATTATCCCACATTTCCTTAGCAGTGTTCGAGAACATGACACTGCTACTAATCTGGGCTTCCATGCTATTAAGAAGCCAAGTCATCACATAACAATCAGTAGAGAACCATGCGGGATACGTGGGATCTGTGGATGCGGGAGATGGAGCCCAAAGATGAGCTAATTTATTATGAGCACCAATGAAGATGCGGAAGACTTGTGCCCAAAGTAGGTAGTTGGTGCCATTTAACTTCACGGTGGTCCCTAAAATGACTTTGGGGTAGAAATCTCAGCAGTAGTAGTAGTAGCAGCAGAAGAGAGGTCAGATCTTGTCATTGTTACAGAATAGTATAGTACGATATCAGGAGTGTAACAGTCTCCTTGTCTGAAGTAGAAACCCGAAGGTTAGAAAAGAACACACCCGAAGGTCAGAACCTGAGTAACCTGGGTTATACTCCGAAAGTCAGAGTAGAAAACCTGAAGGTCATTTTGCAGGAACCCGAAGGTCAGAACCCGAGTGAGAACCCGAAGGGTAGAAGAGAAAACCCGAAGATCAGTAGTCAGGAACCAAAAGGTTAAAAGGAGAAAACCCGAAAATTAACTTAGTAGTCAGGAACCCGAAGGTTAAAAAAAGAGAACCCGAAGGTCAGATTTTTTTTTTTTGGGTTTCGGTTTTAACCGAATGTCAGTGTTCTTTTTTGTTGTTGTTTTGTTGTTTTTTTTTTTGTTGTTGTTACAAACTCTGACTTGGTCAAAACAAGAGAGGCCCAAACAGAGAAGCCCAAACAAGAAAATTACACAACAAATTGCCCAACAATCACAACGTATGACAGCAACTAAAAAAAAGAAGAGATCCTAGGGCAAGACATCGATGGTGGCGGCGATCTCGGATGACGACGGGGTAGCGGTCTCGAGCAGCGGTGTCGAGGTTGAGGAGGACGAGCGACGATCTCGAGCAAGCGATGATGACAACGGCGGCAAGAGCAAGCGACAGCGACGACTAGGATATGATCTCGAGCAGGTGATGATGACGACGGCGACAAGAGACAGCGACGACTAGGATATGATCTCGAGCAGGTGATGATGACGACGGCGACAAGAGCAAGCGACAGAGGCGACGACTAGGATATGATCTCCGATGACGGCGAGTGTGGAAGGAGAACAGCAGCCGAGATCAAAGCCTTCTTCGCACAGAGGATGACGACGACAGCTAGGGCTCGGAGGTACAATAGTTTTTTTTTGTGGCGGCTAGGGTTTTGGAGGCAGTAGGGTTAGGGTTTTGGAAATTGGCTCTGATACCATGTTGAAGTGAGAAATCAGAGAGCTTACCTCTTCACTTCATTCACATGAGTTTATATAGGGTTACATATGGGTAATAGGCTAATGGGTTAATGGGCCCTAACCTGATAACTCAAATACTAATTCTAACAGGCATGAAACCCTACTTTTGAACATCTGAGACCTTAACTAGCCTGAGACCGTTGATTTAGGCATAAGGCCATTAATCCGGGCATGGGGCCAAAACCTTGATTTCTTCTTCTTTGTTTCTTCTTCCTTGCTATTTTCTGTGCCCCTTCAACTTGTCTCTATAAAGATTCTTTTATTGCAACCATTGGAGTCAAAAGGAAACAAAATTATTCTTGAGAATAAGTCCACTTCTTTACACACATAATTTTTAGAAACAAAGAAAATGAGGGTTAGTACTATCACAAAAAGAAACACAGTTACAATAAGCAGGTTTCAATAGAAATCAAGGTTTTAAATATCGGATGTCGGGTTCATGTCGGACGGCTGAAATCCATGTCGGATAGCGGAAATCGGGGATATATCGGGGGACATGGACTAAATATCGGATTGCCATATCGGGTGATCCACATATGTATAATATCATGCCCTAAATGTAATCTAACTATCTAAGCATTCCTAAATTCATAACTTCATGACTCTGCACATTTCAACATTCATATGCACATTTAAAATAAAATAAATCTCTCCTTATTAATCAATAATCATTAGCCTATTATTAATCAGTTAGCCTATTATTAATCAAGTGATCAAACATCAAGTAATCATTAGCCTATTATTAATCAAAATAGTCCACAAACCAAACATTCACGTGTGAAGAAGAAAAAAAAGAAAAAACAGGAAAATCGGCCGATATGGCCGATTTTCCAAACAAGAAAATCGGCCGATATGGCCGATTTTTCGCCGATATAGCCGATATGTCGGTAAAAAACGATATGCGACTTGTTTTTCCCCGATTTGTGTCGTTGGACCCCTCAATCCGCTATATCGGCCGACATGTCCGACATGTCGGCCGATATTTAAAACACTGATAGAAATACAAAGTAACAGGACAAGTCTCAGACAGTAGTCTTCATTTAAAGGAGAGCAACAGCACTAGTTGCAGAAAATGATTAGATATCGCATAATTCTATAGTGAGCTTAATGATAACTGCTTAGAAAGAGCGCAAAGAAAATCAATGGAATTAAATCGTTAATGATGTTGCCATTAGTGGAAGTAAGACACAGCATCTTACCTCTGTCTCAAACGCCCTTATTGTTGCAGACCCATCCAAGGTTTCCGTGAACGAAGAATAGATAGGTGAGCGAGAAACACTATCAAGCCTCCGAAGTTCACGGGAAGTGCATCTATAGTAAAACTATAAAAGATGTTAATTCGCCATTGTGAAGCCACAAAATGCAAGTTTCAGAGAGGATAAAGCATAAGAAATGTTATATATGTAGAATTAATTACATCATAAAAAATAAGGAAACCCATCATCTATTAGGATGAATTGTACATGTAATGAAAGATGGTATTTTACGAAGAAAATAGCTTTCTTTTCCAAGATAGTATGTACCATGATAACTAAACAGAAAATTTTACATTTCTTCCAAATAAGTTTTCTGTTCATCTTTATCTTAGTCAAGGTATCTTGTAAAACATCAATTGTTTTGTCAATGGTCTTTCATTAAGCTGCTGTTCCTTAAGCATAGAGTTCTTTAAACAAGAATCATCTGCCTACTTTATATTTCTATTGACCACATGACATTGTGAAAGAATATTGTCTCTCGTAACTAGTAGGAAGCAGTCACATGTTCGATGATAGAACTGGTAGGAAGTGTGTACATATTTACATATGATTTTCAATAAAGTGGTAACCAACAAAGCATTAAACAGCTTGTCCTCTACACAATGGTGACCTGCCAACCCTTAGCTTAAGCTTTACAGTAAATGATCATCAATATTCTTCATTGACTACAGAAATTGCACGATATGCAATTCTCAGAGATGCATCTAACGTTCACATTCTCATCGTCACCCAAACACCGAGCTTTATAGTTGGATGCACCTTCTTCTGGATGCAACTACATCATTCTGTAATGGTTATCTGACCTAATATGTACATCACAAATATCATAGCTCTGTTACATGCCTATGCAAGGACTAAAACAAGACAGTAGTGAGTTCCCTGGTGGTACTGCCATCCATGGTCATTTTTGAAAGGCTTTTGCAAGAAACATATACATACTCTTTTTGAAACTAGGCCAACAAGTGGAACCTGGTTTTACAAACCTGAACCAACTCCAATCTGAATAAAAACATACCTATGCGCTGCGTGTGCATGCTAAATCTAGACCAACAAATTCAAAAGAAGAAAGTATAAATCTAGAAAATGTAGCTCAAAAAACTGCAATTTCCTGGTAAAGAACAAAGAAAAGGAAATACTCATACCTGCAACTTTTTGTAGATAAACCCCAAAGGAAATAGCAGAAGAACAAAAGTTATCTGCATATCCATTGATCAATCGTTAAAATGAACCTTAGCTGCCTAAACTGCTGATACATAATAATCAGACAGATAAAGCTAGTTCACCTGTGTATAGCACAAGACTGTTGTAATTCCCAATAAGACCAAGAAGTTGTTTAGAAGAATGTTAAGAATAAATGGAAGGGAATCATCAATCATGTATAGATCTGAAGACAATCTGCACGAGTATCAAATATAAAGTAGGAAATCCAGAGCTCAAATTTTCTGGAGCTGAAACTCTGCTAACCTGTTCAGAATCCTTCCACTTGAGTTTTGGTCGAAAAAAATTATAGGTGCATTGACAAGTTTCTTCAGAAGATCACTGTGTACCCTGACTGCAGCATGTAGACCACCATATGCAAACGAGAAAGCCCTCACAAGGGTTAAAAGGGAATTCGCCGCACCGAGGATAATGAGAATAAACTACAAAATATACTTAGTATCAGTTTCAAATTTTAATAGACTCAGCTGGCTTACTCAACATATTAAAATATGTTTTACCACCAAATTGAAAAGTCAATTAAAAGTACTTGAGAGGAATAAAATATTGAAACTATTACCATATAATACATCATGTACTCAGTTCCAGTGGTGGCATCCACCCAGTGAGATAACCAGATATCATTTCCATTCCGAGATGCTTGCATGAGGACTGCTGATATACAAATGATACTAACAACTGGCCAACCAGTATATGCGGCATAGCTTCTGTGAAGTACAAAAGCAATATAGAATTAACCTACTAGAAGACGCAGGTGTTATAACTAAAATGATACTTTCAACTATATCCACAAATGAGATATGGCATTGTGATGATTTTGGTGAACAGAAACTTCCTATTATTCCATGAAGTTATAAGAAGTGCCATAAATTTACCCTATATTCTCAATATATGAATAAAACAGAACTATAACTTACTTGTATACTCTAAAATTAACTCTACCCTCTTCCCTTGCCTCTACATCAGTCCTATTCTGCGCTTCCTTTGAAAGAGATATACAATCACTTAGATGGTTATCATAACTCATTCTTTCAAGAACAAATAAACTATTTTCCATCAGTGTAAGTTGTGATGATGCATCTTTTGAAGCTTCTGAAGTGGACATCATCGAATATGGAGAAAGTAAAAAACTAGAAAATGGCCCAGCCCACTTCACACTTCCTTTGTTCATGACAATGATCATATCTGCAGCAGATATTGCCTGTCAAGAGATAGAACAAGTAAATTCCTTTGCTTTGGAACTCCACAATGAAACCCTATGCTCTGCAATGTTCAGAAAACATTCAAAGGGATGTTTATATGAAGAGATTAATGGGTGTCCTATGTCAATGAGGGGATTTTCCTCCTTGACACCTATGTGGCACAATCCCCACCAACTCACACTCTCTCTCCTACTTTATGAGGATGGTGGAGATTGTGCCACATAGGCGTCAAGGAGGGAAATCCCCTCCTTGACAAGGATACCCATTAATCTCTTATATGAAACTATTGCCATATAATAGGCAAGAAAACAAAAGTTCTGTGATTGTAGACTGGTTATATTAATGTTCTCATCCATTACAGAGACAATTGACATATTCTCAATATCTGACCACCAGTTAAACTGTTTCAACAATTGGCTGAGCAAGTTTCAATGAATGCCAACCTGAACATTATGAGTGCACAGTACACGCGTCTTCTGGTTCATTAGAGGACCCAGTATTGCTTTCTGTAAAATCAATACAGCAACCTGTGAATCAACTGCGCTGAGTATATCATCAAGCAAGTATACATCAGAGTCACGATAGATTGCCCTGAAAACAAAGACAAATTGATAGCACATTAACATAGGTTAATTTTCTAATAAACATGTGTGTGTGTGTGTGTATAGAAGAAATGTTTACCGTGCTAATGCAAGACGTGCTCTCTGTCCACCAGATAAGTTAAGACCTTTTTCTCCAATATAGGCTAGGTCATCTCCAATCATTCGTGAAATATCAACATCAAGTGCACATGCCTGTAATACTTCTTCATATCTGTAATTCCAAAACATAAAACTCCACAATTGATAAAGAAAACACAATAAGTTCATTTTGTAAGTCATTATACTATAACTGTACTAGTTTGCAATTCCTAGAAAAACACATACAGAGACAAGGAAAAAAAAATTGGCCAACTGAAAAAAGAAGAAGAAGAAATTATTCATACACGATTCAGTTACCAATCCACCAAAGCTCTTAAGTTGATGGTTCTGGAAAATGGTAAACATCAAGCAACAGTATGGTACCAGGCACATGGGCCTTCAGGCATGTGGAAAGGCCTCCAAGAGCATAAAAAATGCTTGGAATCAGAACAATATGGGGTTGAGCAAATGCTGTTTGGATTATCAATATTGAAGATTGAAACCAAGAGCAACAAAAATGCTTGGAAAATGGTATACATCAAGCAACAGTATGGTACCAGGCACATGGACCCTCGGGCGTGTGGAAAGGCCTCCAAGAGCAACAAAAAATGCTTGGAATCAGAATAAAAATGGGGTCAAACAAATGCTGTTTGGATTATCAATATTGAAGGATGGTGTTGGCACATGGCACCATGTAGAGACTGACTAACCCAAAGCATAAGCTAATGGGTTATGGTCTAAAGAATGCATGTTAAACAAACTTAGAAAGGAGAAAAGTCTTCCCATAAGTTGGCCCAGCTTACCTTCTAGCATTTGGTTTTTCACCAAATAAAATGTTATCGCGTATAGATCCTGATAGGATCCAAGGTACCTACATTAAGAATAGGCTACAAGTCTGAATATTTTAATAGTAAATTGAAAAAGAGAACCCCTTTAGATAAAAAAAAGTAAACCTGTGGTACATATGCTATCGATCCTCGGGAACTTATCAACCCATTAACAGTCCGCATCTCTCCCAAAATAGAACTTAACAAGGATGATTTACCTGAACCAATCTGGAAAAGTAATAGCTAAGGAATAAATTACAGCAGTCTAAGCGAGTACAATCAACAGACGAATCACACAGAAAATAGACATCAGAACTAGGTATGTACAAGCAATAGGATCTTTATTTAAAAAAAAGATGATTTAGCACACAAGTGTCGGAAGTTGCAGACTATAAGGTTTATAAAATGTCTTAAATGTCCTTTCTGTCACACTATAACTCTAAAGTTATGATGAGGGTTGAGGAATATGTTTTTATATTGAAAGAAAATGATTACGTAGTCTGAATGCATGTACTGATGGTAAGATACAATATTTTCATTTGTTACGAGCTTAACAATATAAATTTTTATAGGATCATCGCAAAGCATGTGTAAATCTGAAAAGGCTAAATTACCAGATTGGTATATTTAGCAGGGCTATATTTACAATATAGTATTTTTATTTTCACTTGCGACGTTATGGTATTAATATCAACAGTTGAAGCCTTGACGTCAATTTGCTATTATTTTATATAAGAAAAGTAACCAAATTAGTATATTTAGTAGTAGAAAAAATAATCACATTGGCATTAATTTTGATATTAACACCATAATGTCACAAGTGAAAGAACAAAAAAAAACCACATTGGAGCAAGGGTCCTAATAAAAATGCCAATTTGGTAATTTAGCCAATTGAAAATCATCAGGCAATTCAATCTACCAAGCAAAATATATAAACAATGCATACTGAGTGACAACCAATATCAAGTTTTAACTTAAGAAACTTACTGAAACTACAGGCCAGTTGAGGTTTAAAACAACATTCCAGCAAAAAGAAACAAATATGGGCTAGTGTTATTAAGTGTTGTAATAGAAACCTGAGAATGATTAGGTGCTGTAATAGAAACCTGAGAATGATTAAATAAATATGGGCTAGTGTTATTAAGTGTTGTAATTGAAACCTGAGAATGATTAACAAAAATATTATAATAGTGTCACACTGTTTAAATATGTCAACAAAATCAGTCTTAATTATTAGGTAATAAATTGCCATATACATCACCATTTTGAAATACTAATCCATGAATTGTGAGAAGATCAAATGAAGACCCGAATCGATTAGGGATTTAAGATCACTTGAAACCTAAACTCAACTTCCAATACCCTACGCCGAAAAACTAAACAAATAAACAGACAACTGAAATTTTGATTCAGAAATAGATCAGTTATTAATGAAGTATACATTCCCTACATTTAAGTGATTTGGACTTTACTGATAAAGAAACTATAAACAGAATAAAGAAAAACCTCTCCAATTATAGCAATAAGCATGCCCCTTGGCAGGTTCAGTGTAATTCTGCTCAATATGGTGCGATAGTCTTCTTCATTGCTACTTGACCAAACACAACATGCATCTTGAAAAACTATAGCCAATGGATCAGCATCAGTGACTCTCTGACCTTCAGAAGAACATGACAGAGTATCCAGAATACATGACTGTCCGTGTGAAGGATGCTTCTCTGCGGATTTATGCTCAGGACAGGACAGGAACTTGCTCAATCGCCTTGTAGAAATTACAGCCTGCAATAAAATGAAACTAGAAGATGACACATCGTACTGCTCAAAGTTGGGAATATGATTAATAAACAGCTTACATCAATTAGTCCATTAATCACCCATGGAAAAGAATTCAAGGGAGTGATCAATGTATTGAATAGAGCAATACAAGTGAACACCTGCGGAATGGGTCCAAGAATGGATCAGTGAACTCCCACATACATAATTTCATGAAATATCACAAGAGGAAACATAAAAGCATCATGGAATTACCGTAGCAGCATTTAGCGGATGACCCATTAGCGCGAAGGTGCTAAATGTAAACAGAGAAAAAAGAGTAGGTGTTGTTGCCCAGAAAAATACACACCAGGCATCCAAATATTTCCGTGTCTAGAAAAGAATGGGTAAAAATATCAGAATTTGATGTTATAACTAACACAAATTCAAATCAAGGACCGTTGTGGCTCACAGAGAGGTATTTCACTTCCATTTCTCTTCTTTCCATCAATCGGTCAGCAAATATAGACTCCCAGCCATACATCTTCAGAGTGCGAATATACGATAAAAGTTCTCCAGCACCTCTAATCCTGTGTATGATTCAAATTATGGCAATTACATAAATGACACAAAGGTAGTTCAAACTAAATATATTTATATGATGGAACAAAGAAACTGACATGGAAAATACTTAAATATAGGCTTGAAAGGTACACAATACTATGCATGTTATTATGGTTTGTTTTTGGCTATACCTTTCTTGCTTGGTATCTTCAAAAATATTGAAGAAGTTGGTTGCCATTAGAGTACTTTTATGATTGAACATTCAATCACTCTGGTAAATAAAATGCAATTGCTACATGCTAACAAAAGAATTACAACACTTTGAAGTTACTTTAAAACAATCAAAGAGAGAAAATCTTAAATTCTCCAAATATTAAAATGTAGTCCAACTCTGCATCTGTGTTACTGGGAAGAAGAATAGCTTCAATAATGGATGAAGTGTGAAAATGATTAATGATGGTCTGCAGAGGGATCAATTGGTGGTGCCTCTGGGAACATAGCATACTAGTTAAAGGTATTATTAGGAAAAGGAAAAAAAAATGGATCAACGAAAAGATTTGAGACGTCCTGCTTTCTGTTATATGTGGCATCATGACCCCTAGCCAACCAAAAGACCTGAAAGAATGGCTATTATTTGTATGCATTGTCACAATCATGCTCCTGCTATATGTGCTGCGCTCCTCGTGCTGCCCAAAACCTCCCAAATACGCACCTGTCCCTCAACTCATAAACTCCTATTCCATGTGTGCATGGTATGATGATACAACTTTTTTAGGATTAACCGTCAACAGATATTACTACCATGCACATTATAAACATGCTTACCTTACTGTAAGACTATCATACAGTAAGACGATATAACAAGAACGAGATTCAAATGATAATGATCTCAGATAAAGAGCCACCAAGTTACCTTTCATCCTTTTCTTTCATCATTCCCTCTGTTGCTCTTGCAATAAGTGTAGAGATCCATTTGTTTACTGAAAAGGAAGTGATTATGTAGTGAGCCGTGCCTCCAAGCACAATAAAATATTAAGAAGAGTTTAAAATGTGAAATAGATGTGTTGCCAAGCGGGGTTAGCATTTTTGTGTGGAGGTTGTACTATTTGCGTGCATTCAGTTAGTTGTATTGTTACCTGGTATGAGCAGTATGGTTATTACAAGTCCAGCAACAAATGCAAAACGGACTTGCGTGTATAAAAGATACAGTGCCACACAAATCTGTAGAGGCATGCTGAAAAAAGGACCACATTAGTAATGATATTATGTCCAATAAAAAAGACTGATTAAATATTATGCTACTTAAAACTAAAAGTACATTAACACACGTAAATAAAAAAACCACCAGAACACTAGAATTGATTATCCCATTCAATGACAAACATCCAATAAGCTTCATGTCTTTTGGAATTAGTATTGGGTTATCGGGTTAGGACCCATTAACCTATTTACCCATATGTACTCCTATATATATAGACCCATGGTGATGAATAAAATATACAATTCTGATTTACCATCTTAATATGGTATCAGAGCAAACCCTCCAAACCCTAACCCTAATTTTAAAAAAAATTGTACTGTAGCTCTGAACCCTAGCCGCCTCTCCAAGCTTCTCTGCGCGCCGCCGTTACCCACCATCTTTCTCCTCGTTGCGGCCTCAGATCTCGGTTGCCGCCACCATCCTTGTCGCCCTCTGTGCTCACATCTGTCGTCGTCGCCGGGCTGCTCCCGAAAGTTGAAGAAGGTGCTGGAGACTAACACCGACAGCCCATATCTGATTGACTCTTTGCCGAACCTGTCAACGTTCTACGCTGACAACATGAAGCCAGCGTGCAGGAATTCAAGTTCTCCATCAAGCAGCGGGCCTTGACCATCAACCGCCCACCATCATCATCTTCTTCGTTGAAACAGGCTTCTTCTCTTTTTTGGAGGAAGTCTTATGTCCATAAACATAAAGTGCATAATTTCCAACGAGGAAAAGCAGAACAAGACCAACTACCACAATCAGACTATGACTCATGGGTTTAATCCTTTTGCTGCCTCCTCCTTTATAATATTCCCCGCGTTTTCAGAAAAAGTGAACTGATCTTGACCCATCGCCAGCAATCCGACTTCGTTGCTCTCTCTACTCACTGTCGCCGTCGCTCTTAACCTTCGGGTTTTCTTTTTATAAAACATTCGGGTTTTCATTCTAACATTCGGGTTCCATTCTAACATTCGGGTTCTAACCTTCAAGTTTCTATTTTAAACCTTCGGGTACTATAAAAGAAGATTACGATTCTTCTGCTACCGTACTATCCTGTTCTGTAAAGATGACAAGATCTGACATCTCTTCTGCTGTCACTACTACTACTGCTGCTGAGATTTCTGCACTCAAAGTTATATTAGGGACCACTGTGAAGTTAAATGACACTAATTATCTCTTTTGAGCACAAACCTTTCGCATCTTCATTGGAGCTCAGAACAAATTGACTTATCTTCTGGCCTCACCTCCTACTTCTACAGATCCTATGTATCCTACATGAATCTCTGCTGACTGTGATGACTTGGCTTCTTAACAACATGGAAGCGCAGATCAGTAATAGTGTCATGTTTTCGACCACTGCTAAGGAGATGTGGGATAATTTACAAATTATATGCGGCAATGAGAAGAATGCATCCCATGTGTTTGAGCTGTATGAACGACTTTTTTCCCTTCAACAGGGCGATCGCTCTGTTCCTGAGTACTTAGGTGAGCTGAAAGGTCTGATCGATGAATTAGAGATGCATCAGCCCGTCGTTATGGATGCATCGACGCTGTTGAGATATCGTAGGGACCTCGTAGTGTCCAAGTTCTTGTCAGGTCTGAGTCCCACTTTACAGTCTCAGGTATGGGGCCAGATACTAGGAGGAGATACTATTCCTTTATTGACTGCTACATTCTCCAGAGTTATGCATGTATCTATTAGAGTTACTACTGCATCACCCACACCGTCTCCTCCGTCACTTGATCAGTCTGCTATGTTCTCCGGACGTGGCAGATGTTGCGATCGTGGTCGCGGACATAGCCGCGATTCAGGGGGAGGACGATGCCCTTTTGGTGGGAGACAGATTGACTCAGATAGGAGTATGCGTCAGTGCAGATATTGTAGAAGGATTAATCATATATCTGCGAAGTGTTGGGAAAAGTTTGGTCCTACATGGGCCCAAATAATTGATATTATATCTACATCTGCTGCTTCTCCTAGGACTACTTCTGCTCCCTCCACAGTTCAGATTTCTAAGAATGAGTATGACCGGTTGCGTCAACTCAAGCCCTCTCAGAACAGTTATTCTGCTACTCATGCATCCTTTTCAGGTATGGATGTCTACACATTGCCTCTCCTCATAGATCATGGGTATTAGATTCTGGTGTCTCATCTCATATGACAGGTATAAAGGACCACTTTGTATCCTTAAATCTTTCTGACAAGTTTCCATCTGTCAGTATTGCCGATGATACATACTCTCCAGTTCTTGGTGATGGAGTAGTCCATGCTACTTCATCATTGACTCTTACTGATGTTCTATATCTTCCTAAGTTTCCTGTTAATTTACTATCTATCAGTAAATTCACCAAACACAATAACTGTAAAGTAACATTCTTTCCTTCTTATTGTGTTTTTTAGGACCGACTGTGATGAAGATTGGTTCGAGACATGAGAGAGAAGGCATGTACTATTTGGACGACAATGCGCCCGCTACTGGTCTTGTTGTAGATAAGCCTGATCATTCTTTACTATAGCATTGGCGCATTGATCATTTCTCGATATCGAAGCTTTGGTCTGTCATTTCTATTCAGTCTTCTATTTCTTCTTTAGGTTGTGAGTCTTGTGAACTGGGCAAACACCATCGTGCTACTTATCAGAGTCGTGTTGATAAACGCAGTAATTCTGCGTTTGAGTTAGTGCATTCTTATGTTTGGGGTCCTTGTCGTATAGCTTCTATGAAAGGTTTTAGATATTTCATTGTCTTTGTTGATGACTTTTCTAGCATGACTTGGCTTTATCTGTTAAAAGAGATCTGAGGTTTTCACTATTATTGAAATGTTTTATAATGAAATAAAAATAAATTTTCTACCTCAATTCGTATTCTTCGTACCGATAATGCTTTGGAATACATGAAAAATGATGTCTCTCGTTTTTGTGCAAATATTGGTATTCTTTATCAAACTTCGTGCTCTCACACTTCACAACAAAATAAAGTTACCGAGAGGAAGCATAGACATATTTTAGATGTTGCTAGAATCTTGATGATACATATGAATATTCTAAAGTATTTGTGGTCTGAAGTTGTTCTTAGTGCATGTTTCTTGATTAATAGGATGACCTCTTCTGTTCTTAATGGTAAAATACCATTCACCTGCCTTTATCCTGAGAAACAGATTTTTCCAGTGGTTCCTCGTGTTTTTGGTTGTACTTGTTTTGTTCAGGATTTATCTCCGAGACTGGATAAATTATCTCCACGGTCTATTAAGTGAGTCTTTGTGGGATATTCACATACTCAAAAAGGTTATCGATGTTATAATCCATCCACAATAAGGTATTTTGTGTCCGCAGATGTTACTTTTTTTGAGTCTGTTCCATACTTCTCTTCGGCTGGTCCATCTCCAACTGTCAATCCATGTATTCTTCTACCATCTATTGCTCCTATTACTGTTTCATTGTCTGCTTTAGTTCCTTCTACCAATGGATCTTCTCCAGGTTTACAAGATGCCTCTACTTTGCCACCTGCATCACCGCCACTACTGACGTGTTCTCGCCGTCCAAAAGTTCTTCTCTCTGCTCCAACCGAAAAGTCATCTCCAGTTGCCAGTCTGCCTCCTTCTAATACTTTTATTTCTGTTGGTCTTATTGTTTTGATGATGTTTAACAAACAATTTACTTCTAATGTTGTTTGTCTAGTGTTTGTGTTTTCGTAATTTACTTCTAATGTTGTTTGTCTAGTGTTTGTGTTTTCGTATTTATTCTAGGCAAATAACGAGTTAGAGGATGGATGATGTTGTTTGTCTAGTGTTTGTGTTTTCGTATTTATTCTAGGCAAATAACGAGTTAGAGGATGGATGGATTGCGTTATAACGATCATATCAAATGGAGGTTGGTGGAATAGTGGTTGAAGCTTATGCAATTCAAGTTCAAGATCCAAGCTCAGGTTCATCCGCATAGTGTACAAAGTCAAGCTTATTGAAGATCAAGATTTAACTTGGGTAACTTAGTTTAGGTTTTATATTATGTGTGTTAAGTACCTTAAGCTCAATATCATATACACACACGTATTTGGTTTCTATGTATATATATAGTTATATATATACATGCATGGTTTTGGGTTTTCATGTTTACAAATATGAAATTACATATTCCATATTTATTATTGTGATTTGGTTTAACTACTTAGATATGAAACAAATATATTTTTATATACATACTCATATGTTTCATTTTCTATTGTATTTGTGAAAATACTATATTCATTGTTTATAGACTTCATAACAATAGTTTACATCTTTCTTCAAGTCTATAAAATTATTTTGTAAAGTTTCAAAACATGGTTTAGCTAAAATGTCAAAATTCATATGTTTACATTTTCATGTTTTGGACTATTCTGCAAAATGATGATTTTTCACAAATGGGAAATGCAATTTAGAAAATTCTTTTTGTAATATGTTCATTTACATGTTTATATATATTTTCCAAAGTTTCATTATTTTTGGACTTTATTTGTTATTTTTAACATATTTTTAAAGTCTCAAAAATCTGCTTTTAAAACCTGTTTTCTGTAGTATCAGTTCGCGGTCGACCGTCACGGTCGACCGTCACGAGTTCAGAAACTCATTATAGGTTTTTATGGCTGGGGGGGGGGGCGGGGCGGGGGGTCGACCGTGGCGGTCGACCGTACGCAGTCCAGAGACTTTCGCGGTCGACCGCCTGTTGTCCAGAGCCTTTTTATGTTTCTTTGTTGCTCGCGGTCGACCGCCGCTCTGTCTTTTCAGTTCCAACGGCTATTTTTCTAGCTGTTTTCTGATGGCTTTTTGGTCTTTTCTATTGGGTTTTGCTAATGTTTTGAGAGACTATAAATACCCCATTGCTCTCATCTTTCAGCAACAACCAAGAGAGTTTCTTAACCAAGTTTTAAAGAGTTTTAACAAGGGTTTTAGTTTGGTTTAAGTGTGTTTAAGAAGCTTTTAAGCATTTGGAAGTTTGAGTTTGTGAAATCAATTTCACAAGAGCTTGAGGAGATCATCTATTGGTGTTTGGGCATCCAACTATTCTCCTTCCATCTCTTGTCATCTATTGAGAAGTTTCCCTAAACTCTTTTCTAGCTTTATATCTATTTGCTTGATTATCATCTTATTTAAAGCTAGTTTTACATTTGAGTTTAGTTGATTTGATTCACTCATTGTTTACACACCCACTTGAGCTTATCATATTTTCATACATAGTATATTTGGGTTGGTGAGAGTTGTAACAATTGAGTGTGAGCTTTTATTGTGTTCTCATCCATATTAGAGAACAATCATTTATTGTAATTGTGCTTATTGTGATATTCACTTTGTAATATACTTGTACACCGAGAGAAGCGTGTGACAAGAATTGGGGATCGTCCTAAGAGGAGTGACGTCGGTTGACGAACCTAGGGAGAGGTTATAACCGAGCACTTGAGGGAGACACGTCTAGTTCAACACTTGAGGAGGGTGTAGAGAATTGGGGATCATCCCAAGAGGAGTGGTGTCGGTTGACGAACCTAGGGAGAGGTTGTATCTGAGCACTTGAGGGAGACACGTCTAGTTCAACACTTGAGAGGGTGTAGAGTGGGATTACAAGAGTGGTGATTGTAAAGTTTTCGGTTAGCTAGAAAACCGAGTGTGAGATGTAAACTTTGTTCGGGTAAACGTAGAAAACCCGGTTGTGTTAGTGGATTTCTCCCCGAGAGTGGGGAGCGGAGACGTAGGACGGAAGGTCCGAACTCCGTGATCATTTGATTGTGTTTGTGTGTGCTTTGACGTTCATTTATATTTGTGCTCATTGCTCACATTGCCATTGTCTCATTAGTTAGCTTGTCCACCTCTTTGTTTAATCCTTGCTCATATATTTGTAATATCTCATTACTAGGATATATTCATTAGTTCATATTGCTCATCCTAGCTCATATATATTGTTGTATTTCATTCTTACTAGGATAACTTGTTAATTAATTTTAATTGGCATAAAATCGGATTAGATTAGCATAAGACCCTAATCAGCCCCTTTTAGGGTCTAACAATTGGTATCAGAGCTTGGTGCTCTTTGATTTAAGAACTAATCGCCTTGAGTTAAAGATCCAAGTTATCTTATTTATGCTAATCTAGTTATGATTGCTTTTGTCTTGCTTGCATATATTCACATATATATCATGAATATAAATGTATTTCGTTTAGGCTATGAATCAAATGTTGCTCCTAAATTCATTAATTTCCCTTATGCACAATGGGCTTCTAGATTTAAACTATTTGTTGCTCCTAAATTCATTAATTTCCCTTATGCACAATGGGCTTCTAGATTTAAACTATTTGTGCAATCTAAAAATATTGACTTATGGGAAGTTATTGATTGTGCTTACATTGTGCCCACATTGGAGATATCCAAGTGGAGCGATCATGATAATAAAATATTTACAATGGATAAGCTTTTGTTAGAATTTTTGCTTAATGCTTTTGACTCATCCTTTTCTAATAAATTTGTTCATTTTGAGCTTTTGACTCATCCTTTTCTAATAAATTTGTTCATTTTGATAGTGCTTACAAACTTTGGAAATTTATTAAAGCACATATAAATTTGTTCATTTTGATAGTGCTTACAAACTTTGGAAATTTATTAAAGCACATCAAGGGGACTTGGAAGCAATCCGACAAGCTTTGGAGGATTCTTCTTCAAGTTCATATGGAGCATCATGCACACGACCACAAGAGGACAACTCTTGTGTAGTAAGCGATTCCGATTCCGATAATGATTTATCTATTGATGAACTCGCTTGTGCATATGAAAGATTATCTCATGCCTATACTAAATTACAAAATAATTTTATTGATCTTAAGAGTAAGCATATTAGTTTAAAATCCGATCATGAGTCGCTAGCTTCCAAACTTGATATTGTTATTAAAGAGAATGCTATCTTGAAAGAAAACAATGAGTTATTAAGTTTGGAAAATAATAATATGTCTTCATCTATTGCTAGCTTAACTCATGCTAATAATGATGCCATGATAAAACTAAAAACTATTAGAAATGAGTTTAGTTCTTTTAGAAATGATCATGTTTCATCTACTTCTATTTCCAATGCTTGTATGCATAATGATAAGTTGAATCATGTGAAAAACCACATATCTTGTTTTGATTTAGCATTAAACACATGCATTGATAATCATAAGAAACTTATGGACAAGTGTGCTAAATCTAGTGCTACACACTATGCACACTTGTACAACAAAGTTTACAAGTACTCCATTTGTGATCGTAAAGGCCATTTAGCCAAATTTTGCTATGATGCACACAAATATAAAAATGTCAATGCTCCTTGTGCATCTCATCAAGTCTCTTCATCATATGTACACACATGCACCCATTGTTCATCATAAGCATGCTAATGTGTATCATTGTGATTTTTATGGTAGAGTTGGTCACTTAGCTAAGTTTTGTTTTGATTTGCGAAAAGTTTTTAAATCGCAAAATATTTTAAGTAGACCAACATTATTTCAAAATATTTCTCATTTGCAAAATAATCTTAAAAGACCATCTTTATTTGCAAATGTTCCTTGTACACATCCACATGGTTAATATAACCAAATGCATCATCTTCATTACACTTATTGCAATCGAATGAGTCATTTACATAATTATTGCTATGACCGGACCTGTGCACTAAATACGCCTAAATGGGTTCATAACCCTAGGGCTTTGAGCTTGAATGATAGGGGTCATGTCCCTAAACCTTTTGGTACTAAGAATACTTGGGTACCAAAACAAATTTGATTTTAAACCAAGAATTTTAGTATTTTTATAATTGTTTTTCTTGGTTTTGAAAAATGTATTTTAAACTTTTATAAAAACAATTCCTTTTATTGGTCAAATTCTTTTGTTTTCATAATTATTGGTTTTGTTTTGATGAGAGGTTTGTATTTATATAACCCTCCGGGTTTATTGGGTGTTTATTCTTAAATCATGTTTACTGGATGCTTAAATGTTTATATGGGTTGTTACTAGCTCAAGAACTAGATATAGTTACCTCTCTTGATTTTTGAAAATCAATGATGGTTTAGTTTTATACTCTTAAAAATAATTTTTTTTAAATCCATAGTTCATAATTCTTGTATGTTACTTTTGAACTATGAAAATTTTGCTTTGATTTGTTCTTTTGAATTCATTATATAAGCACAAATAGATGATTCAAATTTTAAATATGCTTTATAATGCATTCTATGAGTGGTTTGATCAAGTCCTCAAAGAAAGTATTCTTTTTGATCAAACATCGTTTTTGGATTCAAACTTTGATTTATGATTTTCTTTTTGATCAAACATCGTTTTTGGATTCAAACTTTGATTTATGATTTCATTTGAGTGATTTGTTTTTCTTTTTGAAAACCTTTTTCATGGTTCTCATGTTCCCTCATTCTTTTGCTTTCATAAATTCATTCATACATGGTTTTTATACTTGAGAAATGAGACACTATGTTCACTTTAACATATTTATATATGTTCTCATTATCTTTTTTGTATGTGAGTTATGTTTAGCATGTTTTTAATCTATGCTTTCTCACATATATATGCCTTAGCATTCATTTCATACATTCATGAGGCATTTTGATAGGGGGAGCAATCCCTATTTTTTATACTCACCCATGCTTATTGATAGGGGGAGCTTTTGCTCTCTTCATCCTTTTGTCTCCTTTTTTATGTTATCAAAGGGAGAGAAATATTGTGAGTATATTATTTCTTATTTATATGCATGATATATTATACTTTGTATATTCATTTCCTTTCATACATATATCCTTTTTGTAAATTATTTGTCATCATCAAAAAGAGAGATTGTTAGCCTTCTTGTTTTGATGATGTTTAACAAACAATTTACTTCTAATGTTGTTTGTCTAGTGTTTGTGTTTTCGTATTTATTCTAGGCAAATAACGAGTTGGAGGATGGATGGATTGCGCCATAACGATCATATCAAATGGAGGTTGGTGGAATAGTGGTTGAAGCTTATGCAATTCAAGTTTAAGATCCAAGCTCAGGTTCATCCGCATAGTGTACCAAATCAAGCTTATTGAAGATCAAGATCTAGCTTGGGTAACTTAGTTTAGATTTTATATTATGTGTGTTAAGTACCTTAAGCTCAATATCATATACACACACGTATTTGGTTTCTATGTATATATATAGTTATATATATACATGCATGGTTTTGGGTTTTTATGTTTACAAATATGAAATTACATATTCTATATTTATTATTGTGATTTGGTTTAACTACTTAGATATGAAATGAATATATTTTCATATACATACTCATATGTTTCATTTTCTATTGTATTTATGAAAATACTATATTCATTGTTTATAGACTTCATAACAATAGTTTACATCTTTCTTCAAGTCTATAAAATCATTTTGTAAAGTTTCAAAACATGGTTTAGCCAAAATGTCAAAATTCATATGTTTACATTTTCATGTTTTGGACTATTCTGCAAAATGATGATTTTTCACAAATGAGAAATGCAATTTAGAAAATTCTTTTTGTAATATGTTCATTTACATGTTTATATACATTTCCCAAAGTTTTATTATTTTTGGACTTTATTTGTTATTTTTAACATATTTTCAAAGTCTCAAAAATCTATTTTTAAAACCTGTTTTCTGTAGTATCAGTTCGCGGTCGACCGTCACAGTCGACCGCCATGAGTTCAGAAACTCATTATAGGTTTTTAGCGGTCGACCGTACGCAGTCCAGAGACTTTCGCGGTCGACCGCCTGTTGTCCAGAGCCTTTTTATGTTTCTTTGTTGCTCGCGGTCGACCGTCGCTCTGTCTTTTAAGTTCCTACGGCTATTTTTTCCAGCTATTTTCTGATGGCTTTTTGGTCTTTTCTATTGGGTTTTGCTAATGTTTTGAAAGACTATAAATACCTCATTGCTCTCCTCTTTCAGCAACAACCAAGAGAGTTTCTTAACCAAGTTTTAAAGAGTTTTAACAAGGGTTTTAGTTTGGTTTAAGTGTGTTTAAGAAGCTTTTAAGCATTTGGAAGTTTGAGTTTGTGAAATCAATTTCACAAGAGCTTGAGGAGATCATCTATTGGTGTTTGGGCATCCAACTATTCTCCTTCCATCTCTTGTCATCTATTGAGAAGTTTCCCTAAACTCTTTTCTAGCTATATATCTATTTGCTTGATTATCATCTTATTTAAAGCTAGTTTTACATTTGAGTTTAGTTGATTTGATTCACTCATTGTTTATACGCCCACTTGAGCTTATCGTATTTTTATACATAGTATATTTGGGTTGGTGAGAGTTATAACAATTGAGTGTGAGCTTTCATTGTGTTCCCATCCATATTAGAGAACAATCATTTATTACAATTGTGCTTATTGTGAGATTCACTTTGTAATACACTTGTACACCGAGAGAAGTGTGACGAGTCGGGGATCGTCCCAAGAGGAGTGGCGTCGGTTGACGAACCTAGGGAGAGGTTGTAACCGAGCACTTGAGTGAGACACGTCTAGTTCAACACTTGAGAGGGTGTAGAGTGGGATTGTAAGAGTGGTGATTGTAAAGTTTTCGGTTAGCTAGAAAACCGAGTATGAGGTGTAAACTTTGTTCGGGTAAGCGTAGAAAATCCGGTTGTGTTAGTGGATTTCTCCCCGGGAGTGGGGAGCGGAGACGTAGGACGGAAGGTCCGAACTCCGTGATCATTTGATTGTGTTTGTGTGTGCTTTGGCGTTCATTTATATTTGTGTTCATTGCTCATATCGCATTTGTCTCATTAGTTAGTTTGTCCATATCTTTGTTTACATTATTTACCCTTGTGTTGTTTATATATCCTTGCTCATATATTTGTAATATCTCATTGCTAGGATATATTCATTAGTTCATATTGCTCATCCTAGCTCATATATATTGTTGTATTTCATTCTTACTAGGATAACTTGTTAATTAATTTTAATTGGCATAAAATCGGATTAGATTAGCATAAGACCCTAATCACCCCCCTCTAGGGTCTAACAATTTCTTCTAATCTGGATATTCCTATTGCTCATCAGAAAGGTAAACGGTTTTGTTAAATCATCATATATCTGATTTTGTTTCCTATGACCGTCTTATTCCATCTTCTCGTCAGTTTGCTTTGTCATTATCCTCTACATCTATACCCAAGTCATATGAGGAGACCATGTTAGTTCCTGCTTGGAAACAGGCCATGGATGATGAGATGGATGTACCTTTTCCTATGGGTGCTACTGTGGTTGGCTGTCGATGGGTATATACATTTAAGTATCGAACAAATGGTTCTGTTAATCGTTATAAAGCTTGTCTTGTTGCTAAGGGTTATACTGAAACTTATGTGATCGACTATCTTGAGACGTTCTCCCCGTTGCCCGTCTCAATTCTATTCACCTCATTTTCTCTATGGCTGTTAATTTGGACTGGACCATGTTTCAGCTAGATGCTAAAAATACATTTCTATATGGTGACTTACAGGAAGAATTCTATATGAAGCAACCACCGGGATATGTTGCTCAGGGGGAGAATACTGTTTATAGGCTTAGAAAGGCGATTTATAGTCTCAAACAAAGTCCACGAGCATGGTTTGAGAAATTCAGTACTGCTATATTTGGTGTTGGTTTTAAACAATGCCAGTCAGATCACTCGGTCTTTATCCGACGTACTATATCTAGTTTGGTGATTCTGGTCATATATGTTGATGACATCCTGCTAACTGGGAGTGACTTTGCTGCCTTAACAGAGACTAAGGAGTACCTTTCACGTCACTTTGTGACTAAAGATATGAGAAAACCCAAATACTTTGTTGGGATTGAGATTACATATCAAAAAGACCGTTTGCTTCTATTTCAAAGAAAATATGTATTGGACTTGTTAGAAGAAATGAGTCTTTTAGGGTGTAGGCTAGCAAGCACTCCAATGGAGGTGAATGTGAATCTGTGACGTGATAATAGTCTTCTCCTAGATGATGCAGGTCGATATAGGAGATTGATTGGCAAGTTGATCTATCTTACTATGACCATGTCTGATATTACTTTTGCAGTGGGAGTACTGAGCAGGTTTATGCATAAACCTAAAGAGGTTCACTGGACAGCGGCTCTGGGGATTTTAGCTTATGTTAAAAGCTATCCTGAAAAGGATTACTATATAAGAAACATGAACATTTACACATCTCTGTTTTTTCTGATGCTAGGTATGCGGGAGACATAGGAGATATGAAGTCTACTTCTGAATTTTGTACTTTTATTGGAGGAAATCTGGTAACTTGGAAGAGCAAGAAACAAGATGTAGTATCTCGATCTAGTGCAGAGGCAGAATACAGAGTTATGGCTCACACTGTTTGTGAGATGATATGATTGCAGAAGCTATTGATAGAGCTTGGTTTTGCTCAGCCTGGATCTATGCCTATGTATTGTGATAACTAGTCAGCTATCTATATTGCAAACAATCCAGTGTTTCATGGGAGAACTAAACACATTGAAGTTGATTGTAATTTTGTCAGAGATGCTTGGGAAAAGAAAGTGATCTCTTTTCAGTTCACTCCGTCTTCAGAATAGTTAGCTGACATTCTTACTAAAGGTACCTCACCTAAGGTGTTTTCCATTCTATGTAACAAGCTGGGCATGATTGATATATATGCTCCAGATTGAGAGGGAGTGTTGGAATTAGTATTGGGTTATCGGGTTAGGATCCATTAACCTATTTATCCATATATACTCCTATATATATAGACCCATGGTGATGAATAAAATATACAATTCTGATTTACCATCTTAACAATGTCAATATGGTACTGCTCATGTAAAAACTATTTGCAGATGGCGAGTATGATCAATGCCTGACCGTCCATTCACAAGGAACCTTGCTCCAGTGGAATACTTCTGCGCAACGGTCTCAAAATTAAGAACATCTTCCATTAACATTGTAGTCACGTTGATAGTAGAAATGAGTAAATAAGAAAGAACAAAAAGAAAACAAAGTAGAACAAGTTTAATAGAACTGGATCTCAACTCTCAGATACTGATGATCAGTGCTATTTTGACTATACTGAATGAGATATGCTTAACATCTGGATGCAATTTACGTTTGTAAACATGGGAAAACCATAAGAATGAAAACAAAGTTTTAGATCACTGCATCCTGTTGATAATGTACCGATCACAGCAACTCTAAGTTAGAGATGGTTAAGATGGAAAACTTCATATAGACATTCTGATAGACACTAGGACTTGGAGTTGAAAGGCTAGTATGGTGAATAATGTTAGTAAGTTTGGTAAAAAGGAAAAGGTTATCACATTTAATTGAAAAGGGTGCTCTTTTGAACATACTGAATGAGATATGCTAAGCATCAGGATACAATTTTACATAAACATGGGAAGAACCACTAGATGAAACAAATTCTAGATATATCTCCCGAGGTCACTGCACCCTGCTGCTAATCTACCTATCACATCAACTCTAAGTTAGAGATGGTTAAGAAGGATAACTTTCTATAGACATTCTGATGGAAACTAGAGCTTGGAGTTAAAAAGTTAGTATGTCAAATAATGTTACAAATCCAGTAAAAAGGAAAAGGTAATGACTTGTGCTTGACAAGGAATAGGTATAGGAAGAGGATGGCATTGATAGTGCAGAAAATTGGACCTGACAACTATACAAGAAGAAGACAAGGGAGAGGGGGGGAAAAAGAAGACTTAAGGAACAATTCCAGTGAATTTAGACTAAAAAAGTATGCATCTGATACCATCATTAAAGCAGAAACTTTTAGGACTCATATTTAACTGGATTAGTATGATGAATGCCATGCAACCTACTATATCTTACATGCATTATGCATACACTGATTAATGAGGCGTACAAATATCTAATACATATCTAGTACTTCGATACTCAAATACTATATGTATACATGAATACTCCCAAGACATATCCAAAAAAAAGTATAATCCCTCCTAGAATACTAGAACATATTCTATTTGTCTTGAAATTCTAAACAATTCTTTCCATACAGAAAGAATGTGTCCGTCAGTCTTCCTCTTTCAGTCACTGTTATGTTGCCATCTAACCAGTTATAGTCTCAGTTGAGTACCTAGCAGGGAACCATGTTCACACAATGACCGTTGCACAACTACCATCCTTCATAGCTGGAAAGGGCAACTGGAGTAGCACTATATGTTTATTGTCCTAGCCAGTTAGTCACTCCGTAACATATGTTCATGCAGACCCAAAGCCCCATCTTTCTTAACTTCGACAGTCAGATAAGTGCACTTGTTGCATCTGCTACATCATTACAGAGTACGGACCAAACAGCCTAAACTAAGAACGAAAAAAGATCAAAACCTCCATTCAGTCTAGTATTGGTCTAACAAGATGAAACCAATGCTCTACAGACTCCAATCAGTTCTCTTGGTGTGGGGTTCACTAGTCTTTGAAGCATATGCCTCTTCATTTGACGCATAACTGACGTGGCAGATGCACAAGAATAGGAAGTTGTTGCATTACATATGAAAATACCGTATTCTTGAAGATGACAGATGCAAATTTTAGTATGGGAGGAAAGGAAAGAGAGGCCACTGTAACACACACACACACATAAGAGAAGGATATTAAAAAATTCAGATGAATGTTAAATTCCTGATACAATTTTGTCTTTTTCATTTTCAGTTTTCCCTCAGTGGCGCAAAAAAAAAAAAAAAAAACTGAACCTAGTTGCGCCTTTCTCCACCAGAAATAATTGCATTACATGCTTAAATTAAACTGAAAATTCACTGGACAAGGAACTCCCAGAATACAAAAGGACAATTAAAACTGAGGATATACACTTAGTTCTTGCGGCTAGCTAAATTTGATCATCCTAATGATTCATCAAAAAGTCTTGAACTTTCAACAAGACCCATAAAATATAATGTATGGGATAACTGGGAAATTATTCCTTAGTGTACAACTTTCTCGAACAACTTAACAATAATCTCAGCCAATATTTGCCAATCAAATCCATCTACAAGCTACAATTATCTCTGAAAAAAAACTCCTAGTTTATTACCAAGAATACGCCACTGTAGTTAACTGATATCTTGGAAGTGTGATAATCCTGAATTCCTCACTAATATCTTTGTAACTATAAACTTAGAATGAGAATATTGTACCGAGAAAATTTAGCAGAAGAAGAAAAATAAATTGTTCATCACAGAAACTACATAAGACATCCTCTAGAACAAAGAGAAATACCTCCACATGTCATGAAAACTGTTACACAAGTTAACAGTACGATCTGTGTCTATAGACATGAAAGTTTGAACCTCTCCTTCAGAAAACTTTGAGCGTTCAGAAAGGCTAATATGCAGGCACTGTCATTTGCAAACCAAAAATTCAAGTAAGACTACACATACTTATGTCCAGAAGATATAAACTGAGAACAAGCCATATAAGAAACCTCCCATAAGCATTCACATACAGTACATTATAACTTATAAACAACAAACATCAAGAATAAATAAGCAAATAAATGAACCACCATAGACTTTTACAGGCAAACACCATATTGAGGGTATATTGGGCAAATTATTGCTGATATAACAGATAAAATCTGATATTTTAGGTATATCTGTTAAGAACAATACTCTATCTACCTTCATGTTATAACATTGAATGTTCAGGAATACATGTCATTTCATGTCATGTAGGAGACATTTCAAACAGTAGTGACTGATGACATTATCACAATCGTTATACCTCAGAAATGAGAAGAACCAAAGTTTCAAGCCCATGGAGGCTTGAGAATATTGTAAATTCTGTATGATTTTAATTCATTTAAGCTATCCTCTGGAAAGAACTCCTGATAATCATAAAACAAAATAATTAACAGCTCACTGAAAAGATTTTACTATTGATCTTTAAGCTATATATTATTTCAAATATATTGAAACACGCATCAAGAAAAGAATCATTTCATCTACAACTGAGCTGAATTTTATAATAGTGGCAAGATAAATATATAACATGTACAAAGAAGATAAATATTTTATGATATATTTCTAAAGTTCTATGATCTACAAGGAAAGAAAATGGTCAACTACGTTTCCAACAACTATGTGACTTAGCTGTTGAAGCCATATAAAGAATATTGTCACTTCCTTTTTATGGTATCACTTCCAAAGGAAAGAAGACTTAGTTATTGAAATAAAAAATATAATGACACAGGCATAAACAATACGAATTAAAACAATCGTCCGACCTTGTGATAAACCATCGTCATAAGGCTCGACCTTAGCTTCAACTTTAATTTCATTAGATGATAACTGTACTGTGTATCTAAGAAGGACCTGCACCACAGAAATAATTAGCAACCAGTTGTAAGGAGAAAAACTTAGCAGAGAAATAACTGTGAACCTTATTTTCTCTCCAAATATATTTAAGGCTCCTGCATCACAAGTCCTTTTTTATAAAGAATTTATGTTTTTTTGTAAAATTTGACAGGTCGTTCCTTAATTTTAGAGATGCATAGCTCCAGCTATGGGAAGAAACAATTATATATGCTAAATTCACCGATATTTGCAGAACTATCAGTTCCCTATTCTGCCTTCTTCTGTTCTACATCTCTCAAATGGTCTTCTCAAAAGTGATGCCATATAGCCAAACGTTTGATGTTGTCCAACCACCCTAGGCTACTCCTTCAGCTGACAGCTGGTCAGAAGAAGTGAGCTCTGATAGTTCCTGTTGCTCATATAGAAATTGCAACAGACTTGGAAGGACATCCAGTCTGATCAGCTTTATCGGACTCGTTCACATATTCAGGTCCAGATTCAATATTTGTTTGCATGTATACACAACTTGCAGTACTTATCCCTATCTACGTGCTTGATCTCGAAAGGACGGGCCAAGTCTAATCAAGATGGTATATTGTTTCATGATCATGCCTTGAAGGGAAGTCTGAAAAGTTCGGAGAGGATGTCGGCAAATGATAAGATTCATCTTTTCTGCTAGGAGGAGACAATAGGTAACCTTGATGCAGCCCAGAAAACCAGTCTCGATAAGCTTCGAAGCAGTACTACCCACTACTATCAGACAATACTCCATTGAAGTATATGATTGCCAAGGGCGAGATCACAATGTAGCTAACTTCCAAGGAGATTCGAGCATAATATCGTGATAGATCAATGGATCGTGATGGATCAATCATCAATCAGGTAGCAAAAGAGACTTGATGTTTCCAGGAAATTTCCTTTCAATCTAGTACATAAAATTCTCATTGGAACGTTGATCTCCAACCTCAAGCAAGTGGTTGAGGATCATGTGGAGTATGTGATGTTGTATCCATGGCATTATCAATTTGCTAGGCTTCAGTTTTTCTTTTCTACTTATGAATAAGGATGATTATGAGTTTATACATTTGCATACAAACTTTCATCCTCGAGTTCCATTAAAATTGCTATTGATGAAGAACTGGAGGGCTTAAGCCTGACATTTTCCTCGCCCCAAAAAACAAAGAAGAAAATCAATCTCAGTTTCAAGTATTTGAGGAAGTCGTATATATGTTGTTAGAGTATTTAAGTATTAGCTTCAACCCTCAAAAAACTTTAGAGTTTTACTGTTTCAACAGCTCCCCATCACATTGTCACACCTCAAAAAGACAATCAAATAAAGTAAAAAAGATCATGCACGAGAAGGAAATGCAGAGCACCATGACAAAGTTCTTTAATGGCATATTTAGCAACATGGAACATATAACTGTCATTAAATAAGTTCAAAGATTTAACTGGGTACTCGTTGGTAACTCCTTGCTATAATATCTTCCAACATAGAATTATGAATTCTTTTTAAACCATAACATTTCTTATCCACTGGACATACTGCATAAAAGATTTATCCATTTTAAAATTACATGTAAAACAGACAAAATCAGGCTGATAAAGAACTAGTATGCAGAACATTTGAGGAGAACATATTGCCTATATAGGTTACAACTTTACTAGTTCGCTCTGGTAAGCAGCTGTAACTTTAGTAAGAAAAATATTTGCAAAGGAAGTGCTATTGTTTAAACCACAAAATCTGAATGGTTTGACAAATGTGATCATGTAAATAAGAACAGGACAGAGCTGTTTATCATTAAGGATAATTGAGAAAAGCATGTACTTGAAGATAGAAGTCAGCCCCAGAGAAAGAGCAAGAATGTATCCATCTGTATGACCAGAACCTGACACAATAAATCAACAGGAAGATTCTGAAGAATTAACATTCTAATAGTATCAACAGTATGACGCTTTGACAAGAAAAGAAAAAAATATAAAGAACACAGCCAGATGCAATAAAAAATAAACATGTAACCAAAATACATGCATGAAGAACCAACAATGGACTAAACTGGTTTGATCGTATAAGCCTAAAGGTTCCTTCTGCAAACAGGAAGGTCTATTATATGGACTTACTTCATTAGACATTAGGTGCCCAAATAACTGCATTAACCTAAATCCATGAACGTATATGCAGGCATAGGGACAAGGTCATAATGCACAGTAGTATAAAACTGCAACTCATTACTAGGAGACCATAATGTTGTCACTTGTTATGGAAGTATTTTAGTTCATGACATACATAAATTCCATACTAGTTAGCGGCGTCAGCAATACAAGAGTAATCTGAAACCACGAACCTCTCAAAGGTATTATTGTCACCTCAGTAAGAAAGTGAAACTCACAAATAACAAAACAGAAAAGAGAAGTACAAAAAGGATCTAGATGATCATAAGTCAGGATGGTCAGCAACATCTGAAGAATATTTTGACTGAAACAAGAATGTCCTCAAAGCTAAGTATCAATCTCAAACCTCAGCAAAATTGTGCTATCTTCTTACAAGAACCCAATAATTCCAGTTAAAATTTCTGGACTTTATCAACAAGCTTAGCACAAGGAAACTTTTTTTTTGCATATTAACGGTGACAAGGTGACATAGCCAGTGCCTGCCGAACGCTCACTGAAATTTTTGTTTTTCACCTACTTATCTAATCCTAATATCCTGTGCATGTCATTCCTGGACTGCTCCCTTGACGCAGCCAACATAGATGTGCTGCTATATCATACCACATTCTCTTCCCCCACTGTTTACCACCACTCAATTAAAAAAATGAATCAAGAAGGATAAACATAAATTTATTATGTACATCACTCAAAACTGTGTCTAAACAATCCCTACAGATCACGATCCTTGAAAGGCTTTTGGTAAAAAATGATGGTTGCAACAGCGTTTACTTAGTTCAGCGGTTTTTTGAGTTCGTATTATTTGACTATGATTCCCGTGTATCCAGAGCCCTTGTCTCACCATCAAATTGATTACCATCATGCATTGAGATTCACAACTTCCTAGAAGCTCAAACAATTTTACTTTACACTAGTGACAATTTGTTTCATGATACCATGATACGGTTATCCTAAGCTATCAAATGCTATAAATGTTTTTCCAAAGTTTAATAACATCAAGTGTCTAACCAAACTGCTCAGCGTGATTCGAGATGAGTCGACAAGTTCAAACATACAGGCGGGTAGAGTGTTCTGATATACCGTATGCCATAATGGCCAATATAATGTTCTTTTGTACAGCATACCAACTCACATGAACACACATACCATTATCAGTTTATGTATCACCCAACACCCTATGCATATCAATGACTAGTATAACATCCTTTCACCAAAACTGTAAACATGAATATGGGATATATAAATCATTAGGTGCAACATGATCAATAGTTTTTGAAAATGTAGGAAATGTGTTAAGAGAAATGGTCAGAAACTGTACCTTTTTAAAGATTATTTTATAAAATTAAGAGGATGTTCAACAATATATGTTCCAAGATTAAACTAGAAGTCTTTAAGTATTCCAACCCATACGTGTCTGCAATGAAAAAAGTTTCTCATTCCATATTCAGAATTTATTAAATTAAGTAGACTGCTATAGTTAAAGCCATTACAAAATCTGCCAATTTATTATAGATTGTTTGATTTCTGTGAACAACCAACCATGACCCCTTTTACAAGCCCTACCGTAGAAGAAACAAGTATTCATATTACACAAGAATGTTATGTAAATGAACCAAATTGCATCCTTCTGCTTATCAGTTAAGTTTAGATAGAATTAAAACAAACCTACCTTGTTCAAGAAACCGAAGCAACCTGTTAAGAAGCAACGGGCCTAAAAAACCAATCGCATCATTTACTCCCTGCACATTTCAAACAATTGATACATATATAGTAATGGATATAACTAAACATATTTAGTCTTTTGAACCTATGAATATAAATGTTGATGAAGTATGCTGATGAAAGGTTATACAGAATTACTATCAGAATGACAGGGGCAGGATAAGCAGCTACCAATTCATCGAATGAAATATAAATTAGTAGCTCATACTAATCTAAAGTGAATTACAACTAGACATTGCAGTTTTCAGATGTAGAGGGATCACACTGGTAAGCAGGAAAACCATCACCTATACAATACAAGAGGTAAATTGCATAGGGCCAGAGATTATAGCCTCCCACAGACAAGTTATGAATTCAAAAGAGATTTTAGACAGTAATGAAGGCTAATAATAGGTCTTATAGACAGTTCAAAGCTTGTAGCTCTAATTGGTTGAACGTTCGATTATATTTTATATATAATTCATGAAGAGCTTACTAGTCAGCATTCACAATATAATCGCAGGTGAGGATGTTACTTTGTACATAGTACCTGAAGAGTTTTCTAGTTAGGGTTCATCGGGTAACACTCCACAAGAAGACACCTTAGACCCCTAACTTAGGATGTTCATACCGAACCACAATTACTCTGCATTCTCCAAAACATTTTAAATGAATTGATGAACCATCAATTTCCAACTCCCTACAATGTGATGGGAAGCGGGTGGAGGGGCGGACGGCTTTGATCTGGAGATGAGAAATCTTCCATGGCTTGGTGGAACAATGTCATAATTCATACAAACAGTAAGTGATATTACTGCTCACCTGTAAACAGTATGTGTGCTACTGTTTACCAAGCAAACAGTAATGTCTTTTGGGCAGCTGTTTGGTGGCTTTTTAGGTTTTTTTTTATTTTATATTTTTGAATGGTGGTGATCTTTTGATGAGAGGATAAATGGCTAAGATGCTTGAGGAGCGAGTTTTGATTGATGGATATTGTAATTGGAGGGCTAGGAGGAAAGAAGGGCTTCACACCCAAGGGCATCACACCCTGAAATTTCACGTCATAATTTTAGTACTTCACATGCTAACAAAAATTTCACATCTCAATAAATTTTCTTTTTATTAATCATAATCTAATTCCTCGTGGAGGATTAGAACTTTATTTATAGAGAGAAACTAAACCTAGAAAGTAAATCACATCCCAACCAAATCCTAATAAAAAGGAAACAAAGATAAAATCTCTAACAAAATAAATCTCAAATATCCTAACAATCCTAAATCAAATCCTAAGGAGATCTTTACCTAATATTGGAGATTACATCAAATATTACTAAAATAACAAAGATGCTAGTAAATCTATAAAATTCTTGATCAATGGCATATAATTGTCCTGCAGCAAATCTCTCCATGTTTGAGAAAACTCGACTTCGAGTTTTATAGCGGGAGAGTGTAATATGTAATTATTCAGTGGAAAGTCTTTCTTCGAAGGCAGGAGGAGTTTCAGAGAAGTTGTAGAACCCAACATTGTGTTGGCGCTGGAGGGTCTGGGATAAAAAAACTCAACAATCAAATTAGTACTGATACGGGTTTATCTTCTTCCTTATTTCGGGAGCTTAGCGATCCTCATGGGAGCTTGGGGATAGATGATTCTCATGGTATCTTGAGAATAAAGACGTGGACGAAGTCGTTGAAGGCGGCAACGTCGAAGAGTACAAGAAAGCTGCAGGAAACACTTTGGACTTCCAGCGGTCGACCGCACGTGACGACGCAGTCGACCGCGAACGTGCACAGCTCATGGAAAGTCTCTGAACTTTTCGCGATCGATCGCGACGTACTCTGCGGTCGACCGCCAAAACCCTGTAGGCGATTTTGGTCTCAGTCGTTTGCCACGGTCGACCGCGATGGGTTCTGCAGTCGACCGCCAAACCCTGTAGTCGATACTGAGTTTCGGTCGTTCTGTCCAGTCGACCGCATGTGTCTCTACGGTCGATCGCGAGTCGGGCTAAGCCAGACTTCCAGTTTCCTGTTCGCTTTAGGTTTTGTGTTTGACATATATTAAAACACGATTTTTATAAGGTTTTCTAACCAGATTGTATTCAGAAAGGAGATCAGTGAGATTGTTCTTTGATATAGAGAGATTGTGAGAGAGAGATTTGTAATCTATAAGAAGCTAGGCGATTAGATCGTGATATAAAAAGATTGTGAGAGAGAGATTTGTAATCTATAAGAAGCTATGCGATATAGAGCAATTGTGAGAGAGAGATAATTCCACGATCAAGGGTGCTCGTCCAACGACTCGCACCAAATTGGTATCAGAGCGATTAGATCCTGTGAAAGGGGGTCCTGTATATGGTCCTTACTCGATCGCAATGCAAGAAGCTAGGCGAGATCCTTATTTCTTTAGAAGGAATTCAGAGATTAAAGAAGAAGAAGATGACTGAAGGGGATAGTTCAATAAGACTAGATGCATTGGAGAAACAGATGGAGGCAATGGGTTCGACACTCACACAGCTCGTCAATCTTTTCTAAGGAAAAGACAAAAAAGAGGAATCTTCTTCGAAAGACAAGAAGAGACTTGTAGAGTCCGATGGGGAAAGCGAGGAATTTGATTCTGAAGAGGAGGCCAAAATTATCAAGATTGTTCCGTATCAAGGGGGTAAGGGTTCTTACCAGAATTTAAAAATAGACTTCAAGATGGAGATTCATGTTTATGATGGGAGTGTCAACGTCGAGAGGCTCGATGATTGGATCGAGCGTATGGAGACATATTTTACCCTCTACGGATATTCATCCAAAGAGAAACTCGTGTTCGCGACTTTGAAGCTTTCGGGACATGCATTGACATGGTGAATATCCTATTACAAGCAGGAGAAGAAGGCGGTGTCGTGGAATAAGTTCAAAGAGCTACTAAGGAAACAATTCTACCCGATGAAATTCCTTGAGAAGCGTTGGTACAAGTGGTACGTCTTGCGCCAAAGAGTCAATCAAACCGTTCAAAAATACACCACAGAGTTCCAGCAGCAGGCGATGGTCCTCAACATTTCAACGGAGGAATATTCTATGTTTATGAAGTATATGACGGGATTGAGCGATTACATCCGGAAGGAGATGAAGTTATTCACGGTGGACTCTACTGCAGAGGCAGAGGCGAGCGTGAAGGCTATTGCTATCGAAGGCAAGCAGAAGAGGAGCAACAAATCCAAAAGAGAGGCTAAACAAGCAGGAGGCGAGTCTAGTGGTTCTCAATCTAAGGAGGAAAAGAAAGGTGATCCAGGAAAAGCAGGGTTGATTTGTAGTCATTGCGAGAAGACAGGGCACGTAGCTGATCGGTGCTGGGAGAAGTATCCTCATCTCAAACCAATGGGTTGAAAAAGAAGAAGGAGAAAAAGACATACGTGATAGCTCAAGTTCCGAAAGAAGTCCCGGGGATGACAGAACCAAACAATAGTCTCAATCTTATGACGGGAAAACAGATCACGAAAGAGAACGACGATCCTAGAGAGCAGCTCTTTGTTCTTAAGTTACAGGTGAAGACCAAATTGGTAGATGCCATAGTTGATCCAGGCAGCGAGAAGAATTTGATATCCGAGGTCTTGGTTCAGAAGATGGGTCTGAAGACAGTCAAACATCTAAACCCCTATCCATTGGGATGGATTCAGAAGGAGACTGTACTGAGTGTAGTTAATCAATGTACTTTCAGATTTACGCTCCATGAGTCGTATAGTGACGAGGTCACGTGCGACGTAGTTCCATTGGATGTTTGTCAGGTTATACTGGGTAATCCCTATTTGTGGGATATATACGCAATCTACGAGAAACAAGCTCAGAAGTACACATTCACCAAGGATGATAAAAGTTCATATTTTGTTCGTCGTCTCTTCCGAAGGAGACAAACTTGGTGACGGTGAACCGAACGAAGAGGTTAGTGAATGCAAGCAAGAAGTTTGTTGCGCTATGTATTAGTTCTTATGAGAAGCCACTGAAAGAGGGTTACAATTTGGAGCGGAAGGTGACTACGATGAGACGCAGGACGAAGGAGTTGTTTCCGATCGGAGGTCGAGACCAAATTCCTAGCAAGGCCAAGTGGTTCAGAAAAAAAAGGCTCGCGAGTTCCCTTAGCTTCAGTTCTAACTTGAATGGGACTTCAAGTTCCTAAAGGGAGGGAGCCATGATAAGGATGTATCTTCTTCCTTACTTCGGAAGCTTATCGATCCTCATGAGAACTTGAGGATAGATGATTCTCATGATATTTTGAGAATAGAGACGTAGACGAAGTCGTTGAAGGCGGCAACATCGAAGAGGATAGAAAAGTTGCAGGAAACACTTTGGACTTCCAGCGATCGATCGCACGTGACGTCGCGGCCGATCGCAAACGTGCACAGCTCAGGGAAAGTCTCTGTACTTTTCGCGATCGATCGTGACATTCTCTGCGGTCGACCGCCAAAACCCTGTAGGTGATTTTGGTCTCAGTCGTTTGTCACGACCGACTACGATGGGTTCTGCGGTCGACCGCTAAACCCTATAGTCGATACTGAGTTTCGATCATTCTGTCCGGTCGACCGCATGTGTCTCTGCGGTCGACCGCGAGTTGGGTTGGGTAAGACTTCTAGTTTCCTATTCGCTTTTGGTTTTGTGTTTGATACATATTAAAACACGACTTTTCTAGGTTTTTCTAACAAGATTGTATTCAGAAAGGAGATCAGAGAGATTGTTCTTTGATCTAGAGAGATTGTGAGAGAGATTTATAATCTATTATTTCTCATAATCTAGAGAAGGTATTTTCCTTCGACCAACTCAATTTTTATATATTTCTTTTGTCTTCTTCACAACCCACTCTTGATAATTCCGCGATTAATGGTGCTCGTCCGACGACTCATACCAAATTGGTATCAGAGCGATTAGATCCTGTGAAAGGGGGTCATGTATATGGTCCTTACTCAATCGTAATATAAGAAGCTAGGTGAGATCCTTATTTCTTTGGAAGGAGTTCAGAGATTACGGAAGAAGAAGATGACTGAAGGGGATAGTTCAACAAGACTAGATGCATTGGAGAAACAGATGGAGGCAATGGGTTCGACTCTCACACAACTCGTAAATCTTTTCTAAGAAAAAGACAAAAAAGAGGAATCTTCTTCGAAAGGCAAGAAGAGACTTGTAGAGTCCGATGGGGAAGGCGAGGAATCTGATTCTGAAGAGGAGGCCAAAATTATCAAGACTGTTCCACATCAAGAGGGTAAGGGTTCTTATCAGAATTTGAAAATAGACTTCAAGTAAAAATTCTTGTTTATGATGGGAGTGTCAACGTCGAAAGGCTCGATGATTGGATCGAACGGATGAAGACATATTTTACCCTTTACGGATATTTATCCAAGGAGAAACTCGTGTTCGCGACTTTGAAGCTTTCGGGACATGCATTGACATGGTGAAAATCTTATTACAAGCAGGAGAAGAAGGCGGTATCGTGGAATAAGTTCAATGAGCTACTAAGGAAACAATTCTATCTGGTGGAATTCCTTGAGTAGCGTTGGTACAAGTGGTACGTCTTGCGCCAAAGAGTCAATCAAACCATTCAAAAATACACCACAGAGTTCCAGCAGCAGGCGATGGTCCTCAACATTGCAATGGAGGAATATTCTATGTTTATGAAGTAAATGACGGGATTGAGTGATTACATCCGGAAGGAGATCAAGTTATTCACGGTGAACTCTATTGCAGAGGCGAGCGTGAAGGCTATTGTCATCGAAGGCAAGCAGAAGAGGAGCAACGAATCCAAAGGAGAGACTAAACAAGCAGGAGGCGAGTCTAGTGGTTCCCAATCTAAGGAGGAGAAGAAGGATGATCTAGAGAAAACAAGGTTGATTTGTAGTCATTGCGAGAAGATAGGACACGTAGCTGATCGGTGCTGGGAGAAGTATCCTCATCTCAAGCCAAGGGGGCTGAAGAATGAGGAGAAAAAGACATACGTGATAGCTCAAGTTCCGAAAAAAGTCCCGGGATGACAAAACTCAACAATAGTCTCAATCTTATGACGGGGAAACAGATCACGAAAGAGGACGACGACCCTAAAGAGCAACTCTTTATTCTTAAGCTACATATAAAGATCAGTTTGGTAGATGCGATAGTTAATCCAGGCAGCGAGAAGAATTTAATATCCGAGACCTTGGTTCAGAAGCTGGGTCTGAAGACAGTCAAACATTCAAAGCCCTATCCATTAGGGTGGATTCAGAAGGAGACGAGACTGAGTGTAGTTGATCAATGCACTTTTAAATTTGCGCTCCATAAGTCGTATAGTAACGAGGTCACGTGCGACGTAGTTCCATTGGATATTTGTCAGGTTATATTGGGCAATCCCTATTTGTGTGAGAGATACGCGATCTACGAGAGACGGGCTTAGAAGTACACATTCACCAAAGATGATAAAAATTTCATATTTCGTTCGGCGTCTATTCCGAAGGAGACAAACTTGGTGACGGTGAACCGAGCGAAGAGGTTAGTGAATGTAAGCAAAAGTTGGTTATGTTATGCATTAGTTCTTATGAGGAGCCACTGAAAGAGAGTTACAATTTGGAGCGGAAGGTGACTACGACGAGACGCGAGACGAAGAAGTTGTTTCCGATCGGATGTCGAGATCAGATTCCTAGCAATGCCAAGTGGTTCAGAAAAAAAGGATGGGCTCGCGAGTTTCCTCAGCTTCAGTTCTAACTTGAACGGGACTTCAAGTTCCTAAAGTGAGAGCCATGATACGGGTGTATCTTCTTCCTTGCTTCGAGAACTTAGCGATACTCATGGGAGCTTGAGGATAGATGATTCTCATGGTATCTTGAGAATAAAGACGTGAACGAAGTCGTTGAAAGCGGCAACGTCGAAGAGTACAAGAAAGCTGCAGGAAACATTTTCGACTTCCAGCGATCGACCGCACGTGACGCCGCGGTCGACCGCGAACATGCACTGCTCAAGGAAAGTCTCTGGACTTTTCGTGGTCGACCGCGACGTACTTTGCAATCAACCGTTAAAACCCTGCAGGCGATTTTGGTCTCGATCGTTTGCCACGATCTACCGCGATGGGTTCTGCGGTCGACCGCCAAACCCTGTAGTCGATACTGATTTTCGATCGTTCTGTCCGATCGACCGCATGTCTCTGCGGTCGACCGTGAGTCGGGCTGGGTCAGACTTCCAGTTTCCTATTAGTTTTAGGTTCTGTGTTTGATACATATTAAAATACGACTTTTCTAGGGTTTTCTAACCAGATTGTATTCAAAAAGGTGATCAGGAAGATTGTTCTTTGATCTAGAGAGATTGTGAGAGAAAGATTTGTAATCCATTATTTCTCATAATCTAAAGAAGGTATTTTCCTTCTACCAACTTAATTCTTGTGTGTTTTCTTTTGTCTTATTCACAATCCACTCTTGATAATTTCGCGATCAAGAGTGCTCGTCCGACGACTCGTACCAAGGACAAAATTTTAAAAATACTTTTTTTTAAAATTTATTCTGTAAAATCGACCTTTTTAAAAAAAATTAGTAAAACAGACCATTTTCAGATGAAAAGGGTCGGTTTTATTGAGCGGTTGTTTTTGCGAACTGCATAGGACCACTAGTCCAGTGCAATTTGAAAACTTAGGCCCACATAAAAAAACCCCAAATCCTACCAAAATTCAAAACTAAAATCGAAACCCCAGATGGGTCTCTCAATCCTCCTCCTCTCTCTCCTCTTCACCCTAATCTCAGTTGCCAACCTCTTCACCCTCGTTTACAAGGGTTGTACGAGCCAGAGCTTCAGCAATGGCGGCAGCGCCCAAACCCTAGCAACGCTCTCCTCATCTCTCACGGCCAAGTCAACCAGCTCCAAATTCTACAAGACCACTTTGTCCTCCTTAACGGGTCGATCAATTTCTAAGCTTTTTCAGTGCAGAGGCGATCTAATCAACAAAGACTACGCTGCTTGAGTGAGGGCGTCCATAGGGTTTTGAAGCAGGAAGCGGTGGCGAAAGCTGAAATCGACGGAGGCGGCGGGGACGACGGAAGAGAGGATGCCGGGGGCAGCGATGAGGTCCTCGCCGGCGAGGAGGTCGACGGGGTCAAGGTGGGGATGGCGTTGTCTAGTTAGAAGGAGGGGCGGTAGAGCCGCATCACGCGGAAGGCGAGGGAGTGGTGGGTTGACGATGGGGGTTGCTGATGGTGAGTCGCCATTTGAAGGAGAGATCAATGAAGATCCAGACGAAGAAGAAGTGGGGTGTTCGGACTATTTCGGAGACAGAAAACGAACTGCACAGGACTAGTCCTGTGCAGTTCGCAAAAACACTCGTTCAGCAAAACCGACCTTTTTCAGATGAAAATGGTCGGTTTTGCTGAATTTTTTTGAAAAGATCGATTTTGCAGAATAAATTTAAAAAATAATATTTTTAAAAATTTGTCCTCAGATTAATCTGGACCAGGAGTTTGCACCACGTATCGATCTTATATTTGACTTCTAGTCTTGACTTGGTTTAAAGCTCTGGAGTTGATTCAAGCTTTGGATTTAAATCAACATTTGGCTCAACCTCCGCTTCTAGCTTAAGTTCTAGCTCTCGTTCAACTTCAAACACAAACTTTGAATCAATTTTCTGGTGTGGTTCAGTTTCCGACTCGAGCTCAAGTTCCGTCTCTCCCTCAGGCTCAAGCTCTGAATCGATAGTTTGCTCTGGTTCCTCTTCTCGCTCAAGCTTAGGCTTGGGCTTTGGTTCAATTTTTTATCCTTTTTTGCTTTTCCTTCTGACTGAAGTTCAGGCTTTGACTCTGGATTGAACTCAAGTTTTGATTGCGAGTCCATATCTAGCTGGAGTTGAGGTACTCATGCTAGCTTTGTTTCTGGTTTTGAAAAGAAACAATATCTTCTAGATGGACTACAGGAGTACCTCTTTTCCATAAGAGCGTTCATAGATTTTCATGAACGATTAATTGAATGAAAACTAGAATAATTTCTAGATCACCATTTTATAGCTTCTCTTTTGAGCCTCTACTCACTAGACAAACAACATTAGTAGTAAATTGTTTGTTAAACATCATCAAAACAAAGAGGCTAACAATCTCCCCATTTTTTATGATGACAAACAATTTACAAAAAGGATATATGCATGAAAAAGAAATGAAATACAATATTGTAATTATCATGTATATAAACAAAAAGAATATACTCATAATATTTCTCCCCCTTTGACAACATCAAAAAGGGGACAAAAGAATGAAGAGAGCAAAAGCTCCCCCTATCAATATGCATATGTGAGTATAAAACAAGTATAGGGATTAGCTCCCCCTATCAAAATTCCATATAAAATATATGCAATAAAGATCAAGGCAAAACATGTGAGCAAGCATAGATAAGAGCATGCTAAAAATTTACTCACATACATTAAGATAATGAGAACACATGTGGATGCATCAAAATAAAAATAGTGTCTCATTAACACAACTATAAAAACATAGTATATAAAGATAGATCTATGAAATCAAAAGAAGGGAAAACAAATCACTCAAATGAAATCATAAATCAAGATTTAAATCCAAAAACGATGTTAGATCAATAAAGAAAACTTTCTTTTAAGAACTTGATCAAACCACTCATAGAATGCATTATAAAGCGCGAATAGATGATCCATAAGTACAAACACATAAATATCTGTTAGACCCTAGAGGGGGGTTATTAAGGTCTTAAGGCTATAATTGTGTAATAAAAATAAGGCAAACAATACACCACAGTAATGAACAACAAATGTAAATGAGATAGAGTGAGAAATCGTTATCCAAGTGACGCACGATGTGTTAACGAGGTTCGGCCCGCTGATCTACGTCCCCGCTCCCCACTCTCGAGGAGAAATCCACTACACAACCCGGTTTAGAAGCCGGAACTTCTTCTACACAACGATCTCCACAAGATCTCACAACTACACAGTTGATCACCACAAGATCACACTCTCACACAGTTGGTCTTCACAAGATCAAGCTCTCAATAGTAGTAATGGTGTAAAACTCTCTCTTTACAATGTCCCTATAGCAAGGAGAAAGATTACACAGAAGCTGGGATGTAAACACTAAAAAACACAGAAAACAGGTTTGGAATTTTTAGCTCTCAGTAAAGAAAATCTCTGTTTTTCAATGGCTTGGGACAGGAAGAAGAAGGGGTATAGGGGGGTTTAAATAGAAGAAAACACAGCAGCTTAAACACATACCCAAATCCTCCAAAACAAGGAATAATCGGCGCAGAGATCTGTACCAAAAGACCGTTGAAAATAAGCGGCGGTCGACCGTACCATTTTCACGGTCGACCGCGAGACAGCTCAGAAACAGAGAAAAAGTCCAGAGACTTCTGCGGTCATCCGTGGCGGTCGATCGTGGGAAATCTTGAGCTCATGGTCTACCACGGCGGTCGACCGTGAAAGTTTTTGCTGCCCACAGACGAATGAACTCAGGCGCGGTCGACCGTGGCGGTCGACCGCAAACTGATACATACAGAAAAGCTGATTTTGACTCTCTTAAAAATTCTGTAAAATATTTAATTGACTTCCAAAAATTGTGAAACTCTGTAAAATAACATGTCATAGATAGAAAATATACCTTCTATGCTGAAAATCCAGGTTCAAACAATAGCGCTCCTCATATCCATCAAATCCATAAATATAAGCTAGAGTACCAAATTTCAATGGGTTGAAATCATATTCTTGTGAAGGAGGTAATGGTATTTTACTCTTGATAATCATGGATCTTTTGGCTCTGATACCAAATGATGGGAAGCGAGCAATGAGCTTTGATCTGGAAGCGAGAAATCTTTGATAGCTTGGCAGAACAAGGTTGTAATTCATGAGGAACAGTAATTGATATTACTGTTTGCCCATAAACAGTACGTGTGTTACCTTTACCAAAGAACAGTAATGGGTTTTGCAATTCACCATGAACAGTGTCAGACTTTTGGGGGGCTTTTTTATGGGGATTTAGATTTTTTTTTTTTTTTGAATGGTGGTGATCTTTTGATGAGAGGATAAAT
Organism: Asparagus officinalis; assembly: GCF_001876935.1. NCBI lineage: Eukaryota > Viridiplantae > Streptophyta > Magnoliopsida > Asparagales > Asparagaceae > Asparagus > Asparagus officinalis. The sequence goes on along the minus strand of NC_033798.1, from coordinate 76,097,908 downwards.
GGCTAAGATGCTTGAGGAGCAAATGTTGATTGATGGATATTGTAATTGGAGGGCTAGGATAAACAAAGGGCCTCAAACTAAAAGGGCATCACACCCCGACATTTCACATGTCATAATTTTAGCACTTCGCATGCTAAATTTCACATATCAAAAAATTTTCTTTTCATTAATCATAGTCTAATTCCTCATGGAGGATCGTAACTTTATTTATAGAGAAAAACTAAACATGGAAAGTAAATAAAATCCTAACCAAATACTAATAAAAAGGAAAATAAAAATAAAAGCTCTAACAAAACAAATCTAAGAGATCCAAACAATCCTATATCAAATCCTAAGGAGAATATATACCTAAAATTGGAGATTACATCAAATATTACTAAAATTATAAAGATACCAGTATATCTATAAAATTCCTGATCAACGGCTAACTATCGTCATGTATCACAATGTATCTAGCGAGTAGAAACTAACAAAAATAGCCTTCCATTTTTTTCATTAAGCCGCCTTTTGCCAACTAAGGACAACGGAAACTCAAACGAATTTGTTTATGGGTTAAAGGCTGTCTTCACAATGCAAACCTATATGTATAGAGTGAAATTTAAATTAGGTTACCTGGTCACTGAAACTGAATGGTTCCGAAAGGAGCCATTTTCTTTTTCTTTTATTTATTTTAAATTTTTTGGAATTCTGTAAAATATTTAATTGACTTCCAAAAATTGTGAAACTCTGTAAAATGTTTTTGACACTAAAAAAGAATTTTTCCAATATGTCCTCATACTTGTGAAAAATAATATTTTGTGAAAACGCTCAAAACTATAAGTATGAAAACGTATGTGTGATATCCCAATAGCTTCAAATGAAATCTAAACTACTTGCTTACATTTTAGCACTAGAGAGAAAATAAAAACTAGCTAATATCCTCACATAGATTACAATTCTTTGAGTCTTGATATAGCTTGAGTTTGATAAAGCTTCTTATGCATTTAGTTTTCTTGAATGAACGTTGCTTCATCACTATGCCTCCTCCTCCTTTGGATATCATCGTTGTAGCTCATATTCCATCCAATCCAAGGAGAAGACTGCGGGACATACAGAGAAAGAGGTCAATTTTTACACTTCGCTAAGAAAAGAATGAGCAGTTTGAATCTGATTGATATGAGGTACTGAAAAATTAGAATGACCACCTAAGGACTAGTAGTTCCATTGGGGATTTACTTCCCTTGACGTGACTAAAAATTGAATATCAATCTGCAAAGAAACTCAATAGCAAGTGAAGTGTAGAAATTTGATTTTTTTAGATATGAAAATTTTCTGCTGCTATAACCAAATGAATTTACAGAATATAGCATATATCATGCACTTAAAAAGAATATATAGGAATGAATTTTTTAATAAGCTTCCTTGATGCTCACAAGACTAACTACATCAATCTTCCTTTTACCTGATGAAAAAAGAATATGTAATTGTATAAACTGTAAATTAAAATTCTCAAAAGAGAAGTGATATAAGCATTGGCATACCTTCAGTACTCCTAGACATAAATATGGCCACCCATAAGCATGAAAAATGGTTCCAAACAATGATGGCTGAGAGTAACGCTTACTTTTCTCAGCTGCCCAGCTCCTTAGTATAGTAGTATGGCAACAATGTGGCATGAGTTCACAAGGTAATTGAATTAAATCTTCAAAATCAAGTTGCTTCATGACACCATGGTCCATCATTATATTGACAAACTTGAAAGTTAAAAGGTCCCAATAACTGACAATTTTCAGACCCTGCAAGAGCGAGTATAATCACCAAATGGTGATTATGTCATAGTTATAACAAAAGGAATTGGTTAAAATAATAAAATCGTATTCCTCGGCGAATAAACAAGTTACGAGATGACCATATAGTTTTCTTAAACATTTAAAAGATTGGCCCAGTGACCAAGCAGTCACAAACTACTTTCCAGTTAACCGATTCAGTAAAAAAAGTCTTCTTTGCTAGCTACAGGAATTAGATCTAGGACTTCCAACCCACTTCAACCATATAATATTAAGCATGGCCCCAATGGTGAACCAAAATCTAGTTGTGGATTTGATGAATATTATTTCAAGTCCAATGTGTAATGAGTTGCTTCTAAGTTCTAAGGTTAATGTTGGGCATACATAAAAAATTGGTCCAACAAATTTTGCATCTATTTTGTTGTATAGATTTTTCCTGTCTAGTTTATTACATACGTTCTTCCATCTAACTTTCTATTGTACAGCTGTGCTCCACAGCAGACCTTATTTGGATTGGAGATATTTAGATGCATATGGTGTTCCATGACTAAATAAACTAAGAGAATATTTGCATTCTAAGTTTTAACTTGAGTTAATGTTCTCCTTTATGTTGCTCAAAGTTTGTATTTTAAGTTTTAATGACTGTATACATCATGCAAATTCATAACACAAGACAGCATAACATAGCTTCTACAAAGTAATACATTTTATTATCCACACTTCCTTGTAACTTTACCTCGTGCCACATGCTAGAAGCATGTCAAGATATGAAATATATTATTTTCAGAAATTACTTCTTAAATGATATAATGAAATAACTGCTGTTGTCCATGCTGACAACTAGTGAGACCCATCAGCAACAGTCGTTAGCCCCTTCTTAACTTGAACATAGTATCCATGAAAAAACACTATTGCTTTAAATCATCCATGAGAGGCTCCTGTTATATGTTATTTTCCTATATCTTGTTTCTATATCAAGAGCAGACTATGACAAAATGGCCATTTCAAAGAAAACCCCACGGGGATTGAGCAGAAGTGATGATTGAGCAAGTATCATAAAGCAGTTGATATGAAATTGTTGATTGATAGTTAATATTTTGCATTATTTACAACGCGAACAGAAGTGCAATCCTTGCATGCAATAGTAACACTCAGTACATGCTTCGCATATGCAAAATACATTGCATGATTTATTACTTGATAATGCAAGCAATGAAAAACAGATATTCGGTGGCATCTACTGTAACCATTATAGTCATTTTATTAACAAATTAAGATTCATTCATTCTATTCTTGACCTCCTGAACTACCTGTCTTTTTTTTCTACAAGTCAAAGGTTTGGGAGTTAGGAAAATATCAGTAGTAAAGATCTAAGGAGTAGAATATCATGAAAATATTAGTGAATAACTGATATATGGGTGTGTTGGTTGGGTGTAGCGGAGCCTCATGTTGTTCCAACTACATCTAAGTTTAAATATAGATGTTTAATCGGATGTTGTTGCAACACCAAAATGAGCTTAAAAATAAAGGAGTTTCTGCTGCATTCAAATGAAGGGCGTAGAACAGCAGGTGCTGAAACTACATGGTATTGTAAGTGCATATGTTGTTCTGCTAACCAAACACATCATTATAGATGTGACAATGCTAAACTTCTAGCATAAGACACAACATTCATGAGGCAGAAATGCATACACAGACCCCCATAAATATAAGCAAATACTTAACCTATCCATAAGATAAGAAAGAAGTGTAGACCAATTAGCGAACATAATTCATACCAATTTAAGAGCAGGGCCTTCATCTCTTCCTCTATCATCTGAGAGAAGTGGATCCTCAATGGTGTTAAAGTTCCTACAAGAAAGTAAACCTTACATTAAGATGAAATCAAGCACATTTGTATACATACATGTATTATCACACGAGGGAAACAAACCAAAAGAACATTCAAAATCAGCTACTCCCTGACAAGAAATATGAAATATTACACATCTTGTTGGAAGTTAAGACAATGAATTAGCTGAATAAAACATTAAATGTATGGTATTTTAAAGCTTACAACCCATAGACCTTACAGACTAATATAAGAGGGAGAGATATGGAGACAAACAGTTCAAGATCTTTCCATACTGTGATAGAATACAATATGTGAGTTAAAAAGGAAAGAAATTTGAGATTAGGTGAAAGGTTATACATATAGCCAGACAATTTTTTCCCTGGGTTTAACCTTTTTTTGAGTTGTTTTCTTCTCTAGAAAACTTTCGGCTTTCTAAACTTATATGGTATTTGGAATTTCCTTTAATAAGGCTTCCTTCTTCGGTAATGTTGAGAACAACCATATTCCAAAGGATAACCTTGTATCTTGTCGCAACAAGACAGCCCAAGGACGCTTTCTTTGAGTTGGCTTTTCGTTTGTTTAAATGCCTTTGATAGCTGACAATATTGTTCTAGTTCTCTTAGTATAAAGAGTTGAACCACACCACTAGACCTTTCTTGTTTAGGAACTTTTATCAAATATTCTTCTAAGAGAGTGTCCCATGGTCTAGGCAATTTCTTAAATATTTGCTTTGTCCACTAGTCCATTCATTGCTTGTTTTCAAGCCGATAGACCAGTCTAAAGTAATCTATTGAAAATTCTTTTACGTAATAGATTTGGCATAGCCTTATTTGTATGAGTTTTCTTTCTACGTCAGGTTCTAGTTTATCTAAAGGTTGACCACAAAGGTCTTTACAAAGTTGATTCATTATTACAGCCAGAGTAGCCTCTGGTGTTATATTTTTTTAGTTTTTCTTTATTGTAGTCTTCTGTGACTGCTAATAACTTTACCCAATCGGCGATCATGCCGTCAAATAGGGATGTTATGTATTCTACGAATTGATATGTATTCCAATCCTAGAAATGTGTTAACCCAAAAATATGTTGGATCCATCTATTAACATACTTTGTCCTTTCTCTAATTAGAATGTTGTCTATGTTAAAATAGAGTCCTCCCGTACTAACAGGATTATGAATTGCAGCTTCTTCGTACATGCTTTTAAATTTAGATCTAATATGGCTTGGTAGATCTCCTTGTGTTCTTTGCGAAGAGGATGACATAGACGCAGGTCTATTCATTTCTGATATGCCAGCCATATTATTCTATTGATTAGCACTAGCCAAATCATCCATTTGAACAGTTCTACACCCAGTTTGCTCCTGTTGCGGAGATGGAGTTGGCATAGGTGGCTTTTGTGGAGGTAGTCCTGTCACAAAAGATTCCCCATCTTGCGCCATGTTAATGACAAGGGTGTCTTCGTATTCACTTATTTCAGATGATGAGTCATTTTGAATGACTATCATCAGAATAGTAGTTTAGTAAAGAACTACTATTATCTAACAGTTGATTTGCTTACTGTAAAGCAGCAAACTTTGTTTGAGGGTCTTGTACGTATTGTGTTAAGGTCTGTATTTGTTGTCCTAACACAACCATATTTGAAGGATTAAAGGTTTTGGGTTGAAAGATATCTGTTAGACCCTTCGTTTTCATTATCATGTTAAGATTATATGTCTAGTGCCACATACGAGTTGGACTCTTGTTGTTATGGCTTGGACTTTTATTTTTTCTTTGAATACCATTTGTTTTCAAATATTTAATTTCTTCAATTTGATGTTGAAGATTTAGGATATTTGTATTCATATCCTCAATTGGGTATACTAGATCAATTACAAAATTCAGCATGGAAGCCAAATCCTAGGTTGTTGGTGACTCCGTAGAGTCTCTACGCATGTGGAGCAAGTGCTTGTAACTCTGTAATTGAGACAGATAATCAAGTTGTTGCACAATTTCTTAAAAAGAAAATAATTTCTTTAATTGAGAAAAATGTACGCAGAATAAGATGGTCCATGGAATTAGAGAACTATATTTATGATGTTCGCTATATTCCTGTATTCACTAATATTGGTGCTGATTTTTGTTTCAGGCATGACTAGTTCTTCGCAAGATAAAAAGCCAAAAGGCAAAGCACCTATATTGAAGTAAAGGAAAAATGTATGGAAGAAACTTTCCTAATACCACAAATTGCTCAAGTCATCAATAAGCATCTAAATACGGATATTGAGGAACATGATATTGAAAGTATTGCCCGATTCTTTATTAATCCAGAAAAAATGCTTACTGATGGATACAATAAAGTAGTCTCTACAGTTCAAAGATGTTTGAATTCTATATGGTCAATATGGAAAGAATGCAATCTGTTTGAATTCTATCCTTCCTATCAAATCTGCAGTATAGACCTCTTAGCAAGGGAACCTCAGGATAGACCCCCTAGCAAGGGAACCTCACTTCATGCATAAACCCTTCAATGAAAATGAATATAATCTTGAGGGAAAAGAATTAGCAGCAAGCGAGTTCTTTGAAGCACTACATTACAATAACGAGAAAATGATAATAAAAGATCATATTATTATTTATCTCCCTAATTTGGTTTTTAAAGAAAAAGAACTGCAAGAAGAGTTCGAAGAGACTATGGTCTTAGGACCGGTCGCCTGCCGAGCTAAGGAATAATATATATTGATGATGAGCACAGGACGCCTTCGTCACGATCCTTTGATCAGGATACAGCTCCAGAATCGAACTGAGAAATATGGTGGGACCTACTCGATGCTAAAGAAAAAAAGAGCACCGAGAACAAGTTTAGAGGAAACAAGATGAATCGTCACTCTTTCGAAAAGTTACTTTGTAAAAAAGTTACTTTTAAAAAGTTACTTTTGCAAAGCTACTTTTGTAAAGTAACTTTGAAGATTCCTTAAGTCAGTTTTTCGTCTATAAAAAGGAGTCAGGATTTGTACGATCATCGAAAAAAAGAGAAAAATTAAAAAGAATATTAGAGAGAAAATATTATAAAGAATGTGCTTGTAAATTTGTGTGTTTCTATAGGTAGAGAGAATATTGTAAAGAGTGCGCTTGTAAACTTGTGTGTTCCTATAGTGGTATCAGAGCCTGCAACCAGCCGGCCTGGAGTTCTATAATAAAGCTTTGTAAGTTTTTCTTCTTATTAATAATATGATATTCTAAAATAATCTTAACATGATGATGAATATGAAGGGTCTAACATGTATCCTTCAACTGGAAACCTTTAGTCCTTCAAATAGGATCGTATTAAGACAACAAATACAGATCTTAACATAACAGGTACAAGACCCTCAAACAGAGGTTGCTGCTTTACAGCAAGCAAATCAACTATTAGATAATAGTAGTTCTTTACTAAACTACTATTCTAATGATAGTCAAAATAACTCATCATCTAAAATAATGGAATATAAAGACACCTTTGTCATTAACATGTCGCAAGATATATGGGGCCACCTCCACAAGAGCCACCTACACCAACTCAATCTCCGCAACATGAGCAAACTGGAGGTAGAACTGGTCAATGGGATAATTTGGCAAGTTCTAATAAATGGAATAATATGACTGACATACCAAAAATGAATAGACATGTATCTATGCCATCCTCTTCTCAAGGAACACAAGGAGATCTACCGAGCCATATTAGATCTAAATTTAAAAGCATGTACGAGGAAGCTGCAATTCATAATCTTGTTAGTAAGGAAGGACTCTATTTTAACATAGAAAACATTCTGATTAGAGAAAGGATAAAGTATGTTAATAGATGGATCCAACATATTCTTGGGTTAACACATTTCTAGGATTGGAATACACCCCGATTTGTAGAATACATAATTCCCAGTTTGACAACATGATTGTCGATTGGGTAAAGTTATTAGAACTCACAAAAACTACAATAAAGATAAAATAAAAAATATAACACTAAAGGATGCCCTAGCTATAATAATAAATCAACTTGTTAAAGACCTTTGTGGTCAACCTTTAGATAAACTAGACCTTGACGTAGAAAGAAAACTCATACAAATGAGGCAATGTCAGATCTGGCAAATAAAAATAAAGGATGAAGAAAGAAAAAGGCTAACGACATTCAATTGCCCCGGTGGTGGACATTATGAATGGAACGTCATGCCCTTTGGCCTAAAAATGCACTCCAAGTATTTCAGAAATGGATGAATAGTTTTTTTGGGCATTTACTTTTTGTTGTTGTCTACATTGATGACATTCTGGTAGGGGTGCTAAATGGTTCGGATATATCCGAACTGACATCAACCGTATCCGATAATGACACAAAATCTGAAACACTGACCGAATACGGTTTCGGTTCGGGATATGATTTTCCTATTTTACCCGGATACAATAATCGGGTTCAACTAGCGGATATGGTTCAGATATTCCGATGTTTATTTTAAGAAAAAAATATGAATAACAATATAATGCACTTGCTAGGATTTGAACCTTGGCCATTTAGTTACAAGGCAATTAACCAAACTGCTGAGCTACAAATAAACACACTATATATATCTAATTCGCATATTACTTAAGACAATTTTTTTGTTTTTCCCACTACCCATCAACATGTCACTAAAATCCTAGTGCTATAAGCTAAATAAAACTGTTATAGTATAGACACTAGTTCAAGGTTTAGATTAGATAAGTGATTTCATCTGTATGTACTATCTTATTCTATGTGATTATATATTTTTTGTCATATCTGATATATGTCTAAGTCATATATATTTCCTAAATATGCGATTTGTATCCATAATCATAACTGTATTCGATTCTCTAATATCCAAACCGTATCCATTTTCATTTAGCGCGGATATGGTCTTAACTTTTTCTAACCGATGCATATCTGTATCCGTATCTGTATTCATTTTTAGAAAGCGGATATGGACATGGTAAATATTATATCTGAACCGTATCCGGACCGAATGCACCCCTATATTCTAGTGTTCACAAAAATTAAAGAAGAACACAAAGAACACCTGATAGCAGTGATACAGTTATTGCTCAATCATGGTATTATTTTATCCCCGCTGATATAATTATTGTTTTAAATATTCCCAATATAATACGATATATCGGCTGATATATCCTTTTATTAAGCTCACCGCAAAACAATATGGTCTAAATATTCTTTACCGCTTTTTGGTAATTTTGGCAATATATCCCCGATACGCCCAATATATCAGGTGATATGCTGACCAATATGTCCTTTTATATAGCTTGTCACAAAATAATATACCACTTTTGTTAATTTTTACGCGGCATATCATCATCTTCCTAATTATCAAGTTACATTTTGGCCTTAAAATGATCGATCAGAATGTTGCAATATCGATTTGGACTTTATTTGCTCTAAAAGGCTCATTAGCGATCCTAAACATATATTATTTATATTTTATATGCTTAGATTTAGTTAAGTATATTTAAGGTATATTTTAGAATGTTATATTATATATGCACATCATCCAATGTATCACTTTGATATTTACCATACATCCCTGCAATATGAACTTTGATCATCCGATATTTCCCCATATGCAATACTTAAAACCTTGGATATAATAGTGGAGTGTCGAATGCATAGCTTTAATTTCAGCAAGAATAGAACATTCCAAGTCTCCATTAAGTACATGTTGAATATTGAACTATTAAGTAAATGTTGAACATCGAAATTTTAGTTTCTAGTCAAAATAAATCCAAAATGTATCCAACAAATAAGTTGGTAATCCATTGAAGTAGGGGAGAATCTTTATTCTTTTCTGGTTTGTTCAATTTATCAATTTTTTCAATCTTCCTTATGTTACATCACTACTCATAATCCATGAAACAGGACTACAATAATCACCAGGATAATATTTGTTTGTGGGGTTTAATTTTACTGTTACATGAGGTTAATCACTATATAATAATTAGAAACTAAGGCAGATGTATATAGGAAAAGGTTAGATATGTGATGAGTTAGAATATATATGATAAGAAACTAGGCATGATCCCTATTTTTTTTTTTTTTGAATCCAAACCAGGGAACTATCAGCATGTACACAATTACTATTAATTAAAAAAAACTATAAATCCAAACTTACGCTGCCTTGTATCTATTTAACAATACCATAAACATATGATGACGACGGTTAAAAAAGAAAGAAGGAAAAAGGGCTACCTCTGTAGTGCAAATCCTCGAATTGCCCTGATCATGACGATTAAAAAACCAAACATGATTTCAGAAAGAACCAAACAACTCTCTATACAAAATGGCAGCACCTTCTACATAAAAACATAAGTTTAAATTAGACTCTTATCGGCTAGGTTTGCCTGACCGGATATGATAAAATACCATTTGAAAAAGCAGATACAAGGACATAGATTTTCCTAGCAAATCAATTAAATATTTTTTATACATGTATTTCTAAAGGAAATTTTCTAACTCTATCATGAAGCATCTCTATCATGAAGCATCTAGAATCATCAAAAATCTCTAGGCAAAATTCATAACTATAAAATTACCAATAAGGGTTTGTTTGGATGACAAAAATAGCAGAAGTAAAAAGTGGATTGAAAAAGTAACTTCAAAAATTATGAAGTAGGAAGTAGCACTTTTTTGTTTGTTTCACATATTTTTGAAGTAGTGGAAATGACCTGAGTTACGTTACAAGACTTGTAGCATAATTGTTTCTGCTACTAGCCCCCTTTATAATAGAATGAGGATTTCTCTCTTTGTCACTATACTATTGCTCTATAGCGAGCTTTTCCATCAGATGATGAAGTGGTCAATCGAGCTTTGGTCCAATATTCAAAGCAAATCAACAATGACGAAGGGCAGACTGGCAAGGAAGTTAATTTTGAACTCTACCTCTAGTCTTGACCTAAACTCTATCACCTCGCGCTCAAAGCAAAACCCAGATCCTGATTCTTATCCTTATCCATACCTAGAAGGAGATTTTTTTGTCTTTATACAGCTCATAGTCAAAAGAGCAGAGGAGCTTGTTAGTTAATAGATTACTTCTTCCCTTTCATTTTTTTTTTTTTTTTTTGTTTGGATAGCTATTAGAAATATTATATGGAAGAAAGAAAGAGGATCTTTTAAGATTTTATTTAGAGTGAAGAAAATCCACATAATATAAAAATCAATTTTATTCCTAAATTTATGCATATTTCAGGTACTTTTTAAGGAACGTTCAAACCTTGAGGGAGGGAAAGAGATTTAAGAAGTAGAATGTACATAGGCACCACATAATCATTTTAAGAAGTAGCGGAAGTAGCTTTTCTAGAGAAACACACAATCCTTTTTTCTCAGAGGTAGCAGAAGTAGACTCTACCTTTATTACTTTTGTTACTTTATTTCTATTTCTGTGCAAACAAACAGACAGTAAGTTAATTGATTTATGCTATTATGCAAGAAATTAACTACACATACACTACTTCCATGAAATTAAAATTTATTTAAATAACAACATAAAAGAAAGAATCTAATGCTTCCTTAGATCTAATTATTAGAGATCAGCAAAGCAGAGGGTAGAATTATATATCTAAGGCTTTACTTTTTTAAACAACAAAAATCATGTTTTCAAAAAAGAACAATTTTGAAACTTGTTGCAAGATAAAACTTTTCAAGTCTTTATAATAACTGGTTCTACTTTTGTTCAAGAAAGAAAATAAAACACAGACAACAAATGACCTCAATATCATGTAAATCTTCACTATCTAGCATTTTTCTTTTTTAAATGCTTGATAATAGAGAATCTATCAGATAACCGTTTTTTAAATCTACTAATACCAAAATTAATTTTTCAAATCAGTCCAAACAAACCTAACTTTAAATTTAGGATAAATTTTCAAAATGGACCCTTTTTGAGATTTATTTCCAAAAATCGACATATTTGATATTTATTTATCATTTTAGACCTAGTTTCAGCCAGCTAGCTAAAACTAGGTCGAAAATGCTAAATAAGTTATGAAAACTTCATGGGATTTAGAATCCTGTAAAGTTTAGTGCTTAATTAATCAGCGTTAAACAAAGTTGTGTGGCGGAGGAGGAATAACACCAAACTTCACGGGATTCTGAATCCCGTGAAGTTCGCCGACAACTTCACGGGATTCAGAATCCCGTGAAGTTGCAGAGTACAATTGATAGAGTTGAAACTCTCTGTCGGTTTAGGCCTGCAGCTTCATGGGATTTCAAATCACGTGAAGTCAGCAACCCCACTACACTTACCCAGCCTATCTCTCTCTCTCACGTGAAACATCATTCCATCTCTCGTTCTCTCTCTCTCTCTTTTGTTCATTCTCTCGTCTCCGTTCCCTCTCCCCCCTAAACCTAGATCTGCCGCCTATACTCCATCCCCCTCCATCCAAACCATCTTCGATCACTTCTATTCACCACCGCCAACCTCCTTTAGGGCCAAAAATCACCTGAGTTCGCCAAATCACAAATTTAGGGCTTGAACTAATTTTTGGAAAAATCTTTTAACTTTTTTGTTATTTCTTCTAATTTTTTACACATTTTCACTATTCATCATAAGAGCTTGTTTAGTTTAGATTTTTAATTATTTTTTGAATTATTTTTAAATTTTATGAAGAAATAATACACGAACATGCAAGTGTTGAATTGTTAAAAGTGATTATTATTTAATAGTGATTTTACACGAAAATACAAGTGTGGAATTGTTAAATGTGATTGAATTGTTAAAAGTGGATGAATTGTTAAAAGTGATTATTGTTTAAATTATTTAAATTGTAAAAATTAGGGAAATGAAAATATTAGGTTTGACCTATGTTAAAAATTATGGAATTGTAAAATTTGAGTACAAAATTTTAAATTAGGGAATTTAATTGTATATAATATTTTTAGTGTTTTTCGTGTAATACTAGTTGATACTAAAACTTTTACTCCTTAGAGGTAACGATGAACGATCAAATCTTAATTCTTTGTTCGTATGATAGGAACCTCAATGTGATTTGCAATTATCCCATTACAGGGAACATAACAAGGTGCATTCAAGTTTGTTCGGAATATTGAATAACAAGAAGCATTCGATGGAATTATTTATTGAAAAACATCATAGAAATTTGGACAAAGCGGTGAATCACGACAGAGTATACTTTCGCATGTTGGAGGACCTTGAAGTTGACTCAAATGATTTTTTTGTCTCCGCAACGGAATATAGGATGGACACAGTCACAATACTTGAGCGAGCCTTCGCTTGTGGGGACTTCAAGTGCCTTCAATGATAACACTCCCTATCAAGATATAAGGCCTTCTACAAGAGTGACTATAAAAGAGAAGAATACAAGTGTCGAATCCGAGGATGATGATGAAGAAAACGGCTTACAAATTAATAGCAAGACGTGTTTGATAGATCATAATGAATGAGACAACCAATTAATTGACCGATATTATTCTAACAATAAGTATGTTGTATTAGAGGATCGACTGCTCGATGAACTTCATGGAAATGGATGGATTGATGATTCGACAATGGAAAATATTCATATTGACCCAATTTTAAATGATGAGAGACAAGGCGATGACTTCACATTCAGAAAGGGTGATCCATTTAAAAGCAAGGAGAAATTGATTCATGCACTTCGTTTATGATCCATAAAAAATGTCAAGTTTAAGGTGACAAAAAGCAATGCAACAACTAACAAGCTATAATGTAATTTGTTTTTACAACAAAGATGGTGAGCAAAAAGATGCTGGTGGTTACCATGACGGAATACAAAGTGTCATTAGGAGCTTAATTTACGCTTGGGGGTAAGAATAGGTAGGCAATTTAAAATAACACACTACAACGGAGTTCACACGTGTAGTAATCCTTGATTAGAGATGAACCATAGACATGTGTCCGCCTCTTTCATATATCAATTGATTATGCCTAAACTAAGAGACGATCTTGATCTAATGCCAAAGGATAATCGTATTTTACTATGTGAAGCGACCACCTTGGACGTGTCATACAAGTGTTGGAATGCTCGGAGGAAGGCGATGATAAAAATATTAGAAGATTGGGAGAAATCTTATGAGATATTACCACATTATCTTGAAGCACTCAAAAAAGAAAGTCCAGGGACAGTGTAGGAAGTATCATCGGATTCCGTTGACGATGGAGATAGACAATTCACGAGGGTATTTAAGGCATTTAGTCCTCGCATCGAGGGATTCAATTTTTATCGTCATATTCTTAGCATTGACGGTAACCACTTGTACGGTAAATATGTGTTTTGCTCGTTGCAACCGGAGTAGATGCAGATGGTGGTTTAATTCCTTTGCCCTTTACAGTGGTTGATATTGAAAACGTCAAAATTTGGTCATGGTTTTTTACATGTATTAGTTATCATATACTGGTGTGTGAACGCGATCGATTACATTCATATCTGATAGGATGAAATGAATTCTAAGAGCACTCCAACAATATTTTTCATCACCGCATCAACATCGCTATTGCTTATGATATATTAGGGACAACTTCAAGAGGAAACATGGACAAGAGCATCTCCAAGATCTTCTTTGGCAAGTTGGATGTGTAATGAAAAAATTAGTTTATAAGAAACTATAGAAGAAGATTAAGTCCATTTCACAAGTTGCACATGATTCGATCGAGTCTAGTTTGGGTCCGAGAAATGTTGATACGTGGGTCTTATGTGAAGATGACGGTAAATAATTTTGAATGATGATCACAAACGCTTCTGAGAGTTTCAATGGTATGCTTAGGGGAAGTTGTGGTATGCGAATACAATCCTTAGTTGTAAAAATATTTTACAGACTTAATAAATTCTTCCTCAGACGATGTACACTTGAAGAAAATATCTCATCGGAGTAGGCACCGAAAGTTGAGAGCATATTAGCGGATCAGATTGTTTATGCTCGATCATGTCGTGTTGTTAGATGCAATTTTAATGAATGAGAGGTCATTGAGGGAATATCATATAGAAAATGTCGCTCTTACAAAGTCAATATACTAGAGGATCATACTTGTACATGCACCTACAATATACCGCAATTACAATGGCGTCCTTGTGCCCATGTTGTAGTGGCTTGTTCGGATCTACAAGGGGTGCAAGGATATCACATTATACTTTCGACGTAGAGTGATATTCAACTAATAATTACCAACAAACATACAATGAGTGTTTTCGTCCATCATACGATAGTCGACATTAGACACAAAACGGCCCACGAATATTACATCCTGTGTATAAGAGATCAGTGAGCGACCTCGTTCCGTACGAATTAGAAATACTATGGATGAAGGATGAGGAGTTAAGAGGAAAATTAAGTATAATAGGTGCGATCAACCGCGTCATAACAAAAACAATTGTCCAACTAGCCTGAAGAGTTGATTATTTGGGGCTTGGTTGTATGAAATATGTGACTATGGTTTTTGTAATATATAACATTTTATTTTTAATCTTGAATGAGATATCTATGTAGTGTGCTCTTTGTATGTTGATATATGTTGTATTGCTTACTTCCGATTGAGTACATATGATTAAGTCATTCAACTAGGAAATTTAACGTATTGTATTTTAATTGCAGAGAAATACACTATGGATTCTGGATCAATCCAACCTCACGTATTATACATTCAGACAGATTATCATTCCCACATATTGTCTTAGGACAGGTAAAATAATAATGCGTGAATTTAATATTATTTTTATGACAATTTTATTCATATTGAATTCGTTCTCTTTTTTTTTATGCCAAATAGGTATAATGTGAAGCACTCAAGATACAATACCACGACCAAACAAATGGAGCTTTACAAAAATGAGCTAAATGTCCTCCAACATCAACAGGTAAAAATGAGACTCAATTCATCATTTATATTTTAATTTTTCTGTAGACGTTGATACATGTTTTTTAAATTTAACTTTTAGTTTAAGTGGACACCCTATTCTCCGCCAGATCTCAATATCAACACTCTTGCACCTATTTGCAGAGGTAGCGCTGATTTGTGTAGAGCTAGAGTCCTGATAATATGTTGGGAGATTGTGGAGATGCATGTCTCATATCATGTTCTACGGCAATTTCATCTTGGTCAGCATGTGTCAAATCCTGTTGAGCAAATCAATCTTATACGATGGATGACATCACATCATGTAGACTGGGGGTAATTCCGTGAGCCCTACATAAACAGGTGGAATAATAGGTAGAATCTCATAGAGAATGAGAGAAATCCAGTGAGTTATAACTTGTATATGCATTGGTATTGAAATATCACACATAAATGGGTAGTACGCACCCCACACCCAGCAGCTAGATACGTATCACGCCCATAGTCTGATACTTACATCCCTAGAGGCATGATCGAGAGGGATTATGTAAGTTTTTAAACTCAATTAAATAGAATATTCTTTTTATGTAATTATATTATTTGTAAGCTGCGTTATACTGATTAAATTGCAGATCCATGCTTTTGATGAGACTGAGGTCGATATAGATCATAAATGAAAATATTGTTGAGATTCAGGATCCAAGAGTGTTATCAGTCTTTTTAAATAGGATCAAACATAGAATAGCAAATGCGTTCTAGAGGAATCATGTCGACGAGTTTGAATGACGTAAAGATAGGTCACGCCAATTTCTTAAGAGTGTACACAAGAAGTCGTAAGATAGGTTCTAGAGCGGCACGTGATGATGGAACCGACACTTCTCATAGTGCGGCATGTGATGATGGAGCCAATACTTCTCAACCTCATACGCAACCAGATGCTCAAATCATCGAGGCTCATGATCATGATCATGAATATCGGTGGCGAGAACAGGGGGAAAGAGGTGGGGAAGAGTAAGAGAGGGAGAGGAAGGAGGGGACTTTTAGGATGTATGTGATGTTTATATTGTGATATGATATTTATATTGTGATATAATGTTTAATTTGTGATTCTGAATCTCAAGAATATATATGGTTAGATTGTTCAAAATTGTTGCTTATTAGGATCGATTTTTGTCTATATATGTGATTTCCGTGTATATTGTTGTGATTTATGGTTGAGTTTTCATATATATTGTCGTAATTCGGTATATATGCAGCAAATTTCGTGTTTATGGTTGGATTTTCGTGTATGTTGTTGTGAATGAGGCGGAAAATTCAATATATACAACAGGTTGTGAATTAGGCGGAAAATGCATTTTGCGTGCATGTTGGTGCATGACCTGCAATTTCACGGGATTTTAAATCCCATGAAGTTGCAATGATATTTGACAGAGAGCTCCATTGGAGCTCTCTGTGAATTGAACCTTGCAACTTCACAGGATTCAGAATCCCGTGAAGTTATAGCCAAACTTCACGGGATTCAGAATCCCGTGAAGTTGCAGCCAAACTTCATGGGATTCAGAATCCCATGAAGTTTGGTTGCCTTGCCCCTGCCAATGCCAAGTTTTTCTGTTTAGCGCTGATTAATTAAGCACTAAACTTCACAGGATTCTAGATCCCATAAAGTTTTCATAACTTATTTAGCATTTTCGACCTAGTTTCAGCTAGCTGGCTGAACTAGGTCGAAAATGCTAAATAAATCTTAAATGGGTCGATTTTTGAAAATAAAGTTCTAAACGGGTTGGTTTTGAAAATTTGTCCTTAAATTTATATAAATATTCAATCAATCATCAATATTCTGGAATCACAAGTATCAATCAAGAATCAAGAATATAAAGTTTAAATTAGGAAGGAATATAGCACTTTCTCTATGATGTCAACCATCATTATCGCTACATCTAGGTCGTAGATACTTCATCTATGTTTCCTCAATCAATCATCTTGCATTGTTGGACTTATTTCCGAGGATTTGTCTATATTGTCGGGCTTGTATATGTGCCTCATGCTTATATGATTGCTGCCTATGTAATTGTGTAACCCAACAACTAAATCAAAAATGCAGTCGCAAATTTAAGATATGATGCATAACAAGATAGCATCGCCTAATTGCAGATAAGCATTTATAACTATATGTGAAAAATTGAAGTAACAACACAAAAGAATGATAGAAGCATCTAGAACTTCTGAAACAGTACCTTTGATGAAGAAAACACAGTGTACAGATGAGGGATTGCAAACAGAGGTCTCGTAATCCACCAGAAGCATAAGCCCAGATTGCAAAGTATAAGAAACCAGCGATCAAACTTCATAACTAGCAAAATTAGAAACTGCAAGAATGGAAAGCAAGAGTGAGAGAAATGAACTTCACAGCAGATGGTTCCTTGTACTTAGATTGCTTACCCAAGAAATCAATTGGGAACATCTGAAGAACCATTCATGATGCTCAGCATAGTAACCATGAAGGCTATTCTCCAGCAGCAAGAATGTTTCATAGAAAGAAAGACATGCTCCAATGGATGGTAGTATATGTAAAAACACCTTCCCCGAACTTATGCCTATGTTCTACAGAAAGAGGTAAAAAGATCATGAATGGAATTGAAAAATATATCTCAGGAATCAAGACTTAAATATCTAACAGTTCCAGGAATTACTTTCCCCCAACATATGGATAATGCACAAGTACTATGGAAGTCTACGCTCTCAATATTCTTAGTTCAAACATGAAAACTAAGGACTAAAATTTGTCGCAAAATCAAATTTTAATCTCCCCGAGACAAGCTGCCATTTTATATGGTGATAGCGAAGGAAAGGGATAACAAAACTATCTTGGGGAAACTCTGCTATATGATTACAATCAATGTTACAGAATAAGATAATGCACTAGCATGTCATAAGCTGCATGTACCGAATAAACTGCATATATGCTGCATCACAGCCAAATATGCAGTTTGGTTCACAAAA
>NC_033798.1:76065824-76079460 GCF_001876935.1 Asparagus officinalis | reverse complement strand
AGAAGAAGTAGAGAAAAAACAAGAAACTTATTAACACAATACACATAGAATGTCCAAAAAAATGCAGGCGCTAATGCACAAAAAAGCATCAAATAGCATGGTAAAAAAAATCAACTATAAAAATATTAACACTAACAACATACAGAGAGCACCTAAAGCGGAAAAATCCAATTGAACTGAGTCTAAAGCCTACACTCGGAATAAATGTAAACGAGTAATGAACTAATAATAATAAAAACTATTAACCCATGGAAAAAGTAAATCAAACATAAAAATACTTGAAATAAGTAAGAAGAAAAATCTCAATACCATAACTCTTATGTTTTGTAGGGTATGGGAAGCCACTTTAGGTGAAATGTATATTGGAACTGAAGTATTTCGCCATACCTGTGTTTCGGTGGGGTTTTTTTTTTTTTTTTTTTTTTTGGGGGGGGGGGGGGGGAGAAGGAGAGGGGGGGTGAAAATAAAATGGGTATGTGGCAACTGCATTTGATAAATAAGATTTGATAAATAAGCTACCAAGGAATAGTGGAGTTATGTTTCCCACCCTGCTAATCACATCAAAACAAGAGCGTCTCACAAATTTATATTGGTAACTCATTTTGCAAAAATGAGATGGCAACTCGTATCCCGTACACACACACACACATAGATATTATATAAAATATGTGCGTGCATATGTGAATGGGGAGCGTTTTAATACTTAAGGGCTAACTAGCTTAGTCATACCAAATCTGGAACTACAAGTCATGCCGCCAATTCAAACAATCAACTCCGCAATTTTGATACGACTTAAATGGTATACATGCAAGAAATTAGCATACTGAGCCCTAATCGTTCATGCATCAAGTGGTTGCAACATTAACAATTTTACAACAATACAACTAAAAGAAGTGAAACAAGGGTTAGATGTCAAAGATTGCAGTCCTTATCTCCTGTACATACTGATAGAGAGAGACAATAAATCTAGTTGAGTGAATAAAGAACCAGTTAGAAAGAAGTTTTTATGAACAAAGCAATAACATCAAGACATTCCTAGAACTGAAGTTGATGAAGATCACAACTGTAATATCTAACTGTCAAAGGACCCTACCACGGCACCAAACCCATAGTTTGATTTGTGTCCAATGGGACTTGAACCTAGGTCAATCAAGTACCATGTCAAATGTTCCTTCCACTACACCACTACACCAAAACTCTAAAGCTCTGGTGAAGATTGAGGGTTGTAATTTTTTATCTAAGACGCCCCCATAAGTTGAGAGCCTTTTTATGGGCCGAAACCTGGTAGCAGGTAATGGTGTCAAAATTTTCAAATCCTCAAAAGAACGCTGATACTGTAGCAAAACTTGGATGTTGTGTTCAGGGTTGAGGATTGTAATTTTATACTCTAACACTCATAATCTCATTGTTCTAGGCAATCAAAATGCAGCTGGTGATAATTATGTAAGCAAAAAAGAAGTGATGCTCATCCTTCAATCAGAAGATTGCACAACAAACCCCTCTAAACCACAACAACCACTTGTTATGGGGGGTGGGCAAATGGTACATCTATTTGACACTTGCCTAAAGTGGGATTTTGAGAATGTGATGTTCATGGGGCACCAGGAGATCAAGAGGACAGTGAAGGAGACAGAGAGGACAGTGAAGCAGAATAAAATATTCAATTTTATATTTTGTGTACTAATTTTGATAACTTTTATTAGTCAATTAGGATACTTTGCCAACCTTGCATTGTAAGGAAATCTGGAAAGTTATTCAGTTTGGTTCCTTTGTTTAATTTGGATAAAAATTTTGTTTTTCTTAATCAAAGGATTCTTGTGACCATATAAAGAGACTTGATTTAATAAAATTCTGTTATAGTTTCTCATATTCTTGTAGATGCAAGGTTCACCATGGATTTGATGTTTTTCAGCAGACTCTAAACTATAGTACGACATTTTGACTCTGATCATGCTTCCAACAACATTAGTAACTCATTTAAGAAGCGAAATGTATGAATAGATCAATAAAGAGTATATTGTGATTGAATTCGTTATAGGGTATTAACCTTCAAAATGTAAAATCTCGATATTAATATAATTAGTTAAGGGGAAAAGTAACAAACCAAAAAGAATTTAAAAAAGCAACTAGGCTACTAAACAACTCAATTCTTGCTTGTTATCTCAAAAAAGTAACAACCAAACATTTAACAGTTCTGTTTCTGTTCAGCGCTAAATAAATGGGTTAATCTCACAAAACCCCCCTGAACTTTGGGAGGTGTTGCACATAACCCCACTGAACTTTGTTTATCTAACTTAACACCCCCGAACTATGAGGTGCCCGTGCCTCACAAAACCCCCCTAAACTTTACCTTATCTTACATAGACTCCCTGCTTGTAAATTGCAAATAACTAAAATGCTCTTGAGAGAAAAAGAAAACTCAAAATTTTGGGGAGGGTTTCTAGAGAGAAAATGCTCAAAATTTTGAGGAGAAAGTATGTTGTGTGTACACGACAAGTGACAAAGTTTGAGATTTTTTTTTTCTCTCAAAAACATTTTAGTTATTTGCAAATTACATGAAGGGGGTTATGTGAGATGAACAAAGTTAAGGGGTTATGTGCAACAACCCCCAAAGTTTAGGGGGGTTTGTGAAATTAACCCTAAAATAAATTAACAAGTGAATTTAGTCATAAAAATTACCCGACTTCTTTCAGCATTCCTCTTACTGATTGCAAGACCAAGAACAGCAGCTATAGTGACAAAATTCGCTCCGAAACCAAACACCGTAATCAACATAACGTCAAGGATTACATTATACGATGCATGAGCTGAAACCACTAGAAATTCCCAAAGAAAAAAAAAAGGAAATAAGGATATATATTCTCAAAACACGGAGTGAAGCCATTTCCGTCCCAAATCTGAAACAAAAAACAAAGGAATTACAAAAGTTAGCAAAGTATTGGAGATGTAATATTCTCAGAAAGACTGTATCTTAACCTTGGGATTTTTAGGGCAGATAAAATCCATGGAGAAAGGGGTAGGGGAATTTTGATGGAGATTATGGAGGGAAGTTTGAGAGGAGAGGGGAGGGAGGGTTTTGATGAAGGAGAAGGAGGAGGGTAGAGGTGTAATTTCAGCGATCAGCAAGGCCCTTTGTCGTGTTTCATCGTGAGTGGCGCCCACGCTCAAAGCGATTCTTTTCTCTTTTGTATTCTCTCTTTTTATTTCCTTTTCTGTCCGCATGCAGAGACTCGTGTTGGTGGCCTGGATTAGGCCGGATGGGCCGAATCCAGGATTCCAGGGACAGAATTAAAATATAATCGATCAGTGTTTATAATTTGGAAAATTTGCTTCAAGGCCCCAAAACCCAAAAGGCAATGTGCCTCAACCCCTCATACTTTTCAAAATGTGTTGCAGCCTCTAAATTTAAAAAAATGTGCCCAAACCCCTCCAGCTCATGACAGCTTATGATTATCTCAATTTTTATATTTTTACCCCAAAACTCAATTTTTACCTCTCCCCAAAATCACTGTCATCTCCCCCAAAACCCAACTTCTTCTTCCTCCTCTACCTCCTCTGTATCCTTCCTCCCTCCTTCCTCGACGCCCCTAACATGTCCCCTTCCCCCCCCCCCCAACCACCACCACCACCACCAGGTTTCCAAATCCAAACGCTGATTGCATTCGCTTTAGGGTTTTAATTCAACATCATAAAAGTATGTGAAGCAGGTCACCGGCCAGCACAACGACACGGAGCTCCATTTGGCGGTGCAAAGGAGGATCTCGCTGATGTTAGGGTGATTTTAGGGGAGGTTGATGCTTAGATGACGGGGACCGGGGTTGTGTTTGACGCAGAGCTTGCGACCATCAGGTCGGCGATGGTGAATGATTTGAATGAGATGGGGGCGATGGCGTTGTTCATTGCGCGGAGAAGGGGTATTTGGATATTGTGGTGGAGTTGTTGAGGTACACGGATAGAGAGAGTTTGGCGAGGAGGAATAGGTCAGGGTTTGATTCGTTGCATGTGGCTGCGAGAGAGGGGCATCGA
Source organism: Asparagus officinalis (assembly GCF_001876935.1). Classification (NCBI taxonomy): domain Eukaryota; kingdom Viridiplantae; phylum Streptophyta; class Magnoliopsida; order Asparagales; family Asparagaceae; genus Asparagus; species Asparagus officinalis. The sequence continues at coordinate 76,075,434 of NC_033798.1, read as the reverse complement.
GGTATTCATGAAAGAAAGAACTTCGATTAATTGATTGATTGTATGCTATTGATTTGCTAAAATGGTTTGGAAATAAATTATGTGATTGAGTTTATGTCGAGATATTTGATATTGTTGTTGGATGTGAGAAGGAAAGGGAGGTTTTTGATACATGATCTCATCTTGAGCTTGATGATTGCTTGTTTTTGTGATGGAATTGCTTTTGTGATGAAATATGGTAAATTTGGTGTTGATATAATCTAGTTTGTATATCACACCCTGGTTACAGTTCAAATATATAGCTAAGAATTTCAGGTCATATACACATTAAACAGATTACAAATAACAGTTAACAGATAATTGATTATAGTTAACAGTTTACAAGTAACAGTTAACATATAATAGATTATAGTTAACAGTTTATAAATAACAGTTAATATATAATAGACTATAGTTAACAGTTTATAAATAATAGTTAACAGATAATGTTAATAGTTAACAGGATAATGGTGTTAGTTAACAGATTATATATAACAGTTAATAGATAATGAATTATAGTTAACGGTTTACTAAATATAGTTAACAATTTACCCATTAAGGTTAACATGTTAACATGTTAAATGGGAACGTTCACATATAAGCATGATATGGAACCGCTACATTTTACATTTTAATTTTTAAAAAACACAGTTAACATATTAATGCGATAGTAAATTTGTACAATGTTTATATATCACACCTTAATGAGTAGATTGATAACATATATGAACTGTAACTAGGGTGTGATATATAAACGTTGTACAAATTTGTTGTCGTATTAATATGTTAACTGTGTTTTTTAAAGTAAAATGTAAAATGCAGCGGTTCCATATCACGCTTATGTGTGAACGTTCTCATTTAACATGATAACATGTTTACCTTAATGGGTAAATTGGTAACTATATTTAGTAAACTGTTAACTATAATTCATTATTTGTTAACTGTTATATATAAGCTGTTAACTAACACCATTATCCTATTAACTATTAAACATTATCTGTTAACTGTTGTTATGGGACATATCTATTCCATGAATATATGACTTGATGGGTCAGCATCTCGATCAGCCTAAAAAGCTGACACCCTAACGTTAGCGGGAGAAGTGGTGACAGTCGACACGAGAGATCCTGACCTCCCAGACGAGTCGACTTCTTTATGTCGACTCGAAAGACGGTTATTAGCTAAGATGAGACAACATTCCCACCAGTCAAACATGCCAAAACTCCTGAGTCGATGCGAAAGGCGCTGTTGGTCGACACGAAAGTCAGCAACTCGAAGATATGATCCTATGAGCATTGCTTCTCGACGAAACTAAAGGATTGCCCTTATCTCAAATCTGTCAGCATAGGTGTCACTTCTCAACATTGTTTAATCTTTGACGATCATCATTAAGTGTCACTCCTCAACTGTCTTGAAGATTTGTCGGCTGTTGGCTCCCAATGCCACCGAAGTGATCTCCCGTCACTCACAAACCAACACATGTGGAGCGAATGATGATTTATTTTCCCAGTCACTCCTCATCACCACCTCACTACCATCTTACTGTATACTCATGGAGTGACCAACCTGCCATCGGCATCTCCCATAAATATAGCGGCTATTCATTATAGCTAAAGGTTCGCAATCTAAAAACCCCCAAGAACACACAGTTCTGTGATTCCCCTTAAACTCAAGTTCATCGACTGACTTGATCATCGGAGGTACCATGAGGGAATTTATTCTCGCCCTCTTATGACTCTTTGTGTGCAGATTGCTCAATCATCTTAACTCCCGAATCAGGCATAAAGTCGAAGAAGAAAGCGACCCCTTGCAAACTCCGCGACTTTATTTAGCTGTGTGATATTAAACCTCAACAACTGTTATTTATAAACTGTTAACTATAATCTATTATATGTTAACGGTTATTTGTAAATTGTTAACTATAATTTATTATATGTTAACTGTTACTTATAAACTGTTAACTATAATCCATTATATGTTAACTGTTATTTGTAATCTGTTAACTAACTGTTTTCGTTTAACGTGTATATGACCTAAAATTCTTAGCTATATATTTGAACTGTAACCAGGGTATGATATATAAACTAGATTATATCAGCACCAGATTTACCATGTTTCATCACAAAAGCAATCCCATCACTAAAGCAAGCAATCACCAAGCTCAAGATGAGATCAGGTATCAAAAACCTCCCTTTCCTTTTCACATCCAACAACAATATCAAATATATTGACATAAACTCAATCACATAATTTATTTCCAAACCATTTTAGCAAATCAATAGCATACAATCAATCAATTAATCGAAGTTTTTTCTTTCATGAATACCTCGATGCCCCTCTCTCGCAGCCACATGCAACGAATCAAACCCTGACCCATTCCTCCTCGCCAAACTCTCTCTATCCGTGTACCTCAACAACTCCACCACAATATCCAAATATCCCTTCTCTGCGCAATGAACAACGCCATCGCCCCCATCTCATTCAACTCATTCACCATCGCTGACCTGATGGTTGTCACCTCTGCGTTAAACTCAATCCTGGTCCTCGTCATCTGAGCATCAACCTCCCCTAAAATCCCCTAATAGCAGCGAGATCCCCCTTTGCACCACCAAATAGAGCTCCATGTCGTTGTGCCGGCCAGTGACCTGCTTCACGTACTTTTATGATGCTGAATTAAAACCCTAAAGCGAATACAATCAGCGTTAGGGTTTCGAAACCTAGGGGGTTATGATAGAGAAGAGGGTGGGAAGGGGACATGTTAGGGGCATCGAGGAAGGAGGGAGGAAGGAGACGGAGGTGGAAGAGGAGGAAGAAGAAGTTAGGTTTTGGAGGAGATGACAGTAATTTTGGGGAAGGATAAAATTAGGTTTTGGGGTAAAAAACATAAAAAAATTAAGATAATCATGATCTGTCATGAGCTGGAGGGGTTTGGGCATATTTTTTTAAAAATTTTGGGGGTTGCAGCATATTTTAAAAAGTATGAGGGGTTGTGGCACATTGCCTTTTGGGTTTTTGGGTCTTGAAGCAATTTTTCCTTATAATTTTGAATTTTTATAACTATGAAAAATGTTAGCGTTACTTAGATATTAGAGGATTTTTTAAAAAAGACCATTTTTGAAAAAATATTAACAAACTTGACATATTTACAAAATAATTAGCAAAGTCGATTTCTTTTGGCCACATCATTAAGACTGGTCAAAAAAGAACGATTTTGCAAATTATCATGTTTAAAATATACGAGACTGATAATCTCGTATTTTTAGCAGAAAGAAATGCTAATTTTGACAAATACGTGGGACTAATAATCTTATGAATGTCTTTGGTGTATATGTGTGCCGGTATCGTAATATTTGGGCATAGCCACCTCTGTCCCTCAATTCGGTCTCTCTCACCCTTAGTTCGGTCTTTCCCTCTCTCTAATTTCTCTCTCATTCTTCCAACCTCCAATCCTCCCTTAAATCTTCCTCGATTATCTTCTACCTCCATTCTTCCTCCCTCAAATTTCTCTCTTATTCTCTCTAACCCAGCAAACCGAACTCTCCTCCCTAAAATTTCTATCTAACGATTCACCCCAACACCGAGCATCACGTCCTTTAGTTTTCTCTCTAGCCCTCAATTCTCATTAATGACGACGAACTCTGATGTCGTCTAACCTCTCTAACGCCGATGAGCTCTGATGTCGATGAACTTTGATGTCAATGAACTCCAACTCCTCCTAAAGGTGAAAATTTTCTCATTATGTATACCTTCTTCATTTCAATTGAAGTACGAAGATTATGATTAAATTTGAATAATTTTATTTCAATTTTGTTGAAAAATGTGGTTTGTTTACAATTTTAGTTTAACTAGAAATTTGCTATATTAAATTTAGTATAGGTTGGTCAGTTACGGTTTAACTAGAAATATGATATATGAAATTTAATGTAGGGGTTTTCAATCCAATTGAACTCTAAATTTAATATAGAAAATTTGATATAAATTTCTAAAGTCTCAAAATACAAACTTGTAATAGATAATTTACATATTATAAAATGTTAATTTTTCATTCTTGATGGCGAATGGAATACTCATTATGTGCTTCTTCAATGAAAGTTGAAGTGTTGGATTAAATTAATATGCCTATATACGAAGGAGGTTCTAGAAAATGTTCTCATTATCTAAATCATGCAATTAGATGGAATGGTGGAGGAAATATATAGTGCTACTAGAATTAATCATGGAGAATATGCAACTAAGATGTTCAACAACTATCCAATAAACTAGAATAGAATAATTGCTATAAAGATCACCAACCATCAAGAAATAATTTTGCATAAAACAACTCTCTAAAAAAGCAAATCTCAATCATGTTGTTCACTGAAAAGTTATTAATTTCCTATATCGCCCACTTTTTAAAACCTTCAGGAGAGTTCTCCCGCTTGATTGTGACTTAGAAAATAACTCGTGTGAATTTATATCGTCTCCAGGTGCCATGGACTTAGAAAATGACTCGACAGTAATGGCATGAACTCAACTACAATATTTAAGCGAGGCTTCCCTTAGTGCAAAGTTAAGTGCTATGTTCGATAATGCTTTGAGTCATGTCACTGGTTATTTAATGGCCGGAATGATTGTAAAAAAGGAAGCATATGATGACTCTAAAGTATTATAGAAGATGAGTGACTTGATAGCATGCATTGTACTATTGGAGACATTGATGAGAACACCCGTTGGATGGATGAATTTTGTGTAAACGACGACTATGTGGAGTCTAAAGAACCATTGTCAGAAGAGTTCCCAAATAAGGATTGGATACATGTCTCACTAGCTGAATTTGTTGATGCTGGTTCAAATATTGAATGAACGGAGAACTTTATTTTTAAAAAGGAGATGATTCGATAAGAAGGAGGCATTGGTTTTCGCTATTCGTGAATGGTTCATCAAGAATTGGGTCCAATTCAAATCTGTAAAGCTAAAACCACAAACTACCACGTAAAGTGCTACTTCAACATCAAGAAGGGTCAAGTAGAATATGCAAGTGCTCAAGATAAAAGAAATGGAAAGTGTCCTTGGAAGGTAAATGCAACTATTAGAAGGGGTGAAAACAAATGGGCAATTTATGATCTCTAGTTATTATGGATTTTAGATATTGTTGCAATCTAACTATCAATGCTAATCATAAGACAGCAACTTCCTCTTATGTGTGTGTGTGTGTGCGCGCGCGCGTGTGTGCGGGTGCGTGCGTGTATATATGTATATATGTATGTATGTGTGTGTGTGTGTGTGTGTGTGTGTGTGTGTGTGTGTGTGTGTGTGTGTGTAATTATGCCCAAAGTCAGGAGAGAAGTTGATCTGACTCGAGGTCAGATAATTACAAGGTTATATAATATGAGGAAAATAACTATATCTAAATATAAAGCATATGATGCACGGAGGAAGGTGTTGACTAAAATCTTACGAATCACTTCCATAACATCTTGAAGCAATTAAGAGTAAAAAAATCTAGGTACTAAATATGATATATTATGCTCAGAGTTGCACCATGAGTGGAGTGGTTCACGTGAGTATTTTTGGCATTTGGTCCTACTATCAAGGGGCTTAATTTTTGTCATCTGCTTTTGAGCATCAATGGCACATTTACATGGCAAATACAAATGAGTGCTCCTTATTGTGACTGGGGTAGATACAAAATGTGAGTTATTTTCTTTAGCTTTTGCAGTTGTTGAGGTAGAGAACACATTGAATTGAAAGTGATTCTCTCACTGTACATACAAGTTAAAAACTAGTGTCTAAATATCGAGAACGATTACTTTTATATCCGACAGGATGAAAGGAATTCCATGGGTATTGTGTTGCATGAGGGTTTCGGAACACCACATCATCATTGATATTGCTTGAGTCTTATGAGAGATAATTTTAAGAAAAAACATAGTGAGGTTAATTTATAAAATTTATTGTGGCAAGTCTGGTGTGCAGCGGACGCATTGGTATATGAACATTGTAGGAGAAAATTAAATCATTGTTAGTAGATGTAGATAATTAGATTGAACAAAACTTGAAGCTGTAATACATTGATCAACAGGCATTAAATAAAAGCAGTGAGTGCATTACTATATGATGATTATTAATTACTCTGAGAGTTTTAATAGCGTACTTAAGGGATCATGGGCTATGACAATTTAAGCCTTGGTTGCAAATACATTTTATAGGTTGAACGTATACTTTAACAAATGACGATGTGATGATGCAAATTGGATGACGAATTACACACCAAAAATGAGATCATTTTGTGGAAAAGAATTACGGTGGCAAGATCATGCAGAATTACTCAATTCAATGATAGTGAGTGGGAGGTTAAAAATTATAACCGTACTTACACCATTAAATTTCTCACCTTGATGTTCATTGAATCACTACCGAAAGGCATGGAATGAGAGTTTTCTTCCTCATGATGGTTCGACATTGGCTGGAATATGATGGAGCACTATTGTTATCATCTCAATATAAGAGACAAGCAGGCCAATCCTAATCTATTTGCATTAGAGGTACCATGGATCAAGAGAGGGAAGGAGTGATGAAACGAACTAAGTGTATTCATTACAAACAACTGGGTCATAATAAGGCTCATTGTCCATCTAGAACCAATAGATACCAATTACTTAGTGATAAATAACTTTTCCATATTTAATGCATACTTGTTATTGTAATGTAGTAGTATGTTATTTTGTGAATTAGGTAAGTACTAATATGTGTAATAAATTGTATGTGCAGGTATACACACAACGTGTTTTGTGCCGGATAGTGATGTGGTCCTCCATTATCAATCCAACCATCATTCTGATTCTATATCATTTTTGGAGGTAACTATTTTATTAGAACATATACTTAATTTTTTCATTATTATTTATGTTTTATTCTAATACTATTTATTTTGTTGTGCAAGAAGGCTCAAATCTAGTCATGATTGATCATAGTCTTAGGCACATTCGTTGGCCACTTGAGAGGATGAGCGTATCATTACTGTGGTTGCACGAGCCTATTTTTTGACATGCTCCAAGCTACGGTGGATGAAACTAGTATTGCCACTTTTCACCATTTTGATAGATAGATGGAGACTGAAGACTAACAATTTTCATCTTTATTTTGGAGACTTAACCATTACTCTCCAAGACATATCAGTCATCCTCGCTCTCCCCATTGATGGTTCATGTGTTAATGACATAGATAGACATGCATGGCGTCGAGTTTGTAAGGAGTTGTTAGGAGTAGCTCCACCATCATTACCCGGAGGGAATATTAGATTGAAGTGGTTGAAAGAGACTTTCTCGCACTCATTGCCAGCTAATGCATCAGAGGATATGATCACCAGATATACATATGCATATATTATGCACATGATCTGGATGTTTCTATTTCCTAATTTTAGTAAAGATAAAGTGCATTTGAGGTAGGTGAATTTGTAATTTGAATGCAATTGCAATTGCATTGGCTACTTGAATATGTTATAATGTTTTTCTCCTAATATGATAGGTGGTCACCACTCCTTGAGTACTTTGACATTTGTGGCACATTATCATAGGGTAATACTGTTTTAGCATATCTATATAGAGAAACGTTCAAGGTGGCTTTTAAGAAAAATAAAGATCTCAAGGGGTGTCTGACTTTATTGCAAGTTTGAACAAGAAAGAGACTTGTTTTGAAGTCAAGACTATGCGAGACTCAAGCTTTAGATGGACAGTTCCACTTGGGTGCAATAAGCATTTTCGAATCTAGCAAATGTAATTTGAGTTGTGGTTTTAAATGCTAAACTTAAATTTTGAAAAACTATACAGATGGAATGCAATGAAATGATATGATGAGATCCAGTAAGACAATTATATTTTTAGAAAATGGAGCTAGATCTTTTGAAGATTTATCAGGTATTGCATCTATGACTATATTTAAAGAAACCTAGCCTTTTGGTCAATATTTTTGGTGTTCTACCCCTATGGTGTCACAATTTCAAAGAATTCCGAAAAATATCTTCACAATTTACAATACTTTGAAACTTATTAGTAGGAAAAATAAAAGATCTATATCCCCTAATTTGTGTAAGATAGTTACAACAATAACTAAATGAAAAAGATGGACTAATCTCTACCAAAATCCCACAAGAAGACCCTAATAGATTGAAATATGCTCATTCTCATTGCTGTGAATAAAAATATGCTAAGTTGCGAGTGCACAACAATAAAGTTATAGTCTTTATAGATATCAATTTATGGGACGTGAGATTACTAGAAAGACGAAAGACTAATCTAAATGGGTTCTTAAAACATGCAGGAACAAAGAATGAGAGTGCTATGTTTTGGGTAGAGGGTTTTGTCACAAAAATGTAAGGCTAAAATAAGAGGGAAGAAAGAGAGAAAGAGTATATAAATAAAAAGACAAAGAGGAGACTCACAATAAATCAAACAAAAATAATTGAAAAGATGAAGGAAATCAAGAGATGGGAATAGGAATCTAGGATTGAATCTACTAGTTAATTACAATTTACAATTAAGAATTATTTTTTAATTCTCATATTACTTTAAAATTTTCAAGCATAGACTATCAGGTTACTCAAAACAAGCATAACCTATTAAATTCATTTAAGTAATATCATCATTCATGAAAAGAACAACTAGATAATAACCCTAGAATTGAATAAGCATACCCTATCAAACTACTTAATAAAAACATAAAATATCAAACTTTTTTTCTACAAATTAGCCCTCTACTTGATTATCCTAAACATGATCATTTTAAGTACAAAGAGAGTAATTCAAAAATCAAAAGAAAATTAAATTGGTTTCACCTAATACTAGATTTTCTACAAGAATGAGCCACTCATATTTAATAATATAAATAAACATAGAAAAATTATACTAGAAAGCATAAAAGACAAAAAAAAAAGTAAATTTTAACTACAAAGTAAATAAATAAAGAAAAAAAATCTATACTACAAAGTAATAAAACAACAAACAAATAAATCTACACTATAAAGCATGAAATAAATCTACACTATAAAGTAATAAATCTAATCTATCAAACATAAAACTAAAAAGTAAAATTAAAAAACTAAGACATTCAAAAACTAAGTAAGAAAATAAAAATAGAAAATAAAAACTTACATGGCAAGAGGTTGGCCCCATGAAAATCAAATTTTTATCACCAAAGAAGAAGAAAATGAAAGAAAATAAAAAAAGAAACTTTTTTATTATTATAAGCAAAAAGTTTATAATTTGGAAGGTCTTCTCAATTAAGAGTAACTCTACTCTCTAAAGTAAAGTTTATAAAATTTTTACACACCTCAAACCCCTTACTCTACTATCCAATTTATAGTCTATAGCTTTTAACTACAACCCTTGGATAAAATCATAGACTTCAAGAAATTAAAATCAGCCATTGATACATTTCGTTTCAAACTAATTGATTTGCTGACTGATTAGCACTTTGATAAGTTTGTGTAATAGATTTGCAACAAACTTTGTTGACTTTATTGTCTTCGTCTTCTTTGGGACTTTGGGATTCTTTAAAGCTTCAATATGGGCTTGAAAAATGAGGAAAATTTATTCCTTTAAGCTCTTATTGG
>NC_033798.1:76061454-76063301 GCF_001876935.1 Asparagus officinalis | reverse complement strand
GATTAAGAGGACATTGAGAAATTGTTATATAGTCTAAGTTAGGCCTAAAAAATTTCATTACTTCAAATAAAGTTCTAAGTTAGGGCTATAGCACGTATAACTCTTTGAAAATCATTTCTTAAAAATTTATTTGGAATTATCATAAAAGGCTAACTTGAGTATATAACTAACTAAAAATTATAAAGTTTAAAAATTAATTAAGTATGTTAATTATTAATTATTTTTGTCAAGTTGGCAAGTGACAAGTTATTTTAATGAAAAGAAAAGAAATGGTAAAATCAAGGATAAAATAGAGAGAAAATATGACTAGTCCCCATTATCACACTTAATTTTTGCATTGTCCTTAATGCAAACTAAATAATGAATATAGTAAAGTAGATAAGAAATAAAGTATTTACATTTATTTGATTGATATTGAATAATGATAAATTGATAAAATCTATAATTACCTTTTGACAGGTATGAGGAGAATGTAGCAAAATTTTTATTTCTCTCTCTTTTCTCTTTTTTCTTTTTCATTTTTCCTTTTTTATATTTTTTCTAAAGAAAAAGAAACTTTTAAATTAGAGAAGAATAAATTCTTTTTGTTATTCTTATTATTGTGCGAAAGAGTAAAGATATAGAATAAAAGCTTTAAAATGAAACTCTCAAGCCGTACATCAAATTCTAAGTTATTGCTGAAATTTCCACCTCAACTTTTAAAGAAGTGTAAATTGATGAACTCTAATATATGCTTGAATTATGTATCTTCCAGGGTTTTTAGTAATTTTTACAGCTTTTTATAGTAGGTTCGTAAGGAGTCATCAGTGAAACCAAAATCAATGTGCACGCAATTGGTGTACATTTCCATTAATGGAATGTTGGATTTAGAATTCAACCAAGATCAGAATATTATTCTAATTCCTAGAAAAACTCAATCTCAATACTAAAAATCTCCTCTAAATTACAATTCATAATCAATACATGATGACCTGATTGATCCATTTATTTTCCTAGAAATTCAAGTTCTTTATTAAAAAGCCTGATCTCTTCATTAATAATCTCCTCAAAGCTTAGTTCAGTAAGATCTGACTCACACTCCCCTTCTATTTGTTCACTCGATATTTTTTGGATGTAGTTCACTTCTTAAACTTGATCTGATGGATCAGTCGGTTGGTTTCCTAAATTAAAAATATTGAGATTAATAGTCATATTCCTAAAGGACAACTTCATCTACATAGTTCTATAGTTGAGCAGAGCTTTAAAAGCTGTTAAAATGTTCTTTCTAAAATGATAGGGATTAGACCTTTGAGATTAAAAACGAGTTATGTTTCCAATACTATAATATTAATAGAAAAAATAATCTCTCCAACCTTTATGAGAACATTCTCAATCTCTCCCTTGGGTACATCTTCTTGGTTTTAATTTACCTCATCCAAGCTAGAGATAGACTGAACAGGGAAGAATATTTATACTAGCTCTGAAGTCTAGAAATGCTTTATCAATGAAGGTAGTTCCTATGACATACAAGATAGTAGAAAAACCAGGATCCTTATATCTCAAAGTATGGGCTTTGAGTGCATATCACTTATATTGGCAATTAGAAAGACTTTAACATTGATGGTTCTTTTTAATGCATAATTCCTTCAAAAATTTTACATACGATGAGATTTATTAGATGACATCTGAGAGAGGAATGTTGACCTTGACCTGTTTGAAAGTTTTTAGTATTTTCTCTATATGGGAAGAGTTTTTTCTATGGCTGAGTCAATCTGAAAGGGAGCAATGTGCGCAAATCTATCAAGATTGAGCTCAGGTTTAGTTTCGACTTCTTGGTCATTAGAAGGGGTTGATTATTAAACAAAGCT
>NC_033798.1:76054967-76061429 GCF_001876935.1 Asparagus officinalis | reverse complement strand
ATTCAGGTTTAGTGATTTCAATAGGAGAAGAAGAATACAGAGTTTGATCTAAAGGTATTCTAATTTAATTATCTATCTATTTTTCTGACCGTAATATATGGATTGCATTTACTTGAGCTGCTTAGGTCAGAATCAGTCCAGTATCTTTAGAATTTCCCACATGTTGACTCAAAAAATTTCCCTTGGTTTTTCTACTTTAACTATGGCTTGAGTGAGTGTCAGAATTAAGCAATTAATCGATTGTTTGCATGAAGGAATTCAAAGTGTTGGATGTCTGAGTCAACATATTGACAGTCTAAGCAGATGCCCTGTCACGCCCCAAAACTGTAGCGGAAATTCTAAAATACGGGGTGCACGATAGCAGCGACCCGTGCACGAGACAATTCTTATGCACGGGTCAAGCCTGGAAATTCATATCACATAGTTTATCACAAAATATTCATAAATCTGCTGATGATAGAAGTCAGAGCAACTATATATATAATCGGTACTTACAGCCCACAATGCTCACCGTCATAAGCATGTTTACAAAACAAACAAATTGTGCAGAAAATAGCATTAAAATGAAGAGGCTCTCCATATGACACCTCTCAGCCAAAAGTTCAAACAAAAAATCGGCTAGTATGAAGCTATGCCGGATCTGAAAAATTTTAAAAACAAAAGGGTGAGCTAGCGCTCAGTGAGAACATTTCTCACTAGAGTTCCTAGATAACTAACAAAATAGTAATAAGCATAATTCTCAGAAATAACAAATTATAAGTTTTGCATGAGAAATTCAAAGATAGCAAAATACAAAAATATCGTAACATTATCGTCTTCAAGACAGAATGAAACAATTATATTTTTTTTCTTATGTGCAACTGAATACACAGTGAAGTTTTCTTGGAATCAAACCCTTTTTGAATCAAGGTAAACATTAGGAAAGAAAAGAACTACTAATTTGTATAAATCCAAAGGATTATTATTTTCCCAAATTTCACAGTCAATTGTCAGAATCTTAATTCTCGATGAGTTATTTATGAATGTAAAAGTCACCTCATAGGTCACACTAAGGCTACAAATTATAGCCCAGTAGCAAGGGAATGCGTAAAACGCATCACATAACAGATAATTCCCGAGAATCGAATGCACATAACACTGTCATAGGTTACTGGCCAAATATAAATGGGCCAGAATAAATTTTGTCAATACAGAAGGGCCAATACAGAGGGGCCAATTAAAGGTGCATTCACCATATAACAGACAGAAATAATCCATAGTGGACTATTGAGGGTTTGAAAACATCGAGAGCACATGTCAAATGAGTAATATTTTGCATATCAGAATTTACAAATATTTTTAAATAAAGTTGACAAGATAAAGCTCCTCATTGCAGTTAAAACAGTTTACAGATATTTACTTTTTTTTCTTTTATCAGTTACTAAGTCACGAAAAATCTTTTAATCCGTTAAACTATTGAAATAGGTTCCGAATACTTCATCAAAAACTTTCAGATAAAACAATGCCCACAATTATTTGAAATTTGCATGAGAGCCTAATTCATTTTTTAATATTTTACATAAAAAAAATCAAATTTGCTTTTCATATATTGTACAAGGCTAACATCATATTATAGTATAGAGTACAACAGAAATAGGTCAAATATTTATATATATGAAAATGACATATTATTTATTTTTCGATCACAAGATAAATCAAATATAATAATCATGCAATTTTATATTATAAAATACTAGTGAGAAATGAACTAACCTTAAGAGAACACGACTTCCCCAAAATATTATCCTCCTGAATATCAACCAGATCCTATAATATAAGATATATGACTAATTACTACTTCAGGACAAACATATATTATAAGGTAAATCAATTCATAATCTAGAGTCTAATAAATTCAAGCAAAATCAATAATAATTAAATTTTGCAGTACACATGAGTTTATTGCTAACCTTAGCAATTTATCAAAATTTTATCTCTCTCATATACTAGCTTTTGGACTTCCTACTAATTTATGATAATGCAGGGGGTTGTAGGGAATTTATCAAGTCTAAAGTTATTGTTTATTCCTCAAATTGGATTTATTTGCAAATAGAGTAAATAACATGGGCCTAATAAAGAATTTTCCAGTCCTTTTTATCTTTGGACTTATATACAACCTAAAATCTTTCTAGGGTCCCAAGGAAAATTATGCTATTTTATTAATTTTAATTCTCATTCTCTCTCCTCTATTTCTTCTTCCCCGTTATTTTCCCCCCATTTCATTTCATTTTCTTTCACCCAGTTTCTCCCTCTGTCTCTCTCTCTTTCTCCCTCTTCCGCGACCCGTCGGCACGACCGCCTCCTGCGCCACCGTCGGAGTGGCCATCCTAGGGTGAGGTTCCCTTGGTGCCGGTGTAGGCATATAAAATTGCTTATAGGTCCCTTAGCTCAGCTCGGCACGAACCGACAAACCAACGAAAAGAGAGATAGCCGTCGTTGTTCCTCTCGCGCCTTCTTTCCTTCTAAGGATCGCTCAGGGCCTGCTCCCGCTCGGGCCTTCAGATCTTCGCAAGTGTCCGACGGTGCTTGTCCCATTGCTTCCAGCACGTCCAAACGGCGAGGTTTGTTGTGGCAAGGTCTGGAGGAATAAATTCCTCGTGATCGGGTCGCCGGCAATTCATTCGCCTTGTTCCGGACTTTTGACGAAGGTACGACTAACTCGTCCGTCCTTACTGCTCTCATCGAGCCAATGATGCGATAGATATGCTCCGGTGTCGTCGTCGAAAAGGAAGTTGGCGAGGGAACATGGTCTCCATATCGTCCCAGCTGTTCACGCTACTTTGGCTTGGAGGCGGCGATAACCAAATCGAAGGCGGCTCCCGCGAAGAGTGCGACGAATGACCGACCATCAGAGCTCATTGCCTGGAAAATAATAGCCTAGGTGCGATTTGAAATAATCAAATGCTGATAGGGGAACCTTCCCTCGAACGGCGTGAAGTTGATTAACTGAACTTCGCCGGATGAGGGATAGATTCGCGCTCTCTTGGGTAATGGATCAGGGAATGCCTGTTTTCTTCGTCTCTTGAGTGGAGAAATCAATGTGTTTGATTTTGCTCTCGAGATATTTTGATCTTCAAGTCTTCACTGTATCCTCGTTGGCATCCTCGTTATCACCCGCCCTCATTGAGCGGAGGGTTTAATTGGCATTGTGAGCTCCCATCCATCTATGCCGTGTGCTCCTTGCTTCCTGAAAACATGATTAGCGGTGACTTGGTTCAGCCTTGTTGGTTTCGCTGAATGCCTTGGATTTGTTGCTCATGCATCTCTCTCAATAGTCTGATGGCCATCTGTCATCTCATAACTTGAAACTTTCTTTCTAGTTTAGCGCAAAGCATCTTCAAAGCATCTTGGCCACTTCTCCGGCGCTTGATCATGATGACTCGGCCGGGTTGTCCTTCGCTGACACTGTATTATCCGATGCGACCGGCAGAGCATGGGAATCTGATTTCTTCATCTATCTGAAGGTGTATCTTGTCGAACCTACCAATACAGTCGCCCTCGTGCGATGGGTCTCCAGACTGGGCAGACGGGTGCACCCGGGATGCTTACCAGAAACGAACCTTGAGATCATCCCGTGATGAGGTCTCTTTGCCATCGTCAATACTTAGGGCGTGACCTCCGGGAAATTCTTCATCTTCAACGCACCCGTTCTTCTTTTGTCGGAAACGTGCCTATGCCTTGGTTTTGGCGTTCTCGGTATTAAGCCTTTCGGAAACTGAGATTCTCCTCTGGGACTACCTTGATGCACGTTGCACACTCAGACAGTACGCCGCGAATGAGCTTTGAACAAGGGCACTGGAGTTTGCTAGCCCTTCGAGAACTTCTCTTTCTGGCTTTGTTCGTAGCCCCGCCAGCACGATAGTACAGCTGCGTCTGTTTGAAAGTCCAGAGCAACTTAGCATACCTATCGCGTGTGTGGCGACGATTTCTCAGGTATACGTATCATCAATCAGATGATACGTTTTCCTTCTGTAGGGAGATAATTGCCTTTCCTTGACTTTCAAGAGTCACAGCGCCTTGAGCCATGCGCTTTTTGGCGCGTGATTCTCAGCGGGCTCCCTGAACTCAATGCGGCAAAGTAGTGCGCTTGGTGCTCATGAATTTCTCTAGTCATGTTGAGGGTTGCGCGTACCCCCAGCGTGTTTGATTTCGTTCGGCTTTCCTTAAGTGGGCCCAGAACGTCTTGATCGGGGTTTTTTTTTTTTTTTGCTTTGATTTCGGCTCTCGGGAAGTGACCGAGGCGCTCCAAGACTGACTTTCTCCTTCGGGAGATTCTGCATGATTCCCGGAGCTACAGCTCTGGGAATTCTCAGGGCGGCTTAAGTTGGTTCGCCGGAGGTTGAACTTTGGTTGGAGCTGAAGAGGTTGGCTCCTTAGCTCTGATTGCCGCTTCAGACTTTGGACCTCCAAAACTCTTGCGAGTTGGTGGCGGCTCTCTGGCTTAGCCTCTGCTTTGGCAACTTTCTACGGGCTTCTTTCGGCTTGAGCCCGTGGCCTGGCTATTAGTGGCCGAGTCGTTTGGCGGTTGCGTTCTTCCAGGCGTCGAAGCGATTCGCGTTTGACCCGGATCCTATTCATTGTTTGGCGGCTTGGAAGAGGTGCGCGTTCATCTGTTTGTGAGGCTGTTTGCCTCTTTTGTTGCTTCAAGATCCGTGTTTGTAGCGGATCGCCGTCAACGACTCCATGGCTTTGCGAATGTTTCGCAAAGGCGTTGACCGTTGCTTCTTGGCGGGCTGCTCTTCGAGAGGTCGACCACGCCACTGCGGCGAAAGGTGGGCCAGAGCAGATCTGACCCTGGTTTGGAAACTGTGAGGAATCTCACTCGCGATGCGACTTTGGCATCAAACGGGGCGAGATCTTCGTTGGTGGCTTCGCTTCTTCAAACCAACAGAGTTTTTTTCCTGAGGAGAACTTGCGAGCTTCTGGACTTGGGGGAGGTAGATCTGATGAGATGAACAGTATCCTCGAACTTGGTTCTGATCGAACTCGTATTCAACTCCTCCACGACCTGGGATTGAGATCCGCGGCTGCGACGCGTCCGATCATCGTCGGCCGAGATCGGTGGCTCCACTGTGGTCGCGCAGATTGTTCGGCGGATAAATCGTAGTTTCTTTGTTATTGATTCCATGTCATCTTTGAGTTACAATTTTTGAGTACAAAGACCGGTCTTTATAAACCGGTAGCAACGACAAATGCAAATAAATAAAAAAGATTAGCAACTCTTTCTCCTCTTTGTGTCGAAGCGAATCGCGAGCTCCTATTTTGGCGGTCGCTCGCTTTGGGGTTCTGTTGCCTGCGCCGCGGGTTGTTTGCGCGTGGGACGCACCGCGAGATTCTAGATCGCGTCGCGATCTACGCAGTACAACGGGTACTTATTTCACCAAGGAAATTAATAGCGGGGAGGATTGTATTGCAAGCCAAGGCAACAATCGTCCAAGTCTCGGGATGCTAAGACAAGCTTTAGATCCGAGTGTGACTGCGTAGATCTGAGATCCGGTTCGCTCTCGAACACGCTGCCTTATTTGAATCGTTGATGATCGCCAGCACCAGATCTGAAGGAGTGAGTCGCCTCGATTATCCCAAACGCTTCAACTCTTTTAAGTCTGAGGTCTTCCAAATCCGCGCAGGTCCTGTCGCCTCTCTCCAAAATTTTCCCACTCTCTCAAATGAACAAGGGGTGCCTATTTATAGGCTACCCTCACTGTGCCTTGGGCACAGGAGTGGCCGCCACCTAGGGT
Source organism: Asparagus officinalis (assembly GCF_001876935.1). Taxonomy (NCBI): domain Eukaryota; kingdom Viridiplantae; phylum Streptophyta; class Magnoliopsida; order Asparagales; family Asparagaceae; genus Asparagus; species Asparagus officinalis. Next base: position 76,055,652 of record NC_033798.1, on the reverse strand, counting down.
TGGCTCGGCGGCCACGCGAGCCCACCAATAGGTGGCTCCGGCGGCCACCGTTGGTGGCTCGGCCACACGAGGCCACCTTGTGGTGGGCTCGGTGGTGGCCGCGAGCCACCAACGGGTGGCCGGCCGAGCACCTATAGGTGGCTCGGCCCGAGCCACCATGTGTGGCTCGGTGGGGCGCGAGCCACCCTATAGGTGGCTCGGCCAGCCGAGCCACCACCTGGTGGCTCCGGTGGTGGCCGAGCCACCTGGTGGCCGCCGAGCCTACCACAAGGGCGGTGGCTCGGTGGAGGCGCACCAAGTGGCTCGGCTACCGAGCCACCAGCTTGGTGGGCTCGGCCACGCGAGTCTCCTTGGTTGGCTGGCGGTGGCAGCGACGCGTCCAGGTGTTTGTCGTTTGGCGCTCCTTTGTGCCCAGTTTTCCGGTTCTGGCGGTTTGATTGGTTCGTGAATTTCGATTGTTAACCTGATTTCGCAGTAAGATCTGGATCCCAGATTAGGCAGTAAATCCGCTTCTGAGTTGGAGTCCGAAACCGATCTTGATTCGATCGTCATTTCGTCCGAGTATGCCGTTTGGTTGGATGACTGCGTTGACTCTTCAGAACACTTGCTGATGCCCGCACGCGTGAGTATGGCACGTTATTCCGTTGCTTGCGTGCGAGTTCTGTCGATCTCGTCGCCTCGTTTG
>NC_033798.1:76012543-76053967 GCF_001876935.1 Asparagus officinalis | reverse complement strand
AGTGGTGTTCTAAAAGCAGTGTGCTTCTCGTCGTCCGGGTGCATCTTGATCTGATTGTACCCAGAGAATTCGTCCATGAAAGACATCCATTCATACCCGCAGGTGTTATCGATCATAACATCCGTGATAGGAAGTGGGAATTCGTCCTTTGGACAGGCGGCATTAAGATCGCGGAAATCGATGCATATCCGGACTTTACCATTCTTCTTGGGAACTGGAACAATGTTGGCTACCCAATCTGGGTGTTGTTCTTCCCTCACAAAACCTGAGTCTATAAGCTTTTTAACTTCTGACTCGATTGATTCCATGATCTCTGGACGAAACCTACGTTGTTGTTGTTTAACGGGTTTTGCGTCCGGATCAATGTTGAGACGGTGCACGGCAACCTTCGGATCAAGGCCAGGCATATCTTCATAGTTCCAAGCGAAGACATCTATATATTCTCGGATGAGAGATATAAGGTCTTCCTTCTCGGTGGATGATAGGTCTTCGGCTATAAAGATGGGCTTGGGGTCAGACTCATCTCCCATGTTGACTTGGATCACTTTATCTTCAGTGGGTGGTTCACGTTGTTCGAAACGCATATCCCACAGGATATTGAGACGCTTGATCCAAGGATCATCAGTCGATTCCAATAATTCCTCGTCACCCCCTGCGTCTTCGTCTGGATGACTTGTTGAATCTTCGGCTGGATGACTTGTTGAAACCATGTTCACAGTCAAGTTTTTAAAGAAGGGTCCAATACTGACGTCGGACTCGTATGACGATATTCCAGATGACTGGTCATGACGTAAGTAATTACTAATTTCGTTTTCCGAGACGGGGGGAGGTGTGACGTAACCCACGCCCCTTCCGGTTTTTTGATAATAATCCGGAGGTTTTCCTTCAGGAGTGAGAGACATCCGGATCGGTGTTCGTCTTCCCTTCCCGAAGTTCAGGCCCTGTTTCTCATTAAAATTATACCCCATTCGTTTCATTAAGTATTTAGAATTGGGTTCATGGTAATGGAATTGGGGGACCCCATCGTCTTCTTCCGAACTTTCACGTTGGAGTGGTTCGGATTTGACTTTACCAAAACAGATCGGCTTCTGCCCTCTCCTTTTGGATGGGACTTTGAAGAAAGCCTTCTGTGCGTCCTCCACTTCTTCATCCGAAGCGAAAGATGACTGGATTGGTAAGGTGAGTGACGCCTCGGTGCACAGTACGTGCCATGGGTTGGTACCTGCACTAGAATCATTCTCTATTTGTTTATTGTTAAGAGAGACATCAGACAAGTACGCTAAAATGAAATCTTCATTAATGCACCACTCGCCCCCACTCGGTACATCATTATTACTCTCACCCTGACCCATTACATCAAAGTTTAACTCCCAAGGACAATCTTCATCGGGGTCTGGCTCGATGTCAGCTTCATTACCGCTGTCCACATCTTCTTTCTCTTGGGATTCCAAATAGAAGACGGAGTCGGTGTGGAAGTTTTCTACTCCTCGGAAGGGGTATTTCTCTGCGATCAAGGTTCTGACTTCGCCCTTGTCATTGGCGTACTTCATAACCTGATGCAAAGTAGATGGGACAATGCGGTTTGCATGTATCCATGGTCGTCCTAGCAAAAGGTTGTAGGACGTGTCCGCATCTATGATGTAGCATGCTACCTCAGACTTGAGATCTCCGATCTGGCATCTGAGTTTAATCTTTCCCAGGGGTCGGGTACTGTTTGCATTGAACCCGAAGATTGTAGTCTGGGTGGTGTGCAGCCGGTGCATGGGAATCCCTAGGACCTGCATGACCCTGTAGGGCATGATGCTGAGTGCTGAGCCCGGGTCAACTTGAACACGACTGATTTCGGAGGATCCGATATATCCTGTGTAGTACAGTGGTCGGTCATGTTCATGTTTGACCTGCATGTCTTCTTGCGTGAACGATATGCAGGGTAGACTCCTCGCCGCTTGCAGACATTGTAGACACGTTTGATCATCAGAGGCTTCGGGAGCCGGGGTGACTTGGGTGATGAAGCTCTCTGTATTCTTCAGGGCTTCAATCAGAGCTTCCTTGGTAGTTTTGGATAACCTTAGGAGCTCATATAAAGTAATCCTGGCCGGTATGTTGGCCAGCTGCGCCATGACGTTGAATTGGAAGGGAGCGCTCGACTCTCCAGTTTCCTGGTGGAGATTTCTGTGGAATCGGAGCTCCTTCTGTTTTCCTTTGTCTACTGGCTTTTTCGGAACAGAACCCCCAGCGTCTTGGGGCTGTTCCACGACCTCTGGAGCGTTCTGGCCATAATCTCTCAGGTAAGCTTTTCCTGACCGAGTGCCAGGATTGCCTTCTGGGTATGCCGCTAGAACAATCCTCTCCTCTTCTGAATCAGTAAGAGGCTTGAGGTGGTCATCATCTTCAGTAATGGAGGGGCTAATCATGTTGGAAGACTTAGCCTTGCCTCCCTTCTTTTTGGACGGGGTGTTCGTCCATTGTTGATCTCCCAGCAGATCAGGATGGACCCACATGATTTCCCCTTTTGGGGTAGTGAGGGGCACCAACCCCCTGTCCTTCTGACTATGCAAGTCAGCATTCTTCAGACGTATTTCTCCCTTGCGAATGGGGACGACGCCGTCCGTCGTTACTACCGGGGGAAAATCACCAAATTGGACCGCTATCATATTAGTAGATACGGTCTTCTGCTCTGGCTTCAGTGTGAGCACATTAGCGTTCACCAGATTCTGTAAGATGTCTTTGAAGACATAGCACTTTTTGGTAGGATGTCCAAGGAATCTGTGATAACGACAATAGCTGGGGTCATCTACTTTCCCTGCTTCATCCGGCTTCCTGACCTCAGGCAATTGCAGCTTGTTGTTCTTTCGAAGCAATTGGAATAATGTATCCACGTGCTCCTCTTTGAACGAATACTGCTTGGGCGCTCTTTGCTGATTTGGCGCTTTGCCCTGCTTGTTCGGCGGTGGAACTCGCGTGTAGTCGGCCGCCAAGGTCTCCTTCCCCTTAGACCGTTGGGCGTTGTTCTGGTTGCGTTGCTGATTTTGCTGCTGCGGCTTGGGTTGTGGCATTTCTTCGGCTTTGACCCGTGCCACTATTTCTTCAGCTTGTTCTCCTTGTGAGACTAGTTGTCTCCAGGAGCGACATTCTGCCACCCCCATTTGAGCAAGGAGCTGGGTCTGCAGGTTGTGCCTGCAAGTTTCAACCAGAGTTGATTGGGTCATACCTGAGGGGCATCGCAATGCCATGCTGCGGAATCTCTCCACATAGGTTTTGATGGACTCTCCTTTCCTTTGCTTAGTGGCAAGAAGAGTTGGGACCGAGACCTCCGTGTCGTCCTCAAAGAATCTGGCCAAGAATAGCCTTTCCAGGTCTACCCATTTCTGAATAGATCCGGCAGGCAATTTCATGAACCATTCGAAGGCGACACCCTTAAGGGTACCGATGAACAGCCTGGTCAGGATGGCGTCGTTTGCTACTACATCCCCAGTTTGGGACTTGAAGTAGTAAATGTGCTGATTTGGCGATCCTGTACCATCGAACGGTTGTAAGGTAGGGGCCTTAAACTTCGGTGGGTAGGGAGCTGTATCCCACTCAGCAGGGTAAGGCCGCACAACTCCCTCTTCCCGGAGCTCGCTTCGGTTGGCGATTGCGTTAAGGCGAGCCTCCAGCTCATCCACTTTAGTAGATTGAGGGTGCAGTTCTTTCTCCATCTCCTTCTCACCTTCAGAAGAGGATCCCAGGTTGTGAGTCTCACGATCTGAATGTTCGTGCACTTTTTGTTTTCCCTTTGAAGTTGTTCTCCGGGAAGATTCAGGTTTGTGGCCTTTTTCAGCAAGAAGCTGAGCCAGCATATCCTTTAATTGGAGAAGTGTCTCTTGTTGCGCCTGGAGCATGACATGATGTTCGTCCACTCTTTTGGCGATGTCTTCGTGATTCCCTGACATGTAAGCGGAGACCTCGCGTGCTCCAACAGAGCTTGACGATTGAGATTCAGCTATTGCTGAATGTTCTTCACTTGTTGTAATGCCTTTGGCTAACTTTTGATAGTCAACCGGGCGAATAGCTCCTGTTCGAGTCCGAGTATTCTGATATACTCCTTCGAACTGGTCACAAATTTCTCTGACAGTCGAGTGATGACTCTCTTGTGACTCATCGGAATCAGTAGGCAAGGCTTTCCCTCGGCCGATCATGTTGATAGTGACCTGAGGGTATTCCGCTTCAACTGTCTTCTTTTTGTTGCGGCGTTGTCGTTTGGCAGGTCTAACGACATTCGTCAACCTGTCGAATACAGACTGCCGAGGTGTTGTTGCACAACAAGGGCATTCTGACAAGACTGCCGAGATAAGCCTCTCACATTGACATGGGTGAGCTGTTTGTGCTGCTGATTTTCCTCTCGACAACAATTCCCGAAGATCAGGAACTTGGGAGGAAACTTTCCCCGGACTTGGAGGTGGAGTTGGAACCCCCTGCCCTTGGGTAGGTGAGATTGGTTCTTGTCGAACGTGAATTTTAAAGCCACGCTGACTTTTTTGAACCTGACGGACCTCTTGAAGATCGCGTTCTTGAGAAGTAACGCGAGGGTCGCGTTTGAAAACACTAGGCCGAGGCCTGCGTTTAAATGATGAACCTGACCTCTGAGGGTCAAGTTTTGGTTGAACGCGCCCCTGAGGGTCGCGTTTGGTTGGTGAAACAGACTCCTGAGAGTCATGCTTCGTTTGAACGCGCACCTGAGGGTCGCGTTTAATTTGTGAAACAGACTCCTGAGAGTCATGTTCAATTGGAACGCGCCTATGAGGGTCGCGTTTGGTTTTGGCAGCTCCATTCTGAGGGCTGCGTTTTGAGTGAACAACGCGCCACTCAGGGTCGCGTTTGAGCTGTATCAGCCTAGGCTGATAGTTGGGCTCATTACCACGCAGTGAGCGTTCTTCTTTGGGGACGCCAAGTTCGGTTGGATCTTTAGAAACGCGATCTTCGCGTTGGGCCAACAATCGGCTTTCTCGTAAGTGTGCTCGTCGGATGGATCTTCTCCGTCGGCGAGCGGCGTTCTTTTTGGCTTGTTTCAAAGCCTTAGCAGCAACGTCGTTGACGTTTATGGAACTCGTCTCTTCCAGAGGCCGTTTGTGGCCCGAAGCACGCTGTGCTGACGCGGACGTGGGCTTTTCAGCCAGCAGAGCCAATTTGAGTTCCTGGCCGAAGGAGAGGGCTTTCTTCGGCTCTTCAACAACAGAATTGATCTCCTTGGAGATCTTGCGGACACCATGCTTAGCCTTGGGGCTAAGCGATCCAGAGGATAGGGCTTCCTCGTATTTCGCCTGATCAAACTCTACGACGAGAGTTTCTACAGTCGTTCCCAAGAGGTGGACGTCGGACTGAGCCACCACTTCATCGTCGGAAAAGCTAGTCCCCAGCGGAGTCGCCATCTTTTGTTTGTTGGAAAAATTGTAAAGAAGAGAATAAAGAAAATGTGACTTTGATTCCTTTGATCTCGGTTACAACTTGATTACAAAAGAGAGGAAAACGAATTTGATTTTCCCCTTTGTTTAAAACTGGGTTCTTCTTGGCAGCGATGGAGTGCTTCCTTCGATTGATTGCGTCGAACTTGCTCTCCGTTGACGATCCGACCGTCTTTATCTCGTGGGAACGATGAACTTTCGTGGAAAGTTTTATGAATAACTCTGAATGAGTTTAAGAACTCTGAACGAGTTTGAACTCTGTGAATAGAGTTGTTGGAACCGAAAATTCGGTTAATAATCAAGCTGTTTTTCTGTTGTTGAAGGATTCTCTCAGATTTGATTTTCTGAGGTTGGTTCAAAAATCCTATCTCCAAGGATTTCGTTGCTGTTGTTGCCGAATCTCCAAACCTGAGTGGTTTTGATGATAAAGAATCCAACCCTTGATCTGATTATCAAAAATCCGATCCTTTAACTCTGTCGAGTTTGTTTTAGAACTGAAAATCTCCAACCTGTATGGTTTAGATCTTTTGAATCCAACCTGTGTGGTTCAGATGCCAAAAATCCAACCCGTTGCTCTGTTGGGTTCGTTGAGCTTTTATAGGGGGATAAGAGGTTGTAACTGACCCCTATATCCGCTCCTACGTGGGCGAAAATCCCTCAGAACGTGGGATAAACGGTTTTGGAACCGTTCGACTTATGTTTGAATAAGTCAAACGCCCATTCTGGCGTTTAGAACTCAACTTCGTGTTCTTTGAATTGAGACGCGAAGTTGGGTGTTAGCTGAACACCATTGAACGCGAGGGTCGCTCACGTTTGGCTTGTGCATTGACGACGCGAGGGTCGCCTTCATTTCCAAAGTTATGACGCGGGGATGACACCCGCGTTTCAGAAGGAGTTAGCTGATTTGTAACTTCTTCTGTAGAGCGTTGCAAGGACCGTTGTTCAGTAATCCTGGCTTTAGCTGTTGTGGGGTATGAAAGCTGTCAGATTGTAACTTTCACTGTAGATTGTGAAGACTGCTGCATAGAGTTTTCATCAGTTGTCGGAAGTGTCGTTGAATTGTAACCTTTCTCGATCTATGTGAAAAGTCCTCTATTTGCCGCTTTCGATCACCGACCCGAAAGCTATTTGATTGTAGCTTTCGTTGTAGGAGCTAGACGGGAATCAACATCCATAGTGTCTTAAAGATGAATATTCGCCCATAGCTCTCTACCAAGCAACTATTCGACTATATGTTTCGATCATCGACCCGAAAGCTATTTGATTGTAGCTTTCGTTGTAGGAGCTAGACGGGAATCAACATCCATAGTGTCTTAAAGATGAATATTCGCCCATAGCTCTCTATCAAGCAACTCACCAACTGAGTCCAACTTTTTATTTCTGAAATCGTCCCACTGCTCATCAGCATCTCTAATAGTTGCTACGATATTAGCCATGCTGTTGTCACAGCCATCAAGATCAATCATCTCAGAGGTGAGGTCGCGTTTGTGGCAATTGTGGAGTTGCGGATGCAGTGATTGGGAAGTCGTCTGATTGTGACCTCCGTTGTCGGAGTTTGTTTGAATAAGCTATCTATTGTGATTTTTAGACAGCCTACATTAATATTGATGGGAGGATTGTTTGAGCTCTCGTTTGGGTTCCCGACTTGTTGTGGATTGAGTCTGTTATCGTGGGTTGTTTCCACTTTGTCCTGGACGTAACAAGTGGGACATTTGGATGATTTGGTATCGGCTCAGTTTTAGAAGAAACTTCACCAAGATGGAGAATTGTAGAAATGGGGAACACAGCGACGAAGACCACAGAAAAAGACAAAGAACAGGTTTTGGGTGCCCGACGGTCGACCGCGAGTGCCTCGGCGAGCGACCGCAAACATGCACGAAACAAGGAAAAGTCTCTGGACTTTTCGCGATCGACCACGTCGACTGGCGCGATGGTCGACCGCGAGACCCTGTAGGGTTATTTTGGGTTCTGTCATTTTTCGCGGTCGACCGCGATGGGTTCGGCGATCGACCGCGACTCGGGTCTAGGCCTGAGTTTTGTTTTATGACTTGTTTCGTTTTGAGTTGATATATAATCATAATCCTGATAATTAGGGTTAAGTAAGGACAGTTTTGAGCAGCTTTGAGAGAAGATTGTTGCATCCTATTGTGGGAGATTTGTGAGAGATTTAGAGAGCTTTGTTTTAGGATTTTGAGTGTTTTTGTAACCCTATTTTGTATTCTCTTCATCTCTAATAGTAAGAACCCCCCCCCTCCTTGCCCCGTGGACGTAAGAAACTTGCCGAACCACGTAAAATTTATTGTCTTGCTGTGATTGTGATTTGTGCTTGTGTATTGGTTGTGATCTTCCTCGTCCTTTTTCGTGTGATTCGAGTTCCGCTGCGCACAACAACTGATAGGTCACTCTCTCATCCAAGATGTTCCCTAGTGGACTTCGACAAAAAAACACCGTACGTCTCAGACTCAGACTTCTTTGATAGTATGGACTTGAAGGCGCCTTTTTTCTCAAACTTATTCTGTTATAGAGGTTGTTAGTATTTGTTTGTAAAAGCAAGATAGCCCCACATTGGATATTTGAGCATTCTTTTAGAGGTTTAAAAGTATTTAATGATTATTGGGTTTTGATAAATGGATCAAAGTACATGCTTCTAAACCGTGTGCAGGTAGCGCGATTATTAGACGCACTTAGCACGCTTGCCGCTACCACTTAAATATTCTATATTATATATAACTTAACTTTTTATATATATATATATATATATATATATATATTATATATATTAATATATATATATATATATATATATTATTATATATATATTATATATATATATATATATATATATGAGAAAAATAGAGAACCTTCGGTCCAAGTTGCTTAAAGCAACTTGGTAGTGATGTGCCTAATCTTGCCCCTACATCACACCTCAAGATAGAGCCTCAACCACCCTTCATCAACTCCAATGTAAATGTAGGGACAAGATTAAGCCACATCACTACCAAGTTGTTTGGGCAACTTGGTACCAAGTTTCTCCATTCTCTCCTTCTTCTCTCTTCTCTCTCTCTATAATATATATATATATATATATATATATATATATATATATATAATGTTATTTTGAATTTTTAAAATATGAATAGACAAGTGGCTGTTGAAAAGTGTCTGTTTGTTCCAATGAGTGTTTTGAAAAGTTATTATTGTTGGAAGCATCTTTTCAAACCTATAAATAGTTTATAATTTCAAATATCTCAACTTCACTTCTTTTTCAAAAGTTTCTGTCAAAAAACATCTGCAATACTACAAACTTGTTTCGCAACGAATTAGTGGAAAATTTCAGATTTGCTTGCTGGAATTTTTATTTTTTGTTGCATTCTCGAAAGAAAATTTGTATTAACCCGAAGCAACTTTGAATATCAAGTGGGAGAAATACTTCTTTAAGGAAAGTGTTTTACGCATCAGAATTTCTATCTCCTTTATACTTTTTCTAACAGAGGTTAGCTTGGTTGGTTAAGTAGTGTTCATATCTAAGTTGTGTCTAATCTAACACTTGGCTAACTCTTAAGAGTTCATTAAACTTAGTGATTTTCATGATATAACACGTAGTATTCTAAATTCACTAAATTCATTGGAATTATATGCAACATTTTTGGGACAAATTTTCAAAACCGACCCTTTTGGGTTTTTAATTGCAAAAAACAACCGGTTTTGAAAATATTTATAAAAACCGACCTATTTAGCTGAAAACAGGTCGGTTTTTTAAATTTTTTTGGGAAACTTCACGGGAGTTGAACTCCCGTGAAGTTTTTCTCATAACAAAACTTCACGGGAGTTGAACTCCCGTGAAGTTTGGAAGAAAAAATTTCAAAAACCGACCCAGTTTCAACCAACTGGGTCGGTTTTTATAAATAAAACTGAAATAGGTCGTTTTTTGCAATTAAAAATCCAAAGGGGTCGGTTTTAAAAATTTGTCCAACATTTTTGTGATATGACGATTTGTTTTAACGGATATTGAACTAAAAAATTTAAAAAGAAAAACAAGTTTTAAATGTTACATTTTACACGTGGTAAAAACCTGCAAACAGATTTATTCAGCCCGAAAAGACTCTGATTCTTCCTCTTTGCTTCTTTTTATCTTATCGATATGGCTGACATCTGATGTTGAAGACTTTGTTCCCCTCGCTGCATAGATGCGGAAGGGCAAAAAGTTACACTTTACTATTTGTTTCTTGGAAGTGATGGATTTTAAAAACCATAATATAATGGGTTAATAAATGAAGATAGACCCCTTTAATAACGCCCATAGACCACCTTTATAGTTCTAATTTTGTGGATAGACCTCACGAGTGAATTTTCTTATTCTTAAAAAAGTAAAAAAAAATTAAAAAGGTGGATGGACCCATATAGTTCTATCGTGTAGATAAATCCCAATTGTTACTTCTCGTACTTTTAAAAGAGTTGAAAAAGTTTACTTTAGGGGTCTATCTGAACTTCAAGGGTCTATCCACTCGAATAGAACTACAAGGGTCCTATTTGAGGCTGGGTGGTGCTAAATGGATCCATCCACACATATAAAACTATAGGGGCTCTATTTACAACGGAGTCTGTGACGTCTGTCAGCAATTAACCCTAACATAAAGTTATAAACCTCAATGAAATTGCAATACTTATACAAAGAACCAACCACATTGTAAAAAAGTTTTTCTCTAGAAAAAATACGCAGTATAAATTAAAGCAAGAAACTTTAAGAACTCCATCGTAAACCCCAAAAATTAACCATACAAATTGATAGATTCACACAGCCAACGCACCAATGAGCCAGAAAATCAACTACTTCCGTCCAATTGAAGGCGCGTAACTATTTTTCTTTCTTTCTTTTTTTACCCCCTCCGAATTTATTAATACCATAACAACTCTGACTATTATTTGAGAATCCAAACTTGTCCTCGTCCGAAATAACACCCCAAACGACATCCTCGTGAATTAAATTAAAAGCCCCCCAAAATCCAATCCCTACTTCATTTAACTCCTCCCTCCGATCCCCGTGAACTCACTAAATACCCCCTGTGGCCTCCCATCTCCTGCCAAACCTCAAATCCTCCCCCTTCAACTTCCACCAAATTACACCTCCTACCATCCCCCAACCCCTACTCAGCCAAGCCCTTTCTCGTCATTTCCCCGCCCATCAGCCCACCTATAAAACCCTCTCAACTCTCCCTCCATTTCCCACCCCCAAAAAAAAAAGAAAAAGAAAACACACACAGAATGTTCCTCTTCCTCTCGCTTCTTGTTATTTCATGGGCCCCACAATCTCACTCCGAGTTCACCGTGGTCCTCCCGGACTCGAACTCCCCCTTACTGGACTCCCCGCAAACCGGGTTCTCGACCCGCGCCCGAACAGACCCGGAAGAACAAAAGGCGGTCTACCAAATCATGGCGTCCACCGGCAACTCGTGGGCCGGGTCCATACCCGACGTGTGCCGGGGCCGCTGGCACGGAATCGAGTGCACGCCCGACACCGATGACGTGTACCACGTGGTCTCCCTCTCGTTCGGCGCTCTCTCCGACGACACGGCGTTCCCCACGTGCGACCGGACCACCGCGACCCTCCACCGTCTAAAACTCACCCATCTGCGGACCCTCTTCTTCTACCGCTGCTTCGGTGGCAATCCTCAGCCAATCCCAGCGTTCCTTGGTCAGCTGGGTCCCACTTTACGGTCGCTCGTGTTGCGGGAGAATGGACACGTGGGGGCCATCCCTGCTGAGCTGGGGAATCTGACGTCGCTCAAGCTGCTTGATCTTCATGGGAACCGTCTCGGGTCGGGCATTCCGCCCGCTTTGGGGAAGCTGACCCGGATCAGGAAACTGGATTTGAGCGATAACTTTTTAACGGGTCGGATTCCGAAGTTGAATATGCCCGATTTGAATGTTCTGGATCTCAGCCGTAATTCTCTTCAAGGCCGGGTTCCTACTTTCCTCACCAATTCCGATCCGTTAATCAAGCTTGATCTGAGCAGAAACAGGTTAACGGGTCCAATACCCGACTCGGTAAACGACCTTAGGAACTTGATTCTACTCGATTTGAGCCATAATTCTCTCTCTGGGCCGCTTCCAAACTCTCTTGAGGGGCTAATTTCTCTTCGAGCTTTGATTCTGAAGGGCAATTTCATGGGCCCCGCGACGATCCCTGTTAACGGGTTATCGGGCCTGAAGGAGCTAAGCAGTCTAGTACTATCCAACATGGGACTAAAGGGACCCATACCCGAATCCATTGGAGAGCTAACAAAGCTCCGCGTTCTTCATCTGGATGGCAATGAGCTAAACGGGTCGATACCTCTAAGCTTTAGAAACTTGGAGAAACTCAGTGAGTTGAGATTAGAGAACAACAAGCTAACCGGGCTGATTCCATTTGGTAAAGAAATGGTTTGGAGAATGGGGAGGAAGCTGAGGATTGAGAATAATACCGGGCTCTGTTATGATATGAGGCAAGGATCAATGGACGGGTTCGATTCATTATCGGGTGTTAGTTACTGTGATCCGCAAGCGAACTCCGTCGGGGATTGTGGGGGTCTGAATGGTTCGACGATACAGCACTTGGTGGTGTCGGACCCGCCGGGTTCGGGTTCGAAGCTGAGCTTGTCGGGTTCGGATGGTCGGGGTAATTTGGTTGGGAGAGCGGTCGGTTTGGTTACCGGATTTCTAGTGCTTGTTCTTCTGATTTTGTAATTATGTCGGTGATTGAGGAATAGGATGAGTTGGATTCTGTAATTAAGATGTGATGATAATAGGACTCATATATGCACCATATTAATCTAGTCGGAAATTATCTTTACGTCTTTGTGGATCGAGCACCCATAAATGCTAGTCAAAACGAGTTAGGATATGCACGTGCAAAGTAGAGGAAACGACGGGGTCAACTAAGGGCCCGTTTAGATAATGGAAGTACTAAAAACATTAAATTGGTAGCAAATAAGCAGTTCCTTGCAACTATCCAATCAGGAAGCAACCTAACAGAAGTTTTGTTGCTCAAGTAACAAATATAAACAAATAATTATATACTTGAGAATCTGTTGTGAGGGAGTCGGTTGTGAAAATAATCTGATCGCTTCTTAATTATATATTTGAGAATCTTTTTTTCCTCGTAGACCTCACCCTACATCAACTTCCGACGTATTTCAGTGCATTCGAAGATGAAAAAATATCAAGGAAATGGAGATGCCACGTAGACGCCACACCATCATTTAAGGAAGTAGCGGAAGCAGATTTTCAAAAGAAACAAACATACATTTTTGCCAATAAGTAGCAGAAGTAGCATCTACTTCTTCTACTTCTGCTATTTCACAGTTACTTCCGTGCAAACAAACGGGCCCTAAGCTAAAAATAAAATAAAATGTGATTTTTGCGTGTGACATAACCAATTCTAAACATATGATCAATATAGTACCATTCACATTTATTTCAGAGATTCTCGATGCTTTATTATAGTACAAAATTACAATATAACTCTCACATTCTTTGAATTTAATTACAGACTTGGATTAATAAAAATAAAAAAGGATTCGGATCCTCTCCACTACAAAAAAAATAGTGGAAGGACCACTACATAATCACAACCATTGATTATCTAGTTGATGGTTATGATTTTTTCTTTTAGTGCAAATAATCACAACCATTGATTATCTAGTTGATGGTTATGATTTTTTCTTTTAGTGCAAATTAGGAATGAGTGCAATACACGGGGGTATGGTAAGTGTTAGATTTAGATTGTATCATAACCGCCTACTAAATAATCAATGCTTGAGATTAAAAGTAGTGGTCTCCAAATCCAATAAAAAACACCCTAATCTCGCGATTTTCGGCCCGATTTGCGTGTAATAAAGAAGGGGTAGTTTTGTATTAAAAAGTAGCGGGCGAAGGTTCCCAAATCCTCATCTCACTCGCCTCCGAGCTTCCCGCCCGCAAACCTCATCGCCTTATAAAACCCTAGCTCCTCCTCCCTCTCTCCCTCTCTCTCTCTCTCTCTCTGTATGCACTTCCTCTTCACAAAGCTCTCGCTTTTCCCCCCTCGAAACCCTAATCTCTTAAACCCCTCAGTGTTCATCGCCGGCGCTTCGCTTTCTCCAATGGCGGCATCCAAAGTAGTCGCCGAGTACGCGAAATCCAACCGATCGTCCTGCAAGAGCTGCGGAAAATCCATAGCATCCGGTTCTCTGAGGCTAGGGTTGTCGAGTAAAGATCCTCGAGGGTTCGATCTCGTCAAATGGCATCACTTGGGTTGCTTTCCGACCAGACCCCAGCCGTTCAAGGCCGCCGACGAGATCAAGGGGTTTCCTTCTCTCAAGGTACAAAATTGTTTGTTTCTTTTTTCCGATCCTTGAGGGTTTGTTCTCGTCAGGGTTATTCTTTTTCTTATCATAATGTACTTGCGTGGAGATTGCAGGATTGTGATCAGGATGCACTGAGGAAGTTAGAGGCTGCGGCATCATCCGATGAGCCGGTTGAAAAGGTATTGTTCAATTCTCTATTTTGCTGTCTTGTGTCTTCATTGGGTTAATTTCATCATGATTTGAGGAAAAATTGGGGCTTCTGTTATTTCATCAAACATTTACATTTGCATCATGCTTTATGCGAAGGGTTTGAAGATAGATATATTTGTATATATTTTTAGGTCAGTGGACTGCCTTCCTCAATTGCCCTACTTCACTGCCACTGTATAGTTTGCTCCATGTGATATGCTCTTTTGCTGATATAAAATCTATGAAATATATACAATTCAACCTCATAATTGATCCTTTTGGCTAATCTGCATTAATGTTTTGAATGTAGTATGTATTTGCAGCATTGTTTTTCCCCCCTTCATAGTCTAATTGTAACGTATATGGATATTTAGCCTATGGCTACATAGTCGCTGCTTACTAGATCTGACCTGTGAGATCAGGAGTAGTTAGAGTTGTTCTTGTCTTTGATGTAATCAGTGTTTTCAAAGGCGCGCGCCTCATTGCGCCTCATGCGCCTTACGATGCGGGGCGGTGATGAAGCGCGATGCGGGGCGGTGATGAAGCGCCCCACTTCTGATGCAACAACGCCTTTTGCGCCTCGCGTACATCCTTACTTTGTGTAGGGTGCATGTAGTACATATCCTCATATAGTTTTGTTTGTTAACATTTCAATCGAGTCTTTATAGTTGATAATCCATATCCCAAAAAGAAAAATAAATCCATTAGGCCTTTTTAGTAGCCTTCAATTGAGGACCATTACTAATCGTTTGCTTGAATATTAGTCTTGATGTAACATTTGATTTGAAAATTTATGAATTTTGCTACTATGTTGGGTGTTAGCATTAGAAATTAAGGCATTATATTGTAATTTTGTAGTAAGATATTATTTATCATGACATTTTTTATGTGAATTCTAAAAACATGCTCTTTCGCACTTGATTATATTTTTTTAAAAATTATGCGGGCGGTGTGCGCCTCACATCACTCAGGCGCGCGCATCGCGTTGCGCCTTGCGCATGTGCGCGTAAAAATGCTTTGCGCTCCGCATTGCGCCTTGCGCATTGATAACACTGGATGTAATTTATTCTGTTTCAGGAACACAAAAGGGATCGCCATGGAACTGATGGATTAGAGAGGAATACGAAGAAAGTTAAGGTAAACATTGATTGAAAATAGTTTTAACAATCCGTGCTACTGGGTTTTTATAGGTGATATGAGCCTTTTTTTACACACAGATTTATGATAGAGACAGTGGTGGGAGCGAGGAATTTGAACAGAAGAGCTTGGAGGAGGTGAAGGTAGATTGTCTGTCTCAAGGACAATAATTGTTTGTGAATTCTTATTTTGGAAATAAACCTTATAGAAACATAATATTTTCCATGTTGGAGAATATGATGGAGTTCTGGTGTTTGGTTTTCATCCCCTAATTGTTATATCATGACTTAAAAGTTATTTATAGTGATCTAGGATTGCTCTTAAGGATAATGATGATTTCCCCCCCTTGAAAAGCCAGTGAAATGCTTCTAAGTAGGAAATGGAGTGCTAAAAAAAATCTAAAATGGGGGGAAGAAAGCATGAAAGCTGGCATTGTAGAATGTAGAGATCTGAATAAATTTTAGTTTGAGTGGTAAGCTGCAGGTGGGGAGGCCAAGAACATACCTTCTATAGTCATATTCCAACGGGTAAATTGTGTACATCTTCAAACAAAATTGAAGGTCACATCTGAAAGGAGCCAATCTGGAGTGCACAGTAGTTTTGGTCTTTTTTGCTTGTTAACTGTAGTGAGGTCACTCTTCATGCATTGATGGTTGGATCTTCATAAACCACTTCACAATAAATAAAGTTGGATCATTAGAATGGAGGCCTCATGGTTTCCAGATGATGGATGGAACACTTGTGCAGATTTGATATCATGTCAGCGTTAGTTTTGCGACAATAACCGAACTTTGTTTCTTGAGAGGAGACACTGCTGGTGTTTTTTAAATTCTTCCTCATTAAATGAGTCGACAATCAGTTATATGCCTCTTGTAAGCATACTCTGTTAAACTGGAACCTTTGCACCAATTTGACTATGGAACTGTAAGTTTTAGGGCTATACAGTGGGTTGATAGTAGGATTAATTTGATCTTTTAGGACTATATGCAGAAGATATGGAACCTTGAAACTCCAATATTATTCGCATAATTGTCTGCCTCCTTCATTTATCTGTGGGACCACAGATATTTCAGCCAATAAATTATCTTGATTCCCAAGTGCCAAAATTATTATCTTATTAGATCAATTAGTAAAAATGAAATGGACAACTTCTTGGTCAGTAGGTCCTTCCAAAAGATAATTATCATACATTTATCTTCCTGAATGCGTGTGCGTGCGTGTGTATGTGTACATATAGCAAGTTTATTCATGGTGAGCTTTCATGTCAATTAATGTTATCACAAACATCAAGGTGATAAACTCCTCTTTTCCTCGCAAAAATAGCTTGCAACCACAACTGTGAATCTTGATTGTCTTGCTTGCCAAACACTTCAAAAATTCACTCATAAATATGAATGGACTGTAATTGGTGAAAGCTATAAGAACAGTGATTTTTCCATGAAGATGTTTAAGATAACCAACTAAAATATGGCTATTGAATCATTAATCCAAGTTTATTTTTATATGGTTTTCCTGTGATATGTCACGCTTCCAAACCGCGTAGCATAATCTGGGTTCGTGAGTCGTGACACCGGCGACATGTGCTTGAACACATGTCAAGCCTACTATGCTCTTTTATATTTTTAACAAATACTTCATAAAGAAAAACTTTATTGAGGTTTAGAAGTCTCAGAGGAACAACATTATAACAAGCACAATACAAATATTACAACTAGTGAGTCATTAGACTCTTGTTATATAATTATGTTGATTTATCTAAGACAAACATAATATTGCTAATAAGATCACCAGAAGATTTTAATCCTCCAAGCTAAGGTAGAACAATCTAATCTTTATCTGAAAAGAATAGAAAATAAAGGGTGAGCTCACAATTCAATAAATAGATAACTCCTCATTAGCCGATTGGACAAGTTAAATAATTACTACTACTAAATTTTCAAATAGGCCACTATCAACTAAAAGAATGATCAGAGAGCATATTAGATATTGAAATAGAAAATTTTCTAACATATATAAGATGCAGTAGGAGCATTATATAAAGAGTATTTAAATACAAACAATGAAAAGAAACACTAATTACATTTACATTGTAATTATTCATATAAATTTGAAAAAAATCACCTCAATCGTCACACTAAGGCTACGGAAATTATAGCCCAGTAGTATGGGAATGTGCATCAATCACATATAAGTTAACTTGGGAATAGTGTATACCTAGCACTACGGTTGCCAAAAAACACCATGGGAACTTGAGGATGAAATGCGAGAGAAATATCCACGACTTTTTGAGAACGAAGGTATGTATAGTTCGAGGACGAAACTTTATTTTAGCTAGGGAGGATGTGAACACCCACATTTAATTAGAAGCAAAATCAAATTCGAGTTCTTTAGCTTACCCTCACAAAATATTTTCATCCAAACTCATAAGAAAATTTTGTTTCCTACCTCAATAGTATGTGAAAATTTAGAGTAAAAGTTTAAAATAAAAACTTTAAAATTTTGTAAATCTCAACCAAGAAAAATGTGATCACTTTCACAAGAACAATGAGTTTCATAACTCAATAGTAATAAAAAAGACAAATTGAAAAGTCAAAATTTGACAACTTTGGAGCTCTATAAATTGAACCCAATCTTTAGTTGTACCCTCACACAAGAGAAGTTCTAAGAATAGAGAAAGAAAGGAGAAGAGTAGAAAGCTAGGTACGTGTTTAAGTTTCTGTTTTTAATCTCGCAATTTAGCTTTAAAAATATTTAAAAAGTGTGTCTTCGTCCTTAAATTCTAGATATTTTATCTTCGTCCTTCAATTCTAGATATTTACTTTTAAGTCCATAAACTATATTTTACCTTAAAAAATTTAATAAAATGATTAAAATTGATTAAGAATGATTGTTCTCTGTTTAAGTTAGAATTCATATGTAATGTATTACTATAGGATCAAGTGAGGATTGAGCTAGGGGTTTGTGTATCAAAATAATTCTGGATTTGCTAAGGTGAGTAGATTTCTTCTCATTGGTTATTTCAAATTGTTTTGATATAAATTATATATTACGTTAAACAAATCTTATTTTTATAAAACATTGTTGGATCAGACATGTTATATCTTGTTTACTTATGAAAAAAATATTAAAAGAAGTTGGTATTGTGATAATTATTTATTTTTTTCACAATAAGTAATATTAGTATATGTAAGTTACTGAAACCATGCTATCAAACATTAAAACATACTTGACTTCATCATTCATATGACTTTCATGGAAAAATTCAGATTTGGCAAAAATATTATTTTCCTATAAAAATTCGTGAATATTCTAATTTCGTGAAAAGGCCCTCAAAAGTCCACTATGGAGTGATTGATTTGTTTAAGCCTACCATATAGCATTGAGTATACCGAATAGTGGTCTTTTTGGCAAATATATGAATGTGGCCTTTTTGGCAACCTATGGTAGTGCTAGGTATACCCTAACCCCAAGTTGACTTATATGTGATTGAGCGCATTCTCATGCTACTGGGCTATAATTTTCGTAGCCTTAGTGTGACGACTTGAGGTGTTTTTTTTTCAAAATGTGATTTATATGAACAATTACAATATAAAGGGAATTGGTGTTTCTTTTTATTGTTTGTGTTTATATACTTTTTATATAATGATGTACTGCATCTTATATATGTTAGAAATTTTTCTATTTTAATATCTAATATGCTCTCTGATCGTTCTTTCTGTTGACAATGATTTGTTGAAAAATTTAGTAGTAGTAATTATTAAACTTGTCTGATCTGCTAATGAGAAGATATATATTCATTGAGTTACAAACTCACCCTTTATTTGTTATTCTTTTCGGATAGATTGTTCTACCCTTAGTTTGGAGGATTAACATCTTCTGGAGATCTTATTCTTGACATAATTATGTAATAAGAGCCTAATGACTCACTAGTTGTAATATCTATATTGTGCTTGTTATAATGTGATTCCTCTGAGACTTCAAAACTCCAATAAAGTTCTCATTTATGAAATATTTGTTAAAAATATAGAAGCGCACAGTAGGCTTGACATGTGTTCACGCACGTGTCGCCATTGTCTTGAACCCCGGATTATGTTGCGTGGTTTGGGGGCGTGACATGATAAGTCTTTATCTGTTCATGTTTTATTTCCTTTGTTAGAACTTTTGTTGTTTCCATATAGCTGAGTTGGATAACTCACACAAACTTGTTATACAGAGATCTGGTGATAGCATGGAAAATCTTTTGGAGGTTGCATTTTCTGTTTCTGATATCAGGAAAACATACAAGGTGAATTTTTCTTCCATTGTATACTTATATCAGTATTATCTTCTATGCACCCATTTGTTTAAAACCATAATACTTATATATTTATGAACATGTAGGCTTGGGCCTGTGCTTCATTTATTTCTTCACTGCATAAATGCAATTCTTCATAAATTTTGTTCTTTTGGCTTTTCTCCAGGATGCTACCCTTTCACCAAATTGGAAGTCCTTTCAAACAGTTATTTTCCGTGAACGGGTGAGAATAATTTTGAATTTTAGAATTTGTTATTATGAAGATGTGATTACTATGTTTAAAGTCATCTTTGTTTTACCTTCTGCATTTATATTTTGATTCAGTTATGGTTATTTACACTCTGATTTTATCGCTTTATCGTTTTCTGTTTTGCTATGTCATATAGACGAAGAGTCTGATTCATAATTTTAGGTTAGATTAGCTAGGATGAGAGTGTTATGAATTCGTAGGTGGATATTAGGACATGGCACTATTGCAGTGTTCAGGAAAGGAGAAAAATATGACCAAAGAAATACTTAAAATTGATGTAATTTCCAAAGTATGATTGCACAATATAGAGAATCTCAGTGCTCTTGTTATTGTTACATTGTCAGCCCAAGGTTATGCATTTAAGGTTGTTGCAATGCAGTGTTGTAAATAGCGGCCAATAGCGGGGCTATAGCGGCGCGAATAGTGGTCGCGGCCCTTCAGCGCTACGCGTAGGGGTTTCGCGGCTGGCTTAAGCGGGAAAATCTGCTATTCATTCGAATAGCGCGTAAAAGCGGATTTTAGCGGGTTAAAAGCGGGTTTTCGCGGTTAAAAGCGGATTTTCGCGGTTAAAAGCGGATTTTTGTTGTTAAAAGCGGCTAAACCCGCTATCACACATATTATGATGCTATATTTCTTGAATTTCTTCATAGTTTCATTCATACAACAAGCTTATTAATTGTTATCTATTGATAATACAAGAAATTTACAACTAATTGAATTTTTAGATTTTTTATGAATTTTCTTATTATTTAGGATATTTAAATATATTTAAATTTGACCGCTATTTGACTGTGCGCTATTTGCCGTGATTTCGCCGCAATAGCCCGATATAACCTTAGCGGTACCTCGCCGCGACGCGTCGCGATCCGCTATCAGCAACCTTGTTGCAATGTTACATGAACTCAGCTGAGCATCCTTCAATATGTTTTAGCTCAGAGGGCAATGTGTCTGCAAGCCAACTTGCTTAGATCCCATTGCGCCTGAACAAAGTCTTAAGAATTCATTCCTCTCCCTCAACGCTGAAATACTTTCCAGCTATGTGATCGGATCCAAGTCTGCAGAACCTGGGAATCAGATTGGCTGGTTGAAGAGAGGTTAAAAGGGAGAAATCTTTTCCCTTATTTCTTGGTCAATTTCCCTCTGGCCATGAATGCAGTCATGTCCTTTGGGTTTTGTGGACTGAGTTTCCAAATGTCACTATTCATTATTGTATGGTTCAAACTGCACACTAAAAAACCTTGACGACTCTTGTGCAATCACAAAGGACCTCTTACATGAGAGATCTTAGCAAGGTTATCGATAGTGGACAGCGTCGCATAGCGCTGAGGCACCGCTAAGGCTATTTGCGCCTATAGCGGCAAATAGCGTGTAGTCAAATAGCGCCCAATTTGAATATATTTAAATATTCTAAAAAATAAGAAAAACCAATGCAAGGACAAGGCTTCGTCGAGGAGATGGAGCAAAGGCAATTGGAGGTTCTGGAGAGGAGAGAGGAGAGGAGATGGAGATTGAGCTAGTCAAGGAGACTATTGTTTGCTGCAGCGTCGAGGAGAGGAAATGGAGCTCGTCGAGGAGTTGGAGGATTTGGAGAGAAGGCGGAGGAGTGGTGGAGGGAGGCAGCGGAGCTGGAGCTCGTCAAACACGAGAGCGAGAGTGAGAGGGAGGGAGGGAGGGAGGGAGGTTTACTTAGGGTTTATTGAGAAAGAGGCGGAGGTAGTTGAATACAGAAGAGAAAGAGAGAGGGTTTTATAAGTCGGGTCAGGTTCGGGTTTAATTCGGGTCGGGCTTTTTATAAAATCAACCAAAAAAAGTGCTAATAGCGCTCAAAAGAGGTTTACTTAGGGTTTATTGAGAAAGAGGTGGAGGTAGTTGAATACAGAAGAGAAAGAGAGAGGGTTTTATAAGTCGGGTCAGGTTCGGGTTTAATTCGGGTCGGGCTTTTTATAAAAATCAACCAAAAAAGTGCTAATAGCGCTCAAAAGTGCTAATAGCGCTCAAAAGCGCTATTAACCGCTCGCTATTTGACGCTTTTCTCCGCTATTTCGAGTGAATAACGGTTTTCAGCGCTTTTTCTCACTGTTATGGCCAAAATCATCGTGGGCAAGGGCCGCTAATGCAATTGCGGCCGCAATTGCCTGCTATTTACAACACTGGATCTTAGTGGATTCTTCTAACTTGGCTTGAGGAGTTTGAGTGGATTATAATCAACAACTCCCTCTACCCTCTTAACTTGGGTACTTACATGATTATATCCTCTCCTGAGTTAGTATGCAACCATGGTGAAACTTCCTTTACATCCATCCTCTTTAGGTCTTTGTGTCGATATCATTCTAGTTTATCTTTCTTCTATGCCATGAGCTTCACAGAGATTGAAAAAAGAAGCTGATGCCAAAGAAAAAAAGTGCATCAAATTGTTCATGCAGATCGAGTTGATCTCGCTCCTTGGCTCTTTTATGTCCAGAACTCCAGATTCTATTCCTCAGTCTCTGCAGTCCGTCCGGTACAGGCCTTTTAATCGATTAGTATCAATCTGTCATCAAGTTCCTCCTCTACGCAACACTTTAACTACAGGTTTTCCTCCTCATTTTGATTTAATGTATGCATGGTTCTTTTTAAGTTCTTTGTGTGAGAATGTAGTTTGCTTGGAATCTAATTGGAAGTGCAGACTGGAGAACTATTATTCCATTTAATGTTTCAATCTCATTGAGTTGCTTATGTAGTGCTTTCCCATTTGTTCTTCCTGTAATTTTGGTTTGTACTTGGGTCCTTAACTGACATCATTATCTTGCAATTGAAAATTCAGGTTACCTTGTTTGCTGATATACTGAAGGGGAATGGAGTTTTCTCTTATTATTCTCTTTTATTTTACAATTCATTATTGTTTATCATGAAGATGTAAATTTCTTCGAAATTTTTTTCAACTACCATATCAATATATCATGTAACTTATATATTCTTTTTTGTGTTAAGGAAGACGGGCTTAACGACTCTGAAAAAATTGCTGCATTTGATTTTGATGGGTGCCTTGTGAACACATCTGTGAAAAGGTACCAATAGTATTCGTGGAACTGTTGCTTGGAGAATAATTATATTGATTATTCCCAGAAATTAATTGAATTGCAAAGGTAGTATCGACATAACATGTCATGTTCAGGTGTGTCAAGGCATGCATACTTTTTGGTGGGAAAGGTATTGCGCGTATTGTAGACTTTAGAGCAAAGTTTAGCAGGAAATGCTATTTATTGGACTGTCTAAACTTTAACTGATCTCTGTGTACGTACTTTTATAATTAAGCTTCTCTATTAAACATTGATAGCTTGAACTGAACATGTGACACAGAATTGGTGCAAATGCCTGGTCTCTTATGCATTCATCAATCCCAGATAAGCTGCAAGAACTGTACAAGAATGGTTACAAGCTGGTTGGACTCTCACTTGCTCTATGTTCTGCCCTTCATTATTTAAATACTTTGCGCGAACCTGTCTATTCATTTAAAATTCTTTGTAGTTATTAACAAGAAAAATACTTCATATTTTACATATGGGAGGTAATGTGTTCATGTTATCATTTTTATTCTGTATAATCAGGTTATCTTTACCAATGAATCTAATATTGAACGTTGGAAGAATAAGCGCCAACAAGCTGTTGATTCCAAAATAGGAAGGCTGGACAACTTTATCGGTCGTGTTAAAGTACCAATTCAGGTTCTATGAAGTAACTTTTTTTAAAGTGAAACATTATTGTCAACCTTCGACTTAACATGCTGGTATTGCTATAATGTAACTCCCGCAGCTGTTTAAATTGTTTGCATGATTCTACATTGGTTTTAGAATATGCTTCTGATTTCAGGGAAGAAAAACACTGTCATATATAGCTGCTGTAAAAATATGCAGTGTGCTGATACTTCCCATTGATTTGATTGCAGGTGTTTATTGCCTGTGGGATAGGGAAAAACAAAGATCAGACTGAGGATCCATTTCGCAAACCAAAGCCAGGAATGTGGATACTAATGGCAGAACACTTCAATTCTGGCATTGCAATTGACTTGGATCAGTTATCTCTCCCTCCCCCCTTTCTTTCTTTCTTTCTGTGCAGCTGGACTATTATAAAAAAGAGGACCAACTAGTCTCTTCATGTTACGTCTTTCATACGTTTTTCATGCACTTCTATGTTCTTCTGTTCGTGTGTGTTTTGGGGCGGATTGATTTTATCATGTAAACAATGTTAGGCCATAGATGTTGTAGTTGTCATGTGGTCCGGATGCATAACTAAAATTTGATTTCTTGTTTTCTGCATAATTCATACGATAAAACACAGTTAATTTTTTGAATGAACATTAACTTACATCTTAGTTCTGTTACAAAGTGAAAATGCCATGTTGCGTGCGTCTTGCCCACTTTTCTGTTAGTTGAATTTTGTATTACTATTCTACTTACACGGTTGTAGTATCTTTGTTGGTATGCGATGCCTTTTCAATCTTTCTTGCTTGAGCAGTGTTAACTTTATCATTAGTCCAAAGACCAAGAGGCCTCTTCTCTACTGCCCACTGAATATCTCCAATCAGGTGCACAACGTGCCTTTGGTCACATATACTAATGGTGCAAGTATCACTGCTATTTGTTTGAGGATTGTTTACAACCGAGGAGGGTTGCTCCAATACAGAATTTTGTTGAAAAAAAACTAGTGCCGGGTCTATTCTCAGTGCAAGCGTTTTATTGATTCAACTACATATAATATCCTCTCGTAATTGTCTTTTTTTTTTAGCTTGGATTTTTGAGGTATCATCGCAATCCTCTCATGATTGTCATTCCAAGAAAAACGACCGTGACCTTCTGAATTTAAAGAAGTGATATGGGTGCTTAGGTTGAATTCTTCCTTAAATATCTTCATCTTTTTGATATTTTAGATGCCATTTTGCTGCAGTACAGAAGTGTTGACAATTTATATTGATGAATTGCACCAGTTTCACTGATAGATTACGTCTAGTACTTGTTTAACTGGTATTTATGTGCTCTTCCAATTTGATTATAGCATTGTATGATCGTATCCTTCTTAATTTAGCAGATCCTTTTATGTTGGTGATGCGGCAGGAAGAGTCAATGATCATAGTGATGCCGATATTAAATTTGCTCAGGTATGGTTGAGGCAATATTTATTTATTTATTCTTATGAATGTGTTTATGTATATACTGATGATTGAAGTGAAACTCGATATGTAACCTTCTAAAACTAGAAGGTCTTACTGAACTTACCTAACTTGTAAATGTTTTGAGTCTGAAACTGAGATCTCTAAACAGACTAAACTTGTGGAGGTTGCATCTTGAATTTTGCCATGTTGCAGTGTCATGTTCTTGTTGGCGTGTTGTAGGCTGTCTAAAAATCACAATAGATACTTGATCCTCCATCAAACACCGATGATGAAAGTTACAATCTGACGACTTCCAGAAGGTTATAATTTGAAGACTTTCACGTAGATCGATGAAGGTTACATATAATTTGAAGACTTTCACGTAGATCGATGAAGGTTACAATCTGACGACCTTCACAACAACTGATGAAAACTCTAATCAACAGCTTCACGTAGATCGATGAAGGTTACAATCTGACGACCTTCACAACAACTGATGAAAACTCTAATCAACAGCATTCACAATCAACATCGGGAGTTACAATCTGACGACTCTCATATTTGCAAGGAGTCAAGATGAAGATTACATGATGACGGTCTTTGCAACGCACCAGCAAAAAAGATCACAAATTGATGGTCTCTTCACATCAAAACACAGAGGTCATCCCTGCGTTTCACCATCAAAACGCAGAGGTCATCCCTGTGTTATACCATCAAAACGCAGAGGTCATACCCATGTTCCAGAGTCAAAACGCAAGGGCCATCCCCAGCATTCCAGTCCAGACGCAGAGTTCGTGGACTCAGAAACGCAGAGTTCATGCAGAGTCCAACTCTGCGTCTTAGGTCCAAAACGCAGAGTTCATGCAGAGCCCAACTCTGCGTCTCAGGTCCAAAACGCGGAGTTCATCTCTGCGTCCCAACTCTGCATTTTAGATTTACAACGCAGCGCGACCTGTGCGTTCAACCACCAAAATAGGCCTAACTCTGCGTTTTTAGTCTAAAACGCAGAGTTCGGGCCCAAAACGCAGAGTTCGGGCCCTGAACGCTATTTTTCAGCGTTTGACTCGTTCAAATTACGAACTGGACGGTTTCAAAACCGTTCTCCCGACGATTTGGGGAGCTGTTTAAGGGGGGCGGTTACACCCCATTCAGCCCCATTTAGAAGCGAATTAAGGGGGCGATTATACCCATTAATCCCCGATAAATAGTGGGAAACTCAATTGAGTTTGGGGGATTTTTTAGCTCTGGGATTGATCCTTCTTTTTGGGCAGCAAAGAAGAGATCTTCGGCTAACTTTTTGGGGGGAATTGCTGGAGCTTCCTGCAGCGACAAAGTTCCTTGGAGCCTTCGGCCTTGGCTTGTCAAACCGATTTTCGGTTAAATCAACTCTTTCATAGAGTTTCAAACTCGTTCAGAGTTATCAACTCATCAAGAGTTCTAAAACTTAGCTTTGCAAGTTCTCCACAGCGTCAAATCGTGAGGAGATACCGTTCCAGTGAAACAATATGGTCGGATAGTCAACGGAGAGCAAACTCGACGTGAGCATTCGAGGGAGGCACTCCATCGCCACCGTGAAGAACCCAGAATTAAACAAAGGGGAGAAGTCAGATCCATTCTCCTCTCTTTTGTAATCGGGAATCTAAATTGTAATCGAGATTGAGAGAATACAAATCAAAATTTTCTTTTATTTCTTTTACTACCAATTTTCCACCAAACACGTGTCATCATGCAACATTGGGCTGCGGGAATTTGCTAGGTTTCGCTGATTCATTTATCTAGTGACTAGTTGGTGAGATACATTCATAATCATGCAGGATTTGACAGTTTATGCAACTAAGTATATCAACACATGATTAATTTTATTAAGGTTTATATTTGATAAAATAGAAAGTAGGAACAACCGAACCCAATGGTCTAATGAAAGTATAAATGTTAGTGTAGCCTAAAACCATTTTCTAAGGCAATATAAACATGGAGAGACTGATCCTGGCTTGTGAGTTGCTAACTATCATTTTTGGCTGCAAGATTGGAATATATACATCAATTTTGTTTTCTTGATGTTGGATATGGTACTCAACTTGTGTTGTTGATAGAGAAGTAGAGGATCCGGATCGGGGTGGCAAATAACGGGAGACTATATGACCCAAAAAAGGAGACCTAAGTCAGGAGATCATAAGGAAATAGGTAGTTGACCCAAACAAACAAAAAACACAGAAAACAAACACATGCACACACATGTATGTCCTCTGCTGTGCTGCATTAGTATGAATTACATAAAGACTTAAATTAATTAATCGGGCAAAAAGATCAAAAGGAAGGGAAATATAAATTGCTATTTAATTGAATAGGGTTGTGAGTTTATAGGATCATGTGAAGCTAAGAAGGCTTGTGAAAGGATTTCAGAAAATGATCAGCCTTCATGACTTTCCCAGATTAAATTGCTTACACAAAGAAGGAAGACATGGTCACAGTCGGAAATGCAAATGCCGGTGTCAACTATAATACAGTAAAAATGGGCTTAAATACAGTATACCAAATCACAACCTACTATATGTTTTCCCTTACACTTAAAACTCTTATATCGTGTTTCACATAAAAATATGAAAATTATAATAACATACATAGTTTTGCACCTCAAATGGATCTTGAACATCTCATTTGGCCTTTCTTCCACTGTTTTACTTCCTGATCCTTCTTAAATCCTAGTGCATCATGAATCCACTAAACTTGTTACTTGAAGCCTTATTGCAGAGTGATTACAAAGAGGGTACGGAGATTTCACAGGAAGAACAGGCTTCTGCAACTTGAATATGCACAGTGAAAAACTGATTCGTAAATGTACATTTAACCCCCTTCGCGCGTGCGCACACACCAATGCCACCCACCCACCCCCTTTGAACACATGCAGTGTACCTATGTTTACCGAACATAAAGGGATAAACACTTGATAGTGTGTTCTGTAAACGAACTTCAGTTTGCATGCTAAGCTCCTCCTTCTATGCAAATTTCTTATTTTATATATTTGTGACAATATAAATACGTGCAGATATTTTGAGAACCATACTTCCATTTTTCTTAATTGATCAGATTAGCACTGAATGGATGATTCAAATAAAACTTAGATTCACAACTCAAATCATTACTTTATGCAGATGATCAGCTATTCCACTGAGCTAATTTTCCTTGCACCTAAATCACGCTGGTTGTTGACTATGGCATGTTTATTTATTTATTATTTTTTTCCAGACACTTGGACTGAAATTTCATCTGCCTGAGGAATTCTTTGGAGCTTGATGGCTCGATCTCATGCGTGAAGATCTCAGGTTTTTACCGTAATGCTTTCCGAAAGGCAGGCAGCTGTGGAATTTGCGTGACCCCTAACATGGCATTGCTTCAGCTGCAAATCTCGCCTCCGTATGACTTTTTGAGTCCTTATGTGCAAAGATCGTCTTGTCATTGCTTATTTTGATGATTATAAACAGTGAGCAAAATTCAAGGGAACGTAAATCTGTGGTACCAATTTGACTCTTTTTTTTTCCTTTGACAAACTTGCTTTTTAGTATCTTGCTTCAAGCACTAATGCATGTGATTAACTTGAACTTGTGGAGCAAGCTGCTCTTAGATGCACAAATTTTCAATTAGAAGCGCTTTACTAGCGCAGTGTTCATAAATTTCATTATTTCAACATTTGTGGTGGTTATGAAAATCATATCCGGGTCTTCTATATGAGCTGTCTGTGCATTGCTTTTTCTTGAATGGATCATGCAAAGCTATGATCAAGGATTGTGTAACTTCAGCGGCTAGTCAGGCGTTTGACTCTAGAAAGTAATATCTTGTCTGTTCAACTCTTGATTCGAGCATAAGATCGCCTGAGCTGCAAGTATGAAGTTTGATGTGACCCAATATCATACACTGTGAAAACATCATGCATCTCATAATGCTACCGTACGAGTTTTCTTACGGTAGAAGTAAATTGAATTGCTGGGTCGTGGCGCGGACCAATGTTAGCGAAGTGATCAACTCCAGCCCATTTTTACGAGTCAATGCTGCTGCTCTGCCAGCCATTGGAAATTTGAATTTTAAATGATGAGCCAGTGTTCGCTAAGCTGTTCGTTTCGCAAAAGAGAAAGGGAAATCAAAGAATAGGAAACCTATTTCCTATTATAATTGTTTTGATGTTGTTTGGTTGGTTTAAAAAAGAAGGAAATTATAAAATAGGAGATGGGATGAGATGAGTTGTCACCTTATTATTGGATGATGTGAGTGATTTTTTTAAAAAATTGTTTTAATGTTGTTTGGTTGGTTAAAACAATAAGGAAATGAATTGGAGGTATATTATTGGATGATATTTTGAGGTTGTTTGTGTTTGGTTCGTTTTTAAAAATAAGAAAATAGATGAGATGAGATGAGTTGTAGATATATTATTGGATGATGTGACACATACTTAAGGAAATCAATTTCTTGTTTTTTTTTGAGGAAATGAATGGAAAGGAAGGTTTAATGAGATGAGATGAGTTGTCACAATATTATTGGATGATGTGTGTGATTTTTAAAAATAAGATAAGAAGAGATGTGATGAGTTGGATGATGTGACACATTTCTTTTGTTTGGTTTATTTTTAAAGGTAAGATAGGAGATGAAATGAGATGAGTTGGATGATAAAAATAATATTTTATTAGATGTTATGGGTGAGTTTTAGGGATGGAAATGAATAAAAATATTATTTTATTAATTTCCTTGTACCGATTTCTTTTTCTTTGATTTTAGGAAACCAACCAAACAGGCCCTAACTGTCAATCGCCGAGGCTAAAATATCTCGTATCCACCCTTTATGTTGGGCCCACACATTCAGACACCACTGCCCCACTGAAAATTGGTTCGGATTTAAATTTCAGATGGAATTTCCCAAGTCCTTCCCTTGTAGCCGCATAACTTGAGCATTTTGGTTAGGACTTTATATGCGTGAATTTTTAAATAAAAGGGCTTAACTTTTTGCCCTTGGATGTAATACATACTTTGTTTCCTAATTGCTTCATGTTTTTATTGGTGCAAATTGATGACTTTCTAAACTAGTATATTACTTTCTGTTTAAAATAGTAGGCATCTTCAAAAGGTACAACCTTTTCGCCCGATAATTTCATTATTTTACGAGCATTACCGCTTCAAAATTATATCCTCAAGTATTAAAGTTTTAACTTAGAGTAATGCTAATTATATCGTGCCAGATAGATACCTTTAATATATTTTTTCAGAAAGAGAAGTCTTACACTCTTGAGTAGTAGTATAAAAATAGTGCCAAAATGACATCAGCTAGCATTACCCTTGAACTACTCCCTCTTTCATAAATAATAATGAGAAATTTGTAGTACTTCTAAAGTCATAGAACAATGTTATGTAAGCTCGAAAAATAATGTCACGTGTCATATGTTATTTTGAAACTAAATCATAATTCCTATATGATTGAGTTTATTTTCTATCCATAATTAAAATCCTTAGCAAGTTAAATCTATCTAGAATTAGAAACTTCTAATTACAATCAGATATTTAGTAATCATGATCAAATCATGCTTATCTGTAATTAAAAAAGTATTTAAATAATCACATTTCAGATATTTAGTAATCATGATCAAATCATGCTTATCTGTAATTAAAAAAGTATTTAAATAATCACATTTGTAATTCTTTTCTCTTTTATATATAAAAGAGTGATTGGTTTACAACTACCTTTAATTTCAAAAAATGCCACATGGCTCTCCTAAATTTTTAAAATATAAATTCTACTAAACCTCCTGTTTGGTGGAAAATTTGTAATAAGAAGACAATGAAAGAATCATGTTTGATTTTATTCTCTCTCAATCTCAATTACAATTTGGATTACCGATTACAAAAGAGAAGAGAATTGATCTGAATCCTCCCATTTGTTTAATTCTGGGTTCTTCACTATGGCGATGATATGCCTCCCTCGAATGCTCGCATCGAGTTTGCTTCTCGTTGACGATCCGAACGTCTTGTTTTACTGGAACATGATCTTCTCCTCATGATTTGACGCTGTGGAGAACTTACAAAGCAAGTTTGAAATTAACTCTAGATGAGTTGATAACTCTGAACGGGTTTGAAACTCTATGAAAGAGTTGATTTAACCGAAATCGATTTATAAGACAATGATGAAGAAAGCTCATGTTGTCGATCTCCAAAGCTCCAGCAATTCCCCCAAAAAGCCAGCTGAAGATCTCCTCCTTGCTGCCAAGTCCCCAGGCTAAAAGAAGATCAATCCGAGAGCCAAAACGAGAGCCTGAACTCAATTGAGTTTCCCGCTATTTATAGGGGATTAAGGGGTATAATCGTCCCCTTAATTCGCTCCTAAGTGGGGCTGAATGGGGTGTAACCGCCCCCTTAA
The DNA here is from genome assembly GCF_001876935.1 of Asparagus officinalis. NCBI lineage: Eukaryota > Viridiplantae > Streptophyta > Magnoliopsida > Asparagales > Asparagaceae > Asparagus > Asparagus officinalis. Next base: position 76,022,807 of record NC_033798.1, on the reverse strand, counting down.
ACAGCTCCCCAAATCGTGGGGAAAACAGTTTTGAAACCGTTCAGTTCGTGCTTTGAACAAGTCAAACGCTAAAAATTAATGTTCATGGTCCGAACTCTGCGTTTTAGACTTGAAACGCAGGGTTGAGCCTATTTTGGGGGTTGAACGCACGGATCGCGCTGCACAGAAATGAACTCTGCGTTCTGGGCCTGGGATGCAGAGTTGAGCTCTGCATGAACTCTGCGTTTTGAGTCCACGAACTCTGCGTTTTGAGTCTGTAACTCTACGTTTTTTTAATTGGAGCGCTGGGTATGACCTCTGTGTTTTGAGGTTGTAACACAGGGAGGACCTCTGCGTTTTGAATCTGGGACATAGAGATGAGCTCTACGTCTTGATTTGAAGAGACCGTCAATTTGTAGTCTTTTTTGCTAGAGCGTTGTAAAGACCGTCATCTTATAATCTTCGTCTTAACTCCTTAAAAATGTGAGAGTCGTCAGATTGTAACTCCCGATGTTGATTGTGAAGGCTGTTGATTAGAGCTTTCATCAGTTGTTGCGAAGGTCGTTAGATTGTAACCTTCATCGATCTACATGAAAGTCTTCAAATTATAGCCTTCTGGAAGCCGTCGAATTGTAATTTCCATCATCGGTGTTTGATGGTGATTGGCTATCTGTTGTGATTTTTAGACAACTTACACCTCCAATAAGTTCAATTGTTTGACACTAAGCTCGCAATTTTTTTTAAAACCCCTGATAAATTTTGGAATTTCAAAAATCCACCAAAATATTTTGAGTTTTTGAACGTAATCCCATAAAAGGCAATACCTCATAATTTTAAATTGACAAACATTACCCCTCAAGGCCAACATATACCCCTCAAGTCATTCTTATTTGGAGATTAACCTATAAAATTACAAGAAAATACTGATAAATATAAAAATTATAAATAACCTTCTCAAAAATATGAAATTACAAATAACACGCTGCAAAATCTAAAAATTATGAACAAGTTCTTTAAATTCTAAAAACTGTAATGAACCCTAAAAAGTTTTAAAAATTATAAACCACCACCTTTAAAATTCTAAAAATTATAGATAATCTTGTGAAAACTCTAAAAACTATAAATGTATCCCTTAAAAATACAAAAATAATAAATAACCCTAAAAAAATTTAAATTTGTGAAATGGCCTCCAACAGATATAATAATTGCAAGAAGACCCTAAAACTTCAAAAAGAATACAAAGATCTACCCAAAAAGTTTATATATAATAAATCCTTACAAAAATTGAAAATTACAAAGAACCATTTTTTAAATCTAAAAATTAGAAGGGAAAAATGTGTCGAGGCCCCAAAGGCAGAAAGTTCATATGACGAGGCCCCTCCTAGTTTTCCCCATATGGATAGAAAATAGTGCCAAAATGACATCAGCTAGCATTACCCTTGAACTACTCCCTCTTTCATAAATAATAATGAGAAATTTGTGGTACTTCTAAAGTCATAGAACAATGTTATGTAAACTCGAAAAATAATGTCACGTGTCATATGTTATTTTGAAACTAAATCATAATTCCTATATGATTGAGTTTATTTTCTATCCATAATTAAAATCCTTAGCAAGTTAAATCTATCTAGAATTAGAAACTTCTAATTACAATCAGATATTTAGTAATCATGATCAAATCATGCTTATCTGTAATTAAAAAAGTATTTAAATAATCACATTTTTAATTCTTTTCTCTTGTATATATAAAAGAGTGATTGGTTTACAACTACCTTTAATTTCAAAAAATGCCACATGGCTCTCCTAAATTTTTAAAATATAAATTCTACTAAACCTCCTGTTTGGTGGAAAATTTATAATAAGAAGACAATGAAAGAATCGTGTTTGATTTTATTCTCTCTCAATCTCAATTACAATTTGGATTTCCGATTACAAAAGAGAAGAGAATTGATTTGAATCCTCCCATTTGTTTAATTCTGGGTTCTTCACGGTGGCGATGAGATGCCTCCCTCGAATATTCGCATCGAGTTTGCTTCTCGTTGACGATCCGAACGTCTTGTTTCACTGGAACGTGATCTTCTCCTTATGATTTGACACTGTGGAGAACTTACAAAGCAAGTTTGAAATTAACTCTAGATGAGTTGATAACTCTGAACAAGTTTGAAACTCTATGAAAGAGTTGATTTAACCAAAATCGATTTATAAGCCAATGATGAAGAAAGCTCATGTTGTCGATCTCCAAATCTCCAGCAATTCCCCCAAAAAGCCAGCTAAAGATCTCCTCCTTGCTGCCAAGTCCCTAGGCTAAAAGAAGATCAATCCGAGAGCCAAAACGAGAGCCTGAACTCAATTGAGTTTCCCGCTATTTATAGGGGATTAAGGGGTATAACCGTCCCCTTAATTCGCTCTTAAGTGGGGCTGAATGGGGTATAACCGCCCCCTTAAGCAGCTCCCCACATCGTGGGGGAAACGGTTTTGAAACCGTTCAGTTCGTGCTTTGAACAAGTCAAACGCTAAAAATTAGTGTTCAGGGTCCGAACTCTGTGTTTTAGACTTGAAACGTAGAGTTGAGCCTATTTTGGGGTTTGAACGCACGGGTCACGCTGCACAGAAATGAACTCTACGTTCTGGGCCTGGGACGCAGAGTTGAGTTCTGCATGAACTCTGCGTTTTGAGTCCACGAACTCTGCGTTTTGAGTCTGGAACTCTGCATTTTTTTAATTGGAGCGCTGGGTATGACCTCTGCATTTTGAGGTTGTAACGCAGGGAGGACCTCTGCGTTTTGAATCTGGGACACAGAGATAAGCTCTGCGTCTTGATTTGAAGAGACCGTCAATTTGTAGTCTTTTTTGCTAGAGCATTACAAAGACCGTCATCTTATAATCTTCGTCTTAACTCCTTGAAAATGTGAAAGTCATCAGATTGTAACTCCCGATGTTGATTGTGAAGGCTGTTGATTAGAGCTTTCATCAGTTGTTGCGAAGGTCTTTAGATTGTAACCTTCATCGATCTACATGAAAGTCTTCAAATTATAGCCTTCTGGAAGCCGTCGAATTATAATTTCCATCATCGGTGTTTGATGGTGATTGGCTATCTGTTGTGATTTTTAGACAACTTACACCTCCAATAATTTCCATCATCGGTGTTTGATGGTGATTGGCTATCTGTTGTGATTTTTAGACAACTTACACCTCCAATAAGTTCAATTGTTTGACACTAAGCTCGCAAATTTTTTTTTAAAACCCCTGATAAATTTTGGAATTTCAAAAATCCACCAAAATATTTTGAGTTTTTGAACGTAATCTCATAAAAGGCAATACCTCATAATTTTAAATTGACAAACATTACCCCTCAAGGCTAACATATACCCCTCAAGTCATTCTTATTTGGAGATTAACCTATAAAATTACAAGAAAATACTGATAAATATAAAAATTATAAATAGCCCTCTCAAAAATATGAAATTACAAATAACACGCTGCAAAATCTAAAAATTATGAACAAGTTCTTTAAATTCTAAAAACTGTAAAGAACCCTAAAAAGTTTTAAAAATTATAAACCACCCCCATTAAAATTCTAAAAATTATAGATAATCTTGTGAAAATTCTAAAAACTATAAATGTATCCCTTAAAAATACAAAAATAATAAATAACCCTAAAAAAATTAAATTTGTGAAATGGCCTCTAACAGATATAATAATTGCAAGAAGACCCTAAAACTTTAAAAAGAATACAAAGATCTACCCAAAAAGTTTATATATAATAAATCCTTACAAAAATTGAAAATTACAAAGAACTATTTTTTAAATCTAAAAATTAGAAGGGAAAAATGTGTCGAGGCCCCAAAAGCAGAAAGTTCATATGACGAGGCCCCTCCTAGTTTTTTCCATGTGGATCAGCCCCTTGAAGTGTGACACTTTATACTGCAGTCCTTTTTTAGCAATTATTACATGTCAGCTAAGATAAAATCCCTAAATTATCCTTATCCTCTCTCATCAATCCCTCAGACCTAACACTCATCTCCTCTCTCTCTCTCTCTCTCTCTCTCTCTCCTCATCAATCCCTCAGACCTAACACTCATCTCCTCTCTCTCTCTCTCTCTCTCTCTCTCTCTCTCTCTCTCTCTCTCTCTCTCTCTCTCTCTCTCTCTCTCTCTCTCTCTCTCTTTCTCTCTCTCTCTCTAAAACTACAAGCTTTCTCAATCTCGTCGCCCTAGCCCTCGCCCTCCTCGCTGTCGCCGCCTCCGCTCAGGCCCCCAATGCTCCCCTTGAGTTCACCGCCGCCTCCCCTCCCCTCCTCCGCGCATCCTCATCACCGTAGATTACCGTCGCTCCCCCGTCGTAGAAACTATTGTGCTGTTAAAACAAACGTGTACAGTACAATTATGAACAAATTTTGTAAACTAAACCAATCAACTACAACTGTAGGAGCACACACCATGGGTAAGACACATTGTCACTACATCCACGACTAGTGGAGCTCAGCTTTTAATCGATTCGTTATTGTACTTCTCTCAGAGGTTAAGATGATGAAGGAACGATTCGTAATATTCGAAGCGATATAACGAGAGGTAGAAAATGAGCCCAAGTGAAAGGAAGATACTGTGTGATAGATAATATAAGGGGCTACACACCGGCAAAGACGGTGGTGAAAATGGAGACCGGAGGTGGCCGAAAAATGCGCACGAAGTCGGCACGGCGCTGCTGTTTTCTGCTCACTACTACCGTCGAGTGATGTTTTTGATGTTATTGAGAGAGATAGAGAATGAGTTAAAGCATGATACAAATTAGAGGTGATAGGCAACATGTAGGGATACTCACCAAAGAAGAAATCGGCAGAAACAAAGATTGGAGATGATCGAAAAGTACGTGTAAAGTCGGCACAAAACTACAGCTTTCTGCAGTGCAATTTCTCACCGTTCAGGTTTGTTCTTCGTTGTTAGGAGCTTTTCGCTACTGTCCGGGCTTGCCAGAGATTGGAAGAGGTTTTCGAGGTCGTCGGGGTATCTCGGTGGGCTCCGTCAGAGGTGGAAGGAGTTTTTTCCCGTTCCCAAAAGCCTAGAACTAAGATGAATTAGAACTAGAACTAGCTAGAACTAACATGTGGAGGACTAGAACTAACATGTGGCTGACTAGAACTAACATGGGGCGGGTTAGAACTAACATGAGGTAATTTAGAACTAATTTGAGAGCCCAAGAGCCTAGAACTAAGATGAATAGAGATAGAACTAGCTAGAACTAACATGGGGCGGGCTAGAACTAACATGGCATAAGTTAGAACTAACATGACATAAGTTAGAACTAACATGACACAAATTGATCATTTACAATCTGATGCCGTTCGAATTTGAAAAAGCTCAAAAGACCAAAGTTGTATATCTCTTTGACGGCTTTCCAACAAGTCTTAAATCACCTCATTTCGAGTTTGGACGGAGAAATTACAGTAAAAACAACAATACAAACTAACATGGCACAAACTGTATGTAAGATCTGAAAAAGTCTAAAAGACCAAAGTTGTAGGTCTCTTCAATAACTTTCTAACAAATCTTAAATCACCTTATTCTGACTTCAGATGGAGAAATTATAGCAGAAATAATAATGTAAACTAACATGGTGTAGATTAGAACTAACATAACAGAAGTTAGAACTAACATGGCATAAGTTAGAACTAACATGACATAAGTTAGAACTAACATGGCACAAACTGATCATTTACAATCTGATACCGTTCAAATCTGAAAAAGCTCAAAAGACCAAAGTTGTAGAGGTCTCTTCAACGGATTTCCAATAAGTCTTAAACCACCTCATTCCAAGTTTGGACGTAGAAATTACAGCAAAATTAATAATATAAACTAACATGACACAAACTGTATGTAAGATCTGAAAAATTCTAAAAGACCAAAGTTATAGGTCTCTTCAACAGGTTTCCAACAAATCTTAAATCACCTCATTCCGACTTCGGACGGAGAAATTATAGCGGGAACAACAATGTAAACTAACATGGTGTAGATTAGAACTAACATAACAGAAGTTAGAACTAACATGTCATAAGTTAGAACTAGCATGACATAAGTTAGAACTAATATGACACATGTTGGCCTTCTTATTTTGATGGTGATTTAGCAAACAATTTACATCTAATGTTGTTTGTCTAGTATATGTGTTTTCGTATTTATTTTAGGCAAACAACGAGTTGGAGGATGGATGGAATAGCGCTTCAACGACGATATCAAATGGAGGTTAGCGGAATTATAGAGTGAAGCCTATGCAATTCAAGTTCAAGATCCAAGTTCAGCTTTATCCGCATAGTGTACCAAGTCAAGCTTATTGAAGATCAAGATCGGCTTGGGTAATCTAGTTTAGGTTTTATATTATTGTGTTAAGTACCTTAAGCTCAATATCATATACACACACATATTTGGTTTCTATGTATATATATATAGTTATATATATACATGTATGGTTTTGGGTTTTCATGTTTACAAATATAAAATTACATATTTCATATTTATTATTGTGATTTGGTTTAACTACTTAGATATGAAATAAATATATTTTCATATACATACTTATATATTTCATTTTCTATTGTATTTATAAAATTATTGTATTCTTAGTTTTTGGACTTAACAATAATTATATACATATTTTATTAAGTCTACATAATTATTGTGCAAAGTTTCAAAATATGGTTTAGCCAAAATGTCAAAGTTCATATGTTTACATTTTTATGTTTTGGCCTATTTTGTAAAATAATGATATTTTTTATTTGGGAAGTCCTTTTTGGAAACCAGTTATTGTAGCATGTTTATTATCATGTCTACAATTATTCCCTAAAGTTTTATATTTTTTAGAATTTATTTAATATTTTTAAACAGGGTTTTAAAATCAGCATTTTAGCTTTCAAAACCTGTTTTAGCATGTATCAGTTCGCGGTCGACCGCGGTCGACCGCAATGAGTTCAAGACTCAGGTTATGTTTTGTTGGCTCGCGGTCGACCGTGGCGGTCGACCGTAGCAAGTCTAGAGACTTTCGCGGTCAACCGCCGCGGTCGACCGTCGCTTGTCCAGAGCCGTAGGTTGTTTTTTTGTCCGTCGCGGTCGACCGCCGAACAGTCAAATCTGTTCTAACGGCTAGTTTCCAGAGCCGTTGCTGTATTGGTTTTTTAGTCTTTTTCTTAGCTTTCTCTTGGCTTTGGGGTTTCTATAAATACCCCTTATACCTCAGATCTTTTAATCATCCAAGAAATGTTTTAACAAGTTTTAAAAGAGTTTAAGTTTGGTTTTAAGTTTGTTTAAGAAGCTTTTAAGCATTTGATTGTTTCGGTTTTGTGAATCAATTCCACAAGAGCTTGAGAAGATCATCTATTGAAGTTTTAGTTTCCAACTATTCTCCCTCTACCTCTTGATCTATTGAGAAGTTTTCTAACTCTTTCCTCTAGTAATTTTATTATTGATTTTCATATTCTTATTATTGCTAGTTTGCTATTTGAGTTAGATTTGATTTTAGCTCATTGTTACACACACCCACTTGAGCTTATTGTATTTGCATTCATAATATATTTTGGGTTGGTGAGAGTTGTAACAATTGAGTGTGAGCTTTCATTGTGTTCTCATCCATAGTAGAGAACAAACATTTATTGTATTGAGCCTAATTGTGAGGATACATTTTGTAATACACTTGTACACCGAGAGAAGTGTGCGGCGAGAGTCGGGGATCGTCCCAAGAGGAGTGACGTCGGTTGACGAACCTAGGGAGAGGTTGTATCCGAGCACTTGAGGGAGACACGTCTAGTTCAACACTGAGATAAACTAGAAAACCGTATTGTGAGGTGTAAACGTTGTTCGGGTAAACGTAGAAAACCCGGTTATGATAGTGGAGATCTCCTCGAGGTGAGGAGCGGAGACGTAGGTCAAGTGGTTAGACCGAACTCCGTAATCATATCGTTTTGTTTGTGTTTGCATTGTCATTCTTATTCTTGTATGCATATCTTATATTGTCTTTGTGTATTGCACTTCATATTGCCCTATCACTTTTGTAGTTTGTTTATTTCAACCTTGTGTGATTTATATATCCTTGCTCATTTTGTAATATCTTATTACTAGGATATATCACTTAGTTCATATTGCTTATCCTAGCTTACATATCTTGTTGTGTTTCATACTTGTTAGGATAACTTGTTAATTAATTTTAATTGGCATATAATTGGATTAGATTAGCATAAGACCCTAATCATTCCCCCCCCTCCTCTAGGGTCTAACAGCACAAACTGGTCATTTACTATCTGATGTCGTTCGAATCTTGTCACGCCCCGCTTCCCAAAATACCGGGGAATCGGAGCGTGAACAAGCCCGCGACGTATTAGATTGAGAAGAAATATATACTATCATTTTTTTTCTTTTTCTTTTCTTCTCAATCCAATACGCTAAGCGTCTGAAAATAAATACAATGTCACAGGTCCCCGATCACAATCAGCAAGAATATAATAGACAAACTCAGAATAAAAAATATCATATCACAAATGAGATATCATCCAGACATAATAATACGGGTCAAACATACCCTTATACAAAACTATCTGAATGAAATACTGAAGAATATAAAATACACTGACCAAATGGAAATGGAAGGTAGCACAAGGAAAAATGAGGACCAATAACTAAGCTTCAGCTTCTTCTACTCTGTCTGCAGGGCACTCCTACTGAGAATATCCTGGCTCTGACGTATCTCCAAGATGGACCTGTACTTCCTCTAAGTCTGACGTACACCAGAGAAAACAGGTGTACGTCAGGGCGCATGGCGCACGGCAAGACCCGACCCCACAAAGAAAATAGAACAAACGAAAACCCAAGCAGAAAACGATACGATAATAGAAATGACAAAAGAACGTGTAACTGGAAATCTGACAACATCAACATGCGAAAACACTACTAAAACATAATATTCATAAAGCATCCAAAATCGATCAGGTAACGAGATCATGCAGCTAGCGACCAGTCTAATCATCCAAGTAACAAGGGCATACAATAGATGGAATTAATACTTAAAAATCTACAACAAGAGACGTAGTACGTCTGGCACATGACAAGATCTCACATGAATAAATAAAATGGTCTACTAACCCATGCAATGATAATAATAATACTAACAGGAAAGACAATGAGACATGCAACTTAAATCTAATGGTAACACACGGCTATGTGAATACAGTAACTGGGTCGAATACTAACCAACCTAAGGCTCAGCGGTCCATATCTCACACAGAGTCAACGCTCCTATCATCGGATAACTAGCTGTTCACAAATCCCCTATGTGCATCCAATACCGCTATATGAATCGGTCAGAGGACTACACGCAATCCGATCTCGGCCTGGTCCGAACTCAGGCAAAGCTCAGGTGACTACACAAATTCACTGACTAAAGTGACTACACGAATTCACTTTAGCCCAACAAACCAACCCCAGTGACTACACGAATTCACTGGCGCGAGCCTGAAAGATACATCAACAGCCTTATCCGATCACATGAACATGGACTTCCCCATCCCAACTCTCTTGTATTTTCTAAGTCAAACATAATCCATATTAAAACTCGGGTTCACCACCTAAACTCAGTCAACACACTCACACATGTCACTAAGTCTGTTCATGACGCACAAGACCACTAAGTCATGAACTACTAAAGGTTCTCAAACACAACCAAGAACAATCAATGCAACTAATCATGTGCAATAATATCATAGCATATCAGTTAATCAAGCTTAAGAATTATAAATCATAAACAGAATCTACATAATTTAGAAATATTTCCTTTTCCAAAATAATTTCTTTTAAAATTATCATAATTTTCCTCAAATGATTCTGTTCTCAAATAAATTCTTTTTAATTAATATAATTATCCAGAAATGATTCCGCTACCGAAATAAATTCTTTTAATTCATATAATTATTCTAAAATAATCTTTTCTCAAAATAGTTTAACAATTTAAATTAACTCGTTTTTCCAAAATAAATTATTTTAATTTATCTTATTTAATAATTATTCAAAACCAACTCCTTTTCTAAATAAAACATTTTCTCATCGTAATAATTCAAAAAACATCTCAAAATAACCACTTTTGCACAAAATAATTATTCTTTTAAATTACTTATCATAACATCATTATTTAATATTAATCATCAACAAACCCACGCAGTTATCAAAATCTTCATACTGTAGCATAATCAAATCACAGTCTAACCGAAGCATTAATTCATAATATATCTAAAAATTGGAAATACGAGTCAA